>NC_041380.1:301222173-301272681 GCF_002162155.2 Triticum dicoccoides | reverse complement strand
ACCCAGGATGCGGAATAAGTTATTCTTCAGCCGAGGTAATCTTACGATCATTTCATAATTAAATTACGTTTCGAATTCAAATAGTTACATTCCTATTGATTCACTACGTAAAATTTGACATAAGAAAATAAAAATATAGGTCATAAGACAAGAAAATTTGCAGTTTATGTGTATTTTGGACTATTTTTTATGTTTGTAATTTTACATAACATAAAATATTTTTTAGGGCGATTATATATTTTCTGCGTCGGAAATAAGACAAAACTTACGGAACGTAAAATTACGATGCATTGATCGTAAAATAGAGGGGAGGGTGAAGAATAACTATTCCTCACCCAGGGTGACGAATAGCGCGACCCTATATATATATATTTATATATATAGGGTGGGTCTATTATGATAACACCCTCTAAGATTCTTATTCTGATAACACTGCTTATTCTGATAACACCCCACCTGACTCGACCCGCCTCAAAACAAGAAACAAAAAAGCCCCCGCCTCGCCCCACCTGCCTTCTTCTGCCGACAACAGCCCCCCACCCCGACCGACCTTCTCCCACCTCCCTCTGTCGCTCCGATTCCATCCAGCCCGCCCCCACCCCCACTCCCCGGCGGCTACATTTTGATGGATCTGGCTGCATCCAGACCAGTCGTCCCCTAGCCACCTTCCTCTCGCACCAGAACGGGCCACAACCCCTTCCTGGATCCCTGGTGGTCACTTGCCCCTCCGCCCCAAACCATCGTCGGTCAGGGACCAAGGCGCCGCCGGTCCTGGCGAGCACCACCGCGCACCCGCCGTCCACCCCACGCCATGGCTTCGCTCCCGACTCCCTGGATCCCTGGTGACCTCCTGCTGGCTGCCATGGCTGGATCCATCCTTCCCACCCCTGGATCCGTAGCGGCCCTGCATCACCGACCTCCGCCTGTCCCACGCCGGCGCCCTTGGATCCACAGCGGCCCTGCATCACCGATCTTCCTGGCCCTTTGTCCGCTGGATCCACCCGCCCCGCCACCTTCCACCATGTCAACGCCACCGGGGGGCAAGGTCTTCCCCTCCCTCTCTGGCAGGGCGGCCCCATCGAGCAACTCCCTTCCCCTATCGCCGGCGTGGCTGCAGTACACTCCTTGCTCGCTGCAGTCTGCACGGTGGTCTCTGATCTGCGACGTGCAGTGCACCTCGCCGTGCGGGTGCGGTTTAGAAGAGTTTTTTCGTTTTGTTCTCGATTTTGCTTATGCAGTTCCGCCAGATCCCGCGAGCAGTGCGTCGCACCCCCCGATGTGGTTCATCCATGACCACCCCGCGCGATCTCCGCGAGCAGGTCAACTTTGTGCTGGACCTCCTTGGGTGGGCAAGTGGACTGCATGGCGCATGGCTAGCGGTGGTGCTCGGGCGGCGCCTCATGCAGCTCCTTCCTGTACCGGCTTCGTGCCCAGTGCGGCTCGGTTGGCGCTGCCATGCAGCTCGGGAGGTACGCCCTCGACGACGGTTGACCATCCCATTCCTCCCCCAAAAATTTGTGCCATAATTTTAGGGCCTCTTTGATTCTCAGGATTCTCAAAACGCATGAATAGGAAAAATGTAGGAATACAGTGTCATGTCCTCTTGTATCCTATGGGATTTGGAGAAGTGTTTGGTAGCACAAGAAAAGCAAAGGAATTTTACAAAGAAGTTTGAGTGGATGAAAAGTTTCCTCCAAAATGTAGTATAAATGAATCCTATGGAAAAAATCCTAAGGATTTCAATCCTACAAATCAAACGACCATCACAGGAAAAAATCCTAAGGATCCAAATCCTGTAAAAATCCTATGCATTTCCTTTGTATCAAAGGAGACCTTATTTTGCTTTATATTTTGCAGTGGAGCTCACATGGACGTGCAATGTGGAAACATGTGTGGAGAAAAAAAGGATATCATTGTTTTTCTGAAGTTCGGTTTTATTGTTTGAGAAAACACTTGTGTATGATGCGAGCTGGCTGTGTGCTAACATGTGTCGAGAGGTTCACTTTCTTGCGTTCAAAGGTTCTCTTTATATTCCTTGGGAAAAAATGCTGAGAAAAACAGTGCAATTTTTTTGACAAAAAAGAAATCATCGGTTCGGCTTTGAAGACAAAAAAGGCAATACTCCGACGAGTGACACGACTATATCTTTTTTTCCCTTCGATGCAGTTCATCTCTTGTGTCTAATGCATAAAAATTCAAAAAAGAAATGTAATTCGCTTGTATCGCCCATGTGGTACATGCTTTTCCTTCCACACGAAAACTAAACAAAAAATGTAAAAGAATAGTACGTAGTAAAAGGACATCAACCAAAAACAATGAAGAAAAAACAGAAATGCAATTGATCTCATCGTGTTTAATGGTCCACTTTTCCTTTTGGTATTTTTCAAAGGGATATGAAAAAAGGGAGGTTCAAACGGCGTGCAACAGCAGTGCACACGTTGAAAAATAAAACCTAATGTGGTTGACTAATGTGATTGTGGATGTGTGAGTGTGGCTGTGTGAAAATAATAAATGGCTATGTATATTTTGAAGCTCACTTTGATGTCTCACGCAGTTTGCTATAAAAACCTATATGTGGTTCACTCGGTAAACAGAAACGAAAAAGATCTCAAAAAGAAGCTCACTTCTTATTAGATGTAGTTCAATCGGTCAGCCCCATACGGTCCTCCTGCCTAGTCTATGCGCATGAAAACTAATAAGTATGAAAAAAGGAATAAAATCTTATGCGGTTTACTTTTCGTAGTGTCGAGGTTCACTTTCGATAGTGTTGCGGTTCACTTACACCTCGACGTGAAGCGTGCTCTACTTCCTCGTCATGGAAAATTTACGTCTGATAAGAAAAGTTATGCAAGTCGCTTGCACGTCCGATGCAGTGTGGTTTTCAGTATGAAGCAGTGCGGTCGGCCGTATGATGTTGTTCATCTCGGAAGTGCAAAAAAATTGTTATGGAAGCGAAGAAAAGTAAAGCGGTTCACTTCTTGATAGTGTTGTGGTTCATTTACACCCGATGTGAAGTGCACTCTACTTTCTTGTCCTTGAAAAAAAATTACGTTTGAATAAAATAAACCATGCAGTTCTCTAACACGTCTGATGCAGTGCGGTTTTTCGTCCGATGCAGTGTGGTTTTTCGTCCGATGCAGTGCGGTTTTCAGTCGGATGAAGTACCCATGTCGATTAAGGTGTCGCGAAAAAACAAAGTGTCCGCATTTCGGTAAATTTAAAACTGCTCTTAAACCGTAAGGAATTAGAGAGAGTGTTCTACATGAAAAAGTTGTGTCTCGTCAATATCTTTCCAACGGCATATCATTTGAATCATTTCGACAACCGATTTGTAAAAATTTCGTGAAAAACGGCCACTGTCACTCGTCGTCCATCGTATGATTTTTAAAATTAACTTAAAACCGCGAGGAATCTCAAAAACATTTCAACATATGAAAGTTTCGCCTCATCCGTAGATTTTCAACGGTATATTACACGCCTTGTTTTGACAAACGGTTAAAAAACTGGAGGGAAAACAATACCGAAAATTTTAAAATTTTGAAAACAGAATTCCGTGATTTAGTAAATTTGAAACTGCTCTTGAACCGTAACGAATTATAGAAAACAATAGTTATGAAAAAGATGCGCCTTGATGATATCTATCCAACGGTGTATCATTTGCCTCATTCCGACGAGCGGTTTAGAAAAAAACGTGAAAAAACGATCGCAGCCACTCTTTGTGAGCCGCATCATTTCTGAAACTGCTCTTAAACCGCCGGGAATCTCGAAAAGTGTTCAAGATGGCGAAGTTGCGCCTAACCCATAGCTTTCCAACGGTATATTACATGCCTCATTCCGATAAATGGTTAAAAAATTAGAGTGAAAACAGTACCAAAAAACACTACGCGCAGTTTTTCCGACGCGAAGTTCACTAGTCTCTGTAATGCAGTGCTCTTGATAAAGAAAGTGCAGTGCCCTCGCGTTGAGCATGCAGTGCGGAAGTGTTATCAGAATAGACGGGCTATATATATATATATATATTCTTTGATGATCTAATGAACAATTAATATATATATATATATTATGAATTCCATTTTCTATCTGTTTTTGTACACTAATTTGAATCTAGCTGTTATCATCCACATATATAGAATGGAAATCGTATACACACACATTGAAAAAGAACATATAAGAATGGAAAACAGAGTACACATATTGAAAGAGAGCAATAAACAGAGCAATACTATGATTGCTCCGAATACATAACTATCCATGTCGAAATGACTTTTCATAATAAAACACGTCCATGAGACCATGACTAGCAGCCCTTACCTAGTGTAGCTCTTGGCTCTGCCTGAACTCGTGCAGGCGTTCATCCAAGCGGTCGGCACGCTCGCGGTACATCTGGAGCGCGATCTCGAGCTCCAAGTTGGCTATTTCATCGGAGATCACCAACTCGAGGATGCGACGACCATGTTCCTCTACTGCGCCCAGGTGGACACCTGGGCCAAAGAGGCGGTCGAGCCTACGGACCAGCGCGTTGGCACCCAGTGGGCCGCGGACAAGGCGAACGGTGGCACCCATGCGAATGGCGCAGCGGGCATCCGGTGCAAGTATGGCGCAGCCGACCTCTAGTTCAAGTATGGCGCTGAGGGCCTCTGCCCACTCCTGGCAAGGAATGGGGGTACTGACGGGACGTGTACCCAGCTGCGACGCCGTTTCGACAACAGGCAAGCACCGCTTGATCCGATCTTGCTGTGCGGCGCGCCGAGCCTCTTCCATTGTGACGCTCCAACGGTCTCGCCGTGCGGTGAGCCGCAGCCTATCGGCGCGGACGCGCCTACCTTGCTCTACGGCGCGCCATCGATCATGTTGTGCGGTGAGTTGCAGCCTGTCGGTGCTGACTATCTTGATCTGCAGCGTTCAAGCGCCATGCACCAAAGATATGCTCAACCCTGGAAATGACGTGCAACGGCGTCGTCCATCGTGTTGCCGGGGAGCGCCTTGGCCTCGATGGGCCATGGCTCCTGCTCGTTTTCCTCGTCGATGAGGTTAATGGCAGAGGCAGCGCTTTGGTGGGTTTACATGCTTGGAAAAGGTGGATGTGCTACAGGCTACGCTTGTCGCCTCCGTGCGTCACGCGCCCCCTATGTGCAATATAGTAGGGTGGCGGGAAACATGTGAGGAAATGGCAGGAAACGTTGCGTGTTCATAAAACGTCATCAATTAATGGAAACTTAGCATCGAGCTAGCACAAGAAGTAGATGATGATCAGATGAACACGGGCCACACTAGGGAACCCGTCAGGTTATATTATGAGTTTATGTGTTTCAATGTACCGAAGGTAGTTCGGAGTCCCGGATGTGATCACGGACATGACGAGGAGTCTTGAAATGGTCGAGACATGAAGATTGATATATTGGACGACTATATTCGGACACTGGAATGGTTCTGGGGGTTATCGGATATATACCGGAGTACCGGAACCCCCTGGGGGTTATTGTGCCTCATGGGCCCAAAGTGGTGGAAGAGGAGAGCCAACAGGAGGTGGCGCGCGGCCCCCCTTGCCCCAATCCGAATTGGGAAAGGGAAGGGGGCGACGCCCCCCTTCTCTTTCCTTCTCTCCACCTCCTCCTTCCCCCTTCTCCTAGTTGGAATAGGAAAGGGGGCGAAACCTACTTGGAGTAGGATTGCCCCCCCACCTTGGGCGCGCCTCCTCCTCTTGGCCGACCCCTCCTCCTCCCCCCTTTATATACGGAGGAGGGGGGCACCCCATAGACACAACAACTGATCTCTTAGATCTTTTAGTCATGTGCAGTGCCCCCCTCCACCATAATCCACCTCGGTCATATCGTAGCAGTGCTTAGGCAAAGCCCTGCGTCGGTAGAACATCATCATCGTCACCATGCCGTCGTGCTGACGGAACTCTCCCTCAAAGCTCGGCTGGATTAGAGTTCGAGGGACGTCATCGAGTTGAACGTGTACAGAACTCGGAGATGTCGTGCGTTCGGTGCTTGATCGGTCAGATCGTGAAGACGTACGACTACATCATCCGCATTGTGCTAACGCTTCCGCTTTCGGTCTACGAGGGTACGTGGACACACTCTCCCTTCTCGTTGCTATGCATCACCATGACCTTGAGTGTGCGTAGGAATTTTTTTGAAATTACTACGTTCCCCAACAGTGGTATCAGAGCCAGGTTTTATGCGTTGATGTTATATGCATGAGTAGAACACAAGTGAGTTGTGGGCGATACAAGTCATACTGCTTACCAGCATGTCATACTTTGGTTCAGCGGTATTGTTGGATGAAGCCGCCCGGACCGACATTACACGTACGCTTATGCGAGACTGGTTCTACCGATGTGGTTTGCACACAGGGGGCTGGCGGGTGTCAGTTTCTCCAACTTTAGTTGAACCGAGTGTGGCTACGCCCGGTCCTTGAGAAGGTTAAAACAACACAAACTTGACGAACTATCATTGTGGTTTTGATGCGTAGGTAAGAACGGTTCTTGCTCAGCTCGTAGCAGCCACGTAAAACTTGCAACAACAAAGTAGAGGACGTCTAATTGTTTTGCAGGGCATGTTGTGATGTGATATGGTCAAGGCATGATGCTAATTATTGTATGAGATGATCATGTTTTGTAACCGAGTTATCGGCAACTGGCAGGAGCCATATGGTTGTCGCTTTATTGTATGCAATGCAATCGCCATGTAATGCTTTACTTTATCACTAAGCGGTAGCGATAGTCGTAGAAGCATAAGTTGGCGAGACGACAACAATGCTATGATGGAGATCAAAGTATCGAGCCGGTGACAATGGTGATCATGACGGTGCTTCGGAGATGAAGATCACAAGCACAAGATGATGGCCATATCATATCACTTATATTGATTGCATGTGATGTTTATCTTTTATGCATCTTATCTTGCTTTGATTGACGGTAGCATTATAAGATGACCTCTCACTAAATTATCAAGGTATAAGTGTTCTCCCTGAGTATGCACCATTGCGAAAGTTCTTCATGCTAAGACACCACGTGATGATCGGGTGTGATAGGCTCTACGTTCAAATACAACGGGTGCAAAACAGTTGCACACGCGGAATACTCAGGTCAAACTTGACGAGCCTAGCATATGTAGATATGGCCTCGGAACACTGAGACCGGAAGGTCGAGCATGAATCATATAGTAGATATGATCAACATAGTGATGTTCACCATTGAAACTACTCCATCTCACGTGATGATCGGACATGGTTTAGTTGATTTGGATCACGTGATCACTTAGAGGATTAGAGGGATGTCTATCTAAGTGGGAGTTCTTAAGTAATATGATTAATTGAACTTAAATTTATCATGAACTTAGTACCTGATAGTTTTTGCTTGTCTATGTTGATTGTAGATAGATGGCTCGTGCTATTGTTCCGTTGAATTTTAATGCATTCCTTGAGAAAGCAAAGTTGGAAGGTGATGGTAGCAATTACACGGACTGGGTCCGTAACTTGAGGATTATCTTCATTGTTGCACAGAAGAATTACGTCCTGGAAGCACCGTTGGGTGCCAGGCCTGCTACAGATGCTGCTGACAACGTTAAGAACGTTTGGCAGAGTAAAGCTGATGACTACTCGATAGTTCAGTGTGCCATGCTTTACGGCTTAGAACCGGGACTTCAATGACATTTTGAACGTCATGGAGCATATGAGATGTTCCAGGAGTTGAAGTTAATATTTCAAGCAAATGCCCGGATTGAGAGATATGAAGTCTCCAATAAGTTCTATAGCTGCAAGATGGAGGAGAATAGTTCTGTCGGTGAACATATACTCAAAATGTCTGGGTATCATAATCACTTGACTCAACTGGGAGTTAATCTTCCCGTTGATAGTGTCATTGACAGAGTTCTTCAATCACTGCCACCAAGCTACAAAAGCTTCATGATGAACTATAATATGCAAGGGATGGATAAGACAATTCCCGAGCTCTTCGCAATGCTAAAGGCGGCGGAGGTAGAAATCAAAAAGGAGCATCAAGTGTTGATGGTCAACAAGACCACTAGTTTCAAGAAAAAGGGTAAAGGGGAGAAGAAGGGGAACTTCAAGAAGAATGGCAAACAAGTTGCTTCTCAAGAGAAGAAACCCAAGTCTGGTCCTAAGCCTGAAACTGAGTGCTTCTACTACAAACAGACTGGTCACTGGAAGCGGATCTGCCCCAAGTATTTGGCGGATAAGAAGGATGGCAAGGTGAAAAAAGGTATATGTGATATACATGTTATTGATGTGTACCTTACTAATGCTCGCAGTAGCACCTGGGTATTTGATACTGGTTCTGTTGCTAATATTTGCAACTCAAAATAGGGATTGCGGATTAAGCGAAAATTGGCTAAGGATGAGGTGATGATGCGCGTGGGAAATGGTTCCAAAGTCGATGTGATTGTAGTCGGCACGCTACCTCTACATCTACCTTTAGGATTAGTTTTAGACATGAATAATTGTTATTTGGTGCCAGCGTTGAGCATGAACATTATATCTGGATCTTGTTTGATGCGAGACGGTTATTCATTTAAATCAGAGAATAATGGTTGTTCTATTTACATGAGTAATATCTTTTATGTTCATGCACCCTTGGGGAGTGGTCTATTCTTATTGAATCTCGATAGTAGTGATACACATATTCATAATATTGAAGCCAAAAGATGCAGAGTTGATAATGATAGTGCAACATATTTGTGGCACTGCCGTTTAGGTCATATTGGTGTAAAGCGCATGAAGAAACTCCATACTGATGGACTTTTGGAACCACTTGATTATGAATCACTTGGTACTTGCGAACCATGCATCATGGGCAAGATGACTAAAACACCGTTCTCCAGAACTATGGAGCGAGCAACAAATTTGTTGGAAATCATACGTACAGATGTATGTGGTCTAATCAATGTTGAGGCTCGCGGCGGGTATCGTTATTTTCTCACCTTCACAGATGATTTAAGAAGATATGGGTATAGCTACTTAATGAAACATAAATATGAAACATTTGAAAAGTTCAAAGAATTTCATAGTGAAGTTGAAAATCATCGTAACAAGAAAATAAAGTTTCTACGATCTGATCGTGGAGGAGAATATTTGAGTTACGAGTTTGGTCTTCATGTGAAATAATGCGGAATAGTTTCGCAACTCACGCCACCCGGAACACCACAGCGTAATGGTGTGTCCGAAAGTCGTAATCGTACTTTACAAGATATGGTGCGATCTATGATGTCTCTTACTCATTTACCGCTATCATTTTGGGGTTATGCTTTAGAGACGGCTGCATTCACGTTAAATAGGGCACCATCAAAATCCGTTGAGACGACGCCTTATGAACTGTGGTTTGGCAAGAAACCAAAGTTATCATTTCTTAAAGTTTGGGGCTGCGATGCTTATGTGAAAAAACTCAACCTGATAAGCTCGGACCCAAATCGGAGAAATGTGTCTTCATAGGATACCCAAACGAAACTGTTGGGTACACCTTCTATCACAGATCTGAAGGCAAAACGTTTGTTGCTAAATTTGGATCCTTTCTAGAGAAGAAGTTTCTCTCAAAAGAAGTGAGTGGGAGGAAAGTAGAACTTGATGAGGTAACTGTACCTGCTCCCTTATTAGAAAGTAGTTCATCACAGAAACCCGTTCCTGTGACACCTACACCAATTAGTGAGGAAGTTAATGATGATGATCATGAAACTTCAGATCAAGTTGTTACTGATCCTCGTAGGTCAAACAGAGTAAGATCCGCACCAGAGTGGTACGGCAATCCTGTTCTGGAGGTTATGTTGCTAAACCATGATGAACCTACGAACTATGAAGAAGTGATGGTGAGCCCAGATTCCGCAAAATGGCTTGAGGCCGTGAAATCTGAGATGGGATCCATGTATGAGAACAAAGTGTGGACTTTGGTTGACTTGCCCGATGATCGGCAAGCCATTGAAAATAAATGGATCTTCAAGAAGAAGACTGATGTTGACGGTAATGTTACTGTCTATAAAGCTCGACTTGTTGCAAAAGGTTTTCGACAAGTTCAAGGGATTGACTACGATGAGACTTTCTCACCCGTAGCAATGCTTAAGTCTATCCGAATCATGTTAGCAATTGCTACATTTTATGATTATGAAATTTGGCAAATGGATGTCAAAACTGCATTCCTGAATGGATTTCTGGAAGAAGAGTTGTATCTGATGCAACCGGAAGGTTTTGTCGATCCAAAGGGAGCTAACAAAGTGTGCAAGCTCCAGCGATCCATTTATGGACTGGTGCAAGCCTCTCGGAGTTGGAATAAACGTTTTGATAGTGTGATCAAAGCATATGGTTTTATACAGACTTTTGGAGAAACATGTATTTGCAAGAAAGTAGTGGGAGCTCTATAGCATTTCTGATATTATATGTGGATGACATATTGTTGATTGGAAATGACATAGAATTTCTGGATAGCACAAAAGGATATTTGAGTAAGAGTTTTTCAATGAAAGACCTCAATGAAGCTACTTATATATTGGGCATCAAGATCTATAGAGATAGATCGAGACACTTAATTGGACTTTCACAAAGCACATACCTTGACAAAGTTTTGAAGAAGTTCAAAATGGATCAAGCAAAGAAAGGGTTGTTGCCTGTGTTACAAGGTGTGAAGTTGAGTAAGACTTAATGCCCGACCACTGCAGAAGATAGAGAGAAAATGAAAGATGTTCCCTATGCTTCAGCCATATGCTCTATCATGTATGCAATGCTGTGTACCAGACCTGATGTGTGCCTTACTATTAGTTTAGCAGGGAGGTACCAAAGTAATCCAGGGGTGGATCACTGGACAGTGGTCAAGAACATCCTGAAATACCTGAAAAGGACGAAGGATATGTTTCTCGTTTATGGAGGTGACAAAGAGCTCGTCGTAAATGGTTACGTCGATGCAAGCTTTGACACTGATCCGGATGATTCTAAATCGCAAACCGGATATGTATTTTTATTAAACGGTGGAGCTGTCATTTGGTGCAGTTCTAAACAAAGTGTCGTAGCGGGATCTACATGTGAAGCGGAGTACATAGCTGCTTCGGAAGCAGCAAATGAAGGAGTTCATATCCGATCTAGGTGTCATACCTAGTGCATCGGGTCCAATGAAAATCATTTGTGACAATACTGGTGCAATTGCTTTAGCAAAGGAATCCAGATTTCACAAGAGAACCAAGCACATCAAGAGACGCTTCAACTCCATCCGGGATCAAGTGCAGGTGGGAGACATAGAGATTTGCAAGATACATACGGATCTGAATGTTGTAGACCTGTTGACTAAGCCTCTTCCATGAGAAAATCATGATCAACACCAAGGCTCCATGGGTGTTAGAATCATTACTATGTAATCTAGATTATTGACTCTAGTGCAAGTGGGAGACTGAAGGAAATATGCCCTAGAGGCAATAATAAACTTATTATTTATTTCCTTATATCATGATAAATGTTTATTATTCATGCTAGAATTGTATTAACCGGAAACATGATACATGTGTGAATACATAGACAAAACAAAGTGTCACTAGTATGCCTCTACTTGACTAGCTCGTTGAATCAAAGATGGTTATGTTTCCTAACCATAGAGAAAGAGTTTTCATTTGATTAACGAGATCACATCATTAGGAGAATGATATGATTGACTTCACCCATTCCGTTAGCTTAGCACTTGATCGTTTAGTTTGTTGCTATTGCTTTCTTCATGACTTATACATGTTCCTGTGACTATGAGATTATGCAACTCCCGTTTACCGAAGGAACACTTTGTGTGCTACCAAACGTCACAATGTAACTGGGTGATTATAAAGGTGCTCTATAGGTGTCTCCAAAGGTACTTGTTGGGTTGGCGTATTTCAAGATTAGGATTTGTCACTCTGATTTTTGGAGAGGTATCTCTAGGCCCACTCGGTAATACACATCACTTAAGCCTTGCAAGCATTGCAACTAATGAGTTAGTTGTGGGATGATGTATTACGGAACGAGTAAAGAGACTTGCCGGTAACGAGATTGAACTAGGTATTGAGATACCGACGATCGAATCTCGGGCAAGTAACATACCGCTGACAAAGGGAACAACGTATGTTGTTATGCGGTTTGACCGATAAAGATCTTCATAGAATATGTAGGAGCCAATATGAGCATCCATGTTCCGCTATTGGTTATTGACCGGAGACGTGTCTCGGTCATGTCTACATAGTTCTCGAACCCGTAGGGTCCGCGCGCTTAAAGTTCGATGACGGTTATATTATGAGTTTATGTGTTTGGATGTACCGAAGGTAGTTCGGAGTCCCAGATGTGATCATGGACATGACGAGGAGTCTCGAAATGGTCGAGACATGAAGATCGATATATTGGACGACTATATTCGGACACCGGAATGGTTCCGGGGGTTGTCGGATATATACCGGAGTACCGGGGGGTTACCGGAACCCCCCGGGGGTTGTTGGGCCTCATGGGCCCAAAGTGGTGGAAGAGGAGAGGAAGTAGGAGGTGGCGCGCGGCCCCCTTGGCCCAATCCGAATTGGGAAAGGGAAGGGGGCGGCGGGCCCCCTTCTCCTCCCTTCTATCCACCTCCTGCTTCCCCCTTCTCCTACTTGGAATAGGAAAGGGGGGCAAAACCTACTTGGAGTAGGATTGCCCCCCTGGGCGCGGCTCCTCCTCTTGGCCGGCCCCCTCCTTCTCCCCCCTTTATGTACGGAGGAGGGCGGCACCCAATAGACACAACAATTGATCTCTTAGATCTTTTAGCCGTGTGCGGTGCCCCCCTCCTCCATAATCCACCTCGGTCATATCGTAGCAGTGCTTAGGCGAAGCCCTGCGTCGGTAGAACATCATCATCATCACCATGCCGTCGTGCTGGCGGAACTCTCCCTCAAAGCTCGGCTGGATCGGAGTTCGAGGGACGTCATCGAGTTGAATGTGTGCAGAACTTGGAGGTGACATGCGTTCGGTGCTTGACCGATCGGATCGTGAAGATGTACGACTACATCAACCGCGTTGTGCTAACGCTTCCGCTTTCGGTCTATGAGGGTACGTGGACACACTCTCCCTTCTCGTTGCTATGCATCACCTTGATCTTGTGTGTGCGTAGGAATTTTTTTGAAATTACTACGTTCCCCAACAAAAACCGTTCTTACCTGCGCATCAAAAACCACAATGCGGTATAGTGATTGCTTTTTGATCTTCGGAAAGAAATCTGATTCAACTAAAGTTGGAGAAACAGACATCCACTAGCCACCTATGTGCGAAGTGTTGGGGAACGCAGTAATTTCAAAAAAATTCCTACACACACGCAAGATCATGGTGATGCATAGCAACAAGAGGGAAGAGTGTTGTCCATGTACCCTCGTAGACCGTAAGAGGAAGCGTCATGACAACGTGGTTAATGTAGTTGTACGTATTCACGATTGAACTATCCTAGCACCGAAGGTACGACACCTCCGCGATATGCACACGTTCGGCTCGGTGATGTCCCACGAACTCACGACCCAGTAGAGTGTCGAGGGAGAGCTTCGTCAGCACGACGGCGTGATGATGGTGATGATGATGCTACCGGAACAGGGCTTCGCCTAAGCACCGCTATGATATGACTGAGGTGGATTAGGGTGGAGGGGGGCACCGCACACGGCTAAGAGATCAATGATCAAGTTGTGTGTCTATGGGGTGCCCCCCTCCTCCGTATATAAAGGAGTGGAGGAAGGGGAGGGCCAGCCCTCTACTATGGCGCGCCCTAGGGAGTCCTACTCCCACCGGGAGTAGCATTCCACCCTCTCTAAGTAGGAGTAGAAGAGAAGGAAGGGAAGGAGAGAAGAGAAGGAAGGAGGGGGCACTGCCCCTCCCCCCTAGTCCAATTCGGACTAGGCCTTGGGGGGCGCGGCCTGCCCTAGGCAGCCCCTCTCTCTTTCCCCTAAAGCCCAATAAGTCCCATATACTCTCCGGGAGGTTCCGGTAACCTCCCGGTACTCTGGAATATGCCTGAACTCATCCAGAACCATTCTGATGTCCAAACATAGGCTTTCAATATATCGATTTTTACGTCTCGACCATTTTGAGACTCCTCGTCATGTCTGTGATCAAATAAGGGACTCTGAACTACCTTCGGTTCATCAAAACACATAAACTCATAATACTGATTGTCACCGAACGTTAAGCGTGCGGACCCTAAGGGTTTGAAAACTATGTGGACATGATGGGACACGTCTCCGATCAATAACCAATAGCAGAACCTGGATGTTCATATTGTCTCCCACATATTCTACGAAGATCTTTATCGGTTAAACCGCATAACGATATACATTGTTTCCTTTGTCATCAGTATGTTACTTGCCCGAGATTCGATCGTTGGTATCTCAATACCTAGTTCAATCTCATTACCAGCAAGTATCTTTACTCGTTCCGTAATGCTACATCCCGTAACTAACTCATCAGCTACATTGCTTGCAAGGCTTATATTGATGTGCATTACCGAGAGGGCCCAGAGATACCTCTCCGACAATCGGAGTGACAAATCCTAATCTCGATCTATGCCAACTCAACAAACACCATCGGAGACACCTGTAGAGCACCATTATAATCACCCAATTACGTTGTGACGTTTGGTAGCACACAAAGTGTTCCTCCGGTATTCGGGAGTTGCATGATCTCATAGTCATAGGAACATGTATAAGTTATGGAGAAAGCAACATCAACAAACTAAACGATCATCGTGCTAAGCTAATGGATGGGTCAAGTCAATCACATCATTCTCTAATGATGTGATCCCGTTAATCAAATGAAAACTCATGTCTATGGTAGGAAACATAACCATCATTGATTCAATGAGCTAGTCAAGTAGAGGCAAACTAGTGACACTCTATTTGTCTATGTATTCACACAGGTACTAAGTTTCCGATTAATACAATTCTAGCATGAATACTAAACATTTATCATGATATAAGGAAATATAAATAACAACTTTATTATTGCCTCTAGAGCATATTTCCTTCAGTCTCCCACTTGCACTAGAGTCAATAATCTAGATTACATTGTAATGATTCTAACACCCATGGAGTCTTGGTGCTAATCATGTTTTGCTCGTGAGAGAGGCTTAGTCAACGGGTCTGCAACATTCAGATCCGTATGTGTCTTGCAAATTTCTATGTCTCCCTCCTTGACTTGATCGCGTATGGAATTGAAGTGTCTCTTGATGTGCTTGGTTCTCTTGTGAAATCTAGATTCCTTTGCCAAGGCAATTGCACCAGTATTGTCACAAAAGATTTTCATTGGACCCGATGCACTAGGTATGACACCTAGATCAGATATGAACTCCTTCATCCAGACTCCTTCATTTGTTGCTTCCGAAGCAGCTATGTATTGTGCTTCACACGTAGATCCCACCACGGTGCTCTGCTTGGAACTGCACCAGCTGATAGCTCCACCATTTAATAAAAACACGTATCCGGTTTGTGACTTAGAGTCATCCGGATCAGTGTAAAAGCTTGCATCGACGTAACCGTTTACGATGAGCTCTTTGTCACCCTCATATACGAGGAACATATCCTTAGTCCTTTTCAAGTATTTTAGGATATTCTTGACCGCTGTCTAGGGATCCACTCCTGGATTACTTTGGTACCTCCCTACTAAACTGATAGCAAGGCACACATCAGATCTGGTACATAGCATTGCATGCATGATAGAGCCTATGGCTGAAGCATAGGGAACACCTTTCATTTTCTCTCTATCTTCTGCAGTGGTCGGGCATTGAGTCTGACTCAACTTCACACCTTGTAATATAGGCAAGAACCCTTTCTTTGCCTGATCCATTTTGAACTTCTTCAAAACTTTATCAAGGTATGTGCTTTGTGAAAGTGCAATTAAGCGTCTTGATCTATCTCTATAGATCTTGATGCCCAATATATAAGCAGCTTCACCGAGGTCTTTCATTGAAAAATTCTTATTCAAGTATCCTTTTATGCTATTCAGAAATTCAGTATCATTTCTGATCAAAAATAGTTCATCTAGATATAATATCAGAAATGCTATGGAGCTCCTACTCACTTTGTTGTAAATACAGGCTTCTCCAAAAGTCTGTATAAAACCATATGCTTTGATCACACTATCAAAGCGTATATGCCAACTCCGAGAGGCTTGCACCAGTCCATAAATGGATCGCTGGAGCTTGCACACTTTGTTAGCACCTTTTGGATCAACAAAACCTTCTGGTTGCATCATATACAACTCTTCTTTAAGATATCCATTAAGGAATGTAGTTTTGACATCCATTTTCCAAATTTCATAATCATAAAATGCGGCAATTGCTAACATGATTCGGACGGACTTAAGCATCGCTACGGGAGAGAAGGTCTCATCGTAGTCAACTCTTTGAACTTGTCGAAAACCTTTTGCGAAAAGTCAAGCTTTATAGACAGTAATATTACCGTCAGCGCCAGTCTTATTCTTGTAGATCCTTTTATTCTGTATGGCCTGCCGATCATCGGGCAAGTCAACCAAAGTCCATACTTTGTTCTCATACGTGGATCCAATCTTAGATTTCATGGCCTCAAACCATTTTGCAGAATCCGGGCTCATCATCGCTTCCTCATAGTTCGTAGGTTCGTCATGGTCAAGTAACATGACTTCCAGAACAGGATTACCGTACCACTCCGGTGCGGATCTTACTCTGGTTGACCTACGAGGTTCGGTAGTAACTTGATCAGAAGTTTCATGATCATCATCATTAGCTTCCTCACTTGCTGGTGTAGGAATCACTGGAACTGTTTTCAGTGATGAACTACTTTCCAATAAGGGAGAAGGTACAATTACCTCGTCAAGTTCTACTTTCCTCCCACTCACTTCTTTCGAGATAAAACTCCTTCTCAAGAAAGGATCCATTCTTAGGAATGAATATCTTCCTTTGGATTTGTGATAAAAGGTGTACCCAATAATCTCCTTTGGGTATCCTATGAAGACACATTTCTCTGATTTGGGTCCGAGAATTATTAGGTTGAAGCTTTTTCACTTAAGCATCGCAGCCGCAAACTTTAAGAAATGACAAATTGGGTTTCTTGACAAACCACAGTTCATAAGGTGTCATCTCAACGGATTTATATGGTGCCCTATTTAATGTGAATGTAGCCATCTCTAAAGCATAACCCCAAAACGATAGCAGTAAATCAGTGACAAACATCATAGATCGCACCATATCTAATAAAGTGCGGTTACGATGTTCGGACACACCATTACATTCTGGTGTTCTAGGTGGCATGAGTTGCAAAACTATTCCGCACTGTTTCAAATGAAGTGCAAACTCATAACTCAAATATTCACCTCCACGATCAGATCGCAAAAATTTGATTTTCTTGTTATGATGATTTTCCACCTCACTCTGAAATTCTTTGAACTTTTCAAATGTTTCAGACTTATGTTTCATTAAGTAGATATACCCATATCTGCTCAAATCATCTATGAAGGTGAGAAAATAATGATATCCACCGAGAGCTTCAATGTTCATTGGACCACATACATCAGTATGTATGATTTCCAATAAGTCTGTTGCTCGCTCCATTGTTCCGGAGAACGGAGTTTTAGTCATCTTACCCATGAGGCATGGTTCGCAAGTACCAAGTGATTCATAATCAAGTGATTCTAGAAGTCCATCAGAATGGAGTTTCTTCATGCGCTTTACACCAATATGACCTAAACGGCAGTGCCACAAATAAGTTGCACTATCATTATCAACTCTGCATCTTTTGGCTTCAATACTATGAACATGTGTATCAATACTATCAAGATTTAGTAAAAATAGACCACTCATCAAGGGTGCATGACCATAAAAGATATTACTCATATACATAGAACAACCATTATTCTCTGATTTAAATGAATAACCGTCTCGCATCAAACAAGATCCAAATATAATGTTCATGCTCAACACTGGCACCAAATAACAATTATTTAGGTGTAAAACTAATCCCGAAGGTAGATGTAGAGGTAGCGTGCCGACGGCGATCACATCAACTTTGGAACCATTTCCCATGCGCACCGTCACCTCGTCTTTAGCCAATCTTCGCTTAATCTGTAGCCCCTGCTTCGAGTTGCAAATGTTAGCAACTGAACCAGTATCAAATACTCAGGCACTACTGCGAGCATTAGTAAGGTACACATCAATAACAGGTATATCAAATATACCTTTCAATTTGCCATCCTTCTTCTCCGCCAAATACTTAGGGCAGTTCCGCTTCCAATGACCAGTTCCTTTGCAGTAGAAGCACTCAGTCTCAGGCTTAGGTCCATACCTGGGTTTCTTCACTTGAGCGGCAACTGGCTTGTTGTTCTTCTTGAAGTTCCCCTTCTTCCCTTTACCCTTTTTCTTGAAACTGGTGGTCTTGTTGACCATCAACACTTGATGCTCCTTCTTGATTTCTACCTCCACAGCCTTTAGCATTGCAAAGAGCTCAGGAATCGTCTTATCCATCCCTTGCATATTATAGTTCATCACGAAGCTCTTGTATCTTGGTGGTAGTGATTGAAGAACTCTGTCAATGACACTACCATCAGGAAGATTAACTCCCAGTTGAGTCAAGTGGTTGTGGTACCCAGACATTCTGAGTGTATGTTCACTGACAGAACTATTCTCCTCCATCTTGCAGCTGTAGAACTTATTGGAGACTTTATATCTCTCAATCCAGGCATTTTCTTGAAATATTAACTCCAACTCCTGGAACATCTCATATGCTCCATGACGCTCAAAACATCGTTGAAGTCCCGGTTCTAAGCCTTAAAGCATGGCACACTGAACTATCGAGTAGTCACCAGCTTTGCTCTGCCAGGTGTTCACAACATCTGGCGTTGCTCCCGCAGCGGGTTTGTCACCTAGTGATGCTTCCAGGACATAATTCTTTTGTGCGGCAATGAGGATAATCCTCAAGTTACGGACCCAGTCCGTGTAGTTGCTACCATCAACTTTCAACTTAGCTTTCTCTAGGAATGCATTAAAATTCAACGGAACACCAGCACATGACATCTATCTACAACAACATAGAAATGCAAAATACTATCAGGTACTAACTTCATGATAAATTAAAGTTCAATTAATCAAATTACTTAAGAACTCCCACTTAGGTAGACATATCTCTAGTCATCTAAGTGATCACGTGATCCATATCAACTAAACCATGTCCGATCATCACGTGAGATGGAGTAGTTTTCAATGGTAAACATCACTATGTTGATCATATCTACTATATGATTCACGCTCGACCTTTCGGTCTCAGTGTTCCGAGGGCATATCTGCATATGCTAGGCTCGTCAAGTTTAACCCGAGTATTCTACGTGTGCAAAATTGGCTTGCACCCGTTGTATGTGAACGCAGAGCTTATCACACCCGATCATCACGCGGTGTCTCGGCACAACAAACTGTAGAAACGGTGCATACTCAGGGAGAACACTTATACCTTAAAATTTAGTGAGAGATCATCTTATAATGCTACTGTCGAACTAAGCAAAATAAGATGCATAAAGGATAAACATCACATGCAATCAATATAAGTGATATGATATGGCCATCATCATCTTGTGCCTTTGATCTCCATCTCCAAAGCACCGTGATGATCACCATCGTCACCGGCTTGACACCTTGATCTCCGTCAAAGCATCGTTATCGTCTTGCCAAATATTGCTTCTACAACTATCGCTACTGCTTAGTGATAAAGTAAACCAATTACATGGTGATTGCATTTCATACAATAAAGCGACAACCATATGGCTCCTGCCAGTTACCGATAACTGTGTTCCAAAACATGATCATCTCATACAATAAAATTTAGCATCATGTCTTGACCATATCACATCACAACATGCCCTGCAAAAACAAGTTAGGCGTCCTCTACTTTGTTGATGCAAGTTTTACGTGGCTGCTACAGGCTGAGCAAGAACCGTTCTTACCTACGCGTCAAAAACCACAACGCGGTATAGTGATTGCTTTTTGATCTTCAGAAAGAACCTTGTTCATTGAATCTGATTCAACTAAAGTTGGAGAAACAGACACCCACTAGCCACCTATGTGTGAAGCACGTCGGTAGAACCAGTCTCGTGTAAGCGTACGCGTAATGTCGGTCTGGGCCGCTTCATCCAACAATGTCATTGAATCAAGAATCAACTAGTGATGGCAAGCAATATGTATATACCCACGCCCACAACTCCTTTGTGTTCAACTCGTGCATATAACATCTACGCATAAACCTGGCTCGAATGCCACTGTTGGGGAACGCAGTAATTTCAAAAAAATTCCTACGCAGACGCAAGATCATGGTGATGCATAGCAACGAGAGGAAAGAGTGTTGTCCACGTACCCTCATAGACCGTAAGCGGAAGCATTCTGACAACGCGGTTGATGTAGTCATATGTCTTCACGATCGACCGATCCTAGCACCAAAGGTACAACACCTCCATGATCTGCACACGTTCGGCTCGGTGACGTCCCACGAATTCACGATCCAGCAGAGTGTAGAGGGAGAGCTTTGTCAGCACGACATCGTGATGATGGTGATGATGATGCTATCGGAACAGGGCTTCGCCTAAGCACCGCTACGATATGACCGAGGTGGATTATGGTGGAGGGGGCACCGCACATGGCTAAGAGATCAATGATCAACTTGTGTGTCTATGGGCTGCCCCCTCCCCCGTATATAAAGGAGTGGAGGAGGGGGGGCCGGCCCTCTACTATGGCGCGCCCTAGGGAAATGCCCGAATTCATCCGGAACCATTCCGATGTCCAAAAATAGGCTTCCAATATATCGATATTTATGTCTAGACCATTTCGAGACTCCTCGTCATGTCCGTGATCAAATCCGGGACTCCGAATTACCTTCGTTTCATCAAAACACATAAACTCATAATACCGAACGTTAAGCGTGCGGACCTTACGGGTTCGAGAACTATGTAGACATGACCAAGACATGTCTCCGGTAATAACCAATAGCAGAACCTGGATGTTCATATTGGCTCCCAAATATTCTACGAAGATCTTTATCGGTCAAACCGCATAATGATATACGTTGTTCCCTTTGTCATCGGTATGTTACTTGCCCGAGATTCGATCGTCGGTATCTCAATATCTAGTTCAATCTCGTTACTGGCAAGTCTCTTTACTCATTCCATAATGCTACATCCCGTAACTAACTCATTAGCTACATTGCTTGCAAGGCTTATATTGATGTGCATTACCGAGAGGGCCCAGAGATACCTCTCCGACAATCGGAGTGACAAATCCTAATCTCGATCTATGCCAACTCAACAAACACCATCGGAGACACCTGTAGAGCACCTTTATAATCACCCAGTTATGTTGTGACATTTGGTAGCACACAAACTATTCCTTCGGTATTCGGGAGTTGCATAATCTCATAGTCATAGGAACATGTATAAGTTATGGAAAAAGCAACAACAACAAACTAAACGATCATCGTGCTAAGCTAACGAATGGGTCAAGTCAATCACATCATTCTCTAATGATGTGATCCCGTTAATCAAATGATAACTCATGTCTATGGTTAGGAAACATAACCATCATTGATTCAACGAGCTAGTCAAGTAGAGGCAAACTAGTGACACTCTGTTTGTCTATGTATTCACACATGCACTAAGTTTCCGGTAAATACAATTCTAGCATGAATAATAAACATTTATCATGATATAAGGAAATATAAATAACAACTTTATTATTGCCTCTAGGGCATATTTCCTTCATGAAGCACGTCGGTAGAACCAGTCTCATGTAAGCGTAGGCTAATGTCGGTTTGAGCCGCTTCATCCAACAATACCGCTGAATCAAGAATCAACTAGTGACGGCAAGCAATATGTATATACCCACGCCCACAATTCCTTTGTGTTCTACTCGTGCATATAACATCTACGCATAACCTAGCTTGGATGCCACTGTTGGGGAACGCAGTATTTCAAAATTTTCCTATGATCACGCAAGATCTATCTTGGAGATGCATAGCAACGAGAAGGGGAGAGTATGTATACATACCCTCATAGACCGAAAGCGGAAGCATTATGAAACACGGTTGATGTAGTCGAACGTCTTCGCGATCCAACCGATCAAGTACCGAACGCACGACACCTCCGTGATCTGCACACGTTTAGCTCAGTGACGTCCCTCGTACTCTTGATCCAGCTGAGGCCGAGGGAGAGTTTCGTCAGCACGACGACGTGATGACGGTGATGATGAAGTTACCGCCGCAGGGCTTCGCCTAAGCACTACAACGATATGACCGAGGTGGAATTCTGTGAAGGGGCACCGCACACGGCTAAACAATCAACTTATGTGTTTATGGGGTGCCCCCCTCCCCCGTATATAAAGGAGTGGAGGAGGGGAGGGCCGGCCCTCTCTATGGCGCACCCAAGGGGGAGTCCTACTCCCAGTAGGAGTAGGTTTCCCCCTTCCCTCGTTGGAGTAGGAGAAGAAGGAAGAGGGAGAGAGAGGGAAGGAAAGGAGGGCCCCGCCCAATTCGGATTGGGCTTGGGGGGCGCGCCCTCCACCTGGCCACCTCCTCCTCTCTCCCACTAAGGCCCAATAAGGCCCATTGACTCCCTGTGGGGTTCTGGTAACCCCCGGTACTCCGGTAAATGCCCGAACTCATCCGAAACCATTCCGATGTTCAAACATAGCCTTCCAATATATTGATATTTCTGTCTCGACCATTTCGAGACTCCTCGTCATGTCCGTGATCACATGCGGGACTCCGAAATACCTTCGGTACATCAAAACACATAAACTCATAATACCGATCGTCATCGAACATTAAGCGTTCGGACCCTACGGGTTTGAGAACTATGTAGACATGATCGAGACTCACTTCCGGTCAATAATCAATAGCGGAACTGTAACACCCACGATGCAGCTATATCTACCACATGTCGAAGCATGACTTAGAGGCATAACCGCATTGTAAGCAATGTCGCAAGTGAGGTAATCTTCACACAACCCATGTAATGAGTAAGGAAAAGAGGTACATAGTTGGCTTACAATCGCCACATCACACAATACATGAATAAAGCATTACATCATCCAGATACAAACAAGGTCCGACTATGAAACCAAAATAAAAGAAGACTACCCCAAATGCTACACAGATCCCCGATCGTCCCAACTGGGCTCCACTACTGACCAACTGAAAACGGAACAACATAACGAACACGATCTTCATCGAGCTCCTCCTTGAACTCGGTTGCGTCGCCTGCACGGTAACATCGGCACCTGCAAACTGGTTTTGGAAGTATTTGTGAGTCGCGGAGACTCAACAATCTCACACCCTCGCGATCAAGACTATTTAAGCTTATAGGAAGGGTAACAGGTATGAGGTGGAGCTACAGCAAGCACTAGCATGTATGGTGGCTAACTTATGCAAATGAGAGCGAGAAGAGAAGGCAAAGCGCGGTCGAGAATCTATGATCAAGAAGTGATCCTAAAACAACCTACGATCAAGCATAACTCCAACACCGTGTTCACTTCCCGGACTGCCGGAAAGAGACCCTCGTGGTTACACGGATGTTTGCGGACAGGTGCGCGGTCATGTTGTTCATGACGTTTGTGACCCGTCGTGGCACATGACATGGTACATGTACCGGACTGGATGCACAGACGTCTATGCCAAGAGGGAACGTTCCTATGGCCCGACGAGGACGTCGGTTCCTCTGAGTGGGGGTGTATGTGATGGCCTGGCTTATTAGGGATGATAGACTACTCATATCAATAAGGAATTCCTTCTTTTTCGGGAGCCCATTCGGACAGAACTCCAAAGTTAAGCGTGCTCAGCTTGGAGTAGTGTCAGGATGGGTGACCGACCGGGAAGTTGCTCCCGGGTGCGCACAAGTGAGGACAAAGTGCATAGAAAAGACTACTATTGATCTGTCGGGCTAGTCTAGATCCCGCCAGGAGTAACGACCACCAATGGGCGTGTCTGGGGCGTTACAGGAACCTAGATGCTCATATTGGTTCCTACATATTCTACAAAGATATTTATTGGTCAAACCGCATAACAACATACGTTGTTCCCATTGTTATCGGTATGTTACTTGCCCAAGATTCGATCGTCAGTATCTCAATACCTAGTTCAATCTCGTTATGGGCAAGTCTCTTTACTCGTTCCATAATGCAACATCCCGCAACTAACTCATTAGTCACATTGTTTTCAAGGCTTATAGCGATGTGCATTACTGAGAGGGCCTAGAGATACCTCTCCGACAATCAGAGTGACAAATCCTAATCTCGATCTATGCCAACTCAGCAAACACCATCGGAGACACCTGTAAGGCATCTTTATAGTCACCCAGTTACGTTGTGACATGTGATAGCACACTAAGTGTCGTGGGTTTGTCACGGTAGATGTCCTCGTGAAAGGACTTAGTCGTGGAGCCATCGCAATGGGTTAGCTTAAAGGGGTTAAACCGGACAAGGGGATGCGAGGGGTTTTATACTTGTTCGGCCCCTTCGATGAAGGTAAAAGCCTATGTCTAGTCGTGATTGGTATTGCTAAGGTTTCGATGACCAGGGAGCGAATCTGCTTTGCCTGGCTCTCGAGTTGTTGTTTCTTGTCCTGAAACCCCGGCCGGATCGTCCCTTTATATACATAGGTTGACACCCACCGGTTTACAGAGTCCCGAGGCCGGATCATAGAAGTGTCCGGCTCGGTCTCTATTCCTCTAACTTACAATACAAGTTTATATGATAAAGTCGGTTCACATCTACAGGCTTTAACTCGCCTTTGGGCCTTGGGCCTTCGTAAAGCGCCAATATCTTCTCATCTTCATGGGCTTCAATCTTCATGGAGCTAGCCAAGTCGCAAACGGCCAAGTTATTGGAATCATCCTCAACTCCTGAGCCGGAATATGAGCACGGCGTGCGAATTTTTGACAACCGTCACATCTTTTGACTAAATCCTCCGCATCAGCATGAGCTGTTAACCAATAGAAACCGTGGCGAAAAGCTTTAGCTACCAAAGACTTTGAACCGGCGTGGTAACCACAATCCCCTTCATGGATTGCTCGCAAAATCTCACAACCCTCTTGAGGAGAGACACGACGCTGAATTTCCCCTGTGGCGCTGTAATGATGTAACTCCCCGTTGATTATGGTCATTGACTTGGAATACGGATTATCTGCCGGGCCGAGGTTTCATCCTCCGGTAACTCGCCCCGGTTCGTGTAAGCCAGGTATGGGATTGTCCAATCTGGTATGACATGCAAAGCTGCCACCAATTGAGCCTTCGGATCAGGAATAGCCAACTCCTCCTCTGTTGGTACCTTGACCGACGGATTATGCAGTACATCAAGGAAGACATTTGGTGGGACCTGTTTACGCTGAGAGCCAAGGCGGCTTAAAGCGTCCGCCGCTTCATTATTTCACCGGTCTATATGGTCAACTTGATAACCCTTGAAGTGGCCAGCCACCATGTCCACCTCTCGTCGGTATGCAGCCATGAGTGGGTCTTTAGAATCCCAAGTGCCAGACACCTGTTGAGCCACCAGATCCGAGTCACCAAAGCACTTAACCCGGCTTAAGTTCATCTGCTTTGCCATCCAAAGACCGTGGAGTAAGGCCTCGTATTCAGCTGCATTGTTTGTACAAGGGAACATTAAACGGAGGACATAACAAAACTTGTCACCTCATGGGGAAGTTAGTATGACTCCATCCCTCGAGCCCTCTAACTGTCTGGATCCATCAAAGTGAATAGTCCAATACGTGTTATCTGGCTTTTCCTCTGGTGCCTGCAACTCTGTCCAATCATTGATAAAGTCCACGAGTGCTTGGGATTTAATCGCTGTGCGAGGTGTGTATTTGAGCCCGTGAGGTCCAAGCTCAATAGCCCACTTGGCAATCCGGTCAGTTGCTTCTCTGTTTTGAATGATATCTCCCAGAGGGGCTGAACTGACCACTGTGATAGGATGACCCTGAAAATAATGTTTGAGCTTCTGGCTTGCCATAAACACTCCATACACCAGCTTCTGCCAATGTGGATACCTCTGCTTTGATTCAATGAGCACCTCACTGTTATAATAAACCGACCATTGAACCGGATATTCCTTTCCAGCTTCCTTGCACTCCATCACAATAGCCACGCTAACAGCTCGGGCATTAGCAGCCACATACAGCAATAAAGGCTCTTTACCGATTGGAGCTGCAAGCACAGGCGGTGTCGGGTGGTAGGTGCGACATATGCCAATGGGTGGCTTATCATTGTGGGAGCCAGTAAGACGTCGCCGGTGCCTGGAAACGGGATGAGGCGAAGACATGCACGCCGGCGAATCTTACCCAGCTTCGGGGCTCTCCGTGGAGATAACACCCCTACTGCTGCTCTGCGGGGTCTCCGCATGATCACTAGATGGACAAGTAGCTACACAATGCTCCTTGAGCTGTCCGGTGGGAGGAGGAAGAAGGGCACGGCTAGCTTGCTTCTTCTCCTAGTATGGTGTCTATGACTAGCTGGGGGTCGAACCCTTTGCATGGGTGCCCCGGGGGGTTTATATAGGCCTACCCCCCGAGGGTACAACGGTAATCCGACTGGGCACGGGGCCAGCCGTCTGTGACTGTGTTCGCCGGTTTCTGCGCCGGCTAGTGGGGCCCGCCGACTGGTGGGTCCCGCCGGCTGCCAACTCCTTGGCGACAGACAGGCCCCACTGCCAAGGGTCTTGTCGGTGGCTGGTCACTGTTGCCTCAACCTGATGACGAGGGCTTCGTCGAGGTAAGCGTGGCTACAGTGCCGCCGTCCTGCGGGCGATCACTGTAGACTTACCGCGTCTTGTCTTCCTAATGGGGCGTCTTCTTCGAGGGGGGAAGCGAGCCGGCTGCAGGGAGCCGGCCCCGTCTCGGGCCGACTGGGGGAGGCCCGGCCGCCTTCGGGTCGTCTCTCTGCCCGAAGGGGCCCACCGCCCGTGGGCCGCGCTGGCGGCCCGTCGTGGGTGACATCAGGGTCAACATGGCAACAGTGCCGCGCCGGACGGGTCATGGCCACTCCGTACGGCGCACTGTGCCAGGTGTGCTCCGTGATTCGGGGGTGGCAGGCTTCACTGTAGCCACGCCCCGTCACATCGCCGCTAGGTGGATGCAAACTTCGAGGGTACGGTCTCGACCGCTTTGTGGGAGCCGGCTTCTTGGAGTCGTCCTTCTCGCGGCCGGCTTCTCGGAGTCGGCCCTCCCATGGCTTTCTTTATGATGGCTAAAGTCGGGCCGCCTTCTCGAAGCCGGCCTGGGTGACAGCCAGCAAGGGGAAGGCGGCCCCATGTCTTGGACTCTTGAGAGCCGGACGGGCTCGCAATTTTTTCAGAAGGGCCAGGGGAAGCCGGCTAGGCTACCCATGGCTATTTACTCCGACAGTAGTCCCCGAAGCTGAGCGAGCTTCGAGGCTGATAAGGGGACGAGAAGCTTGGTCAGCTTCCTATCCTGCGGGGCCGGCTTTAGAGAGCTCCGGCTCTCGTAGGCAGGAACATGGGCCACATGGCGAGAAAATCCTGTCAACGCACGCGCGCGACGGGACGTCGCCGCAGTCCCGGGCCCACCACTCGCAGGCCTCGGTCCGAGCGCGGATCTTCCATGGCCCACATGGACCGCTCGCCTTCCCGCGGCGGTTTTATTCCGCCATCATGGCACAGTAATCGCGGGACGTGGGGGAGTCGGCACGATCGATCCCCACACTTCCCCACACCGCGCCTCCTCAGCTCTGCCACGCGAGCCTATAAGTAGGGGGAGGGGGGAGAGACAAAGGTTCGCACGCTCTCTCTCGCTCCGCCCCCTCTCGTCCTCCTTTCTTCCTCTCGCTGCTGCCGCAACCTCTCGTCTCAGCACTGCCGCGCCGCCCCATCGTCTTGCTTCCATGGCGCTGTCGAGCTCGTGGGACGGCTCCAACGTCCATGAGGATCACGTGGAGTTCCTCCACCAGACTCGGCGCCTGCCCGACGCCAACCTCGTGCGGGTCCGTCTGGCGCCGAAGACAGAGATTTCGCCGGCATCGGAGGAGGGCGAGCGGGTCGTCTTCCGCTCGCACTTCCTGCGCGGATTCGGCCTTCCGGCGAGCAGGTTTCTGCGCTCCTTCCTCGAGTTCTACAACCTTCAGCCGCATCACCTCACGCCCAATGCGGTGATGCTGCTGTCGGCCTTCGTCTCCCTCTATGAAGGCTTCTTGGGGCTTCTCCCCATGCTGGAGCTCTGGGGGGAGTTCTTCCAGAGCAAACTCGGCACCGTCGTCGCAGGCGTGCCCGCCCCCTGCGGAGTCTTCATCGCCATGAGGAGGGCGGGCGAGAACAACCCGTTCCCGCCCATCCCCCTGATCCAGTCGGTGAAGATCTGGCAGAAGTCATACTTCTATGTAAAGAACGTCGCCGAGCAAGGAGACCTCGTCAATCTGCCGGCTTACATAGCCGGCCCGCTGGCTGGGAGGCAGCCCTCATGGAGTTTCCGATCCCGATGGCTGTCTCCGGCCAGGAACGCCGCCGTCTCCCGGCTTCGGGTGATGATCCAGTCGGAAGGCTTGAGCGGGGCCGACTTGGTGGCCGCCTTCATGGAGCGCCGGATATCTCCTCTCCAAAGCCGGCCCCACATGATGTGCCAGATGAGCGGCCGCTTCGACCCAAGCCGGATGAGCACCAGGGAGATGCCTCATGCGGAGGTATCGTACATGGTAAACTACATCTCCAATTGCAAGCTCGCCGAGGACTGGCGATACGGCAAGGCGCCGTACTCTCGCGCCAACCCTCCGCCCGTGGTAAGTTTTCCTTTTCTTCTTCTTGTTGGTAGCCGGCTTCATGATGGCCGGCTTCTGATCGGCCGGTTCTTCTTAGCAGAACCCCCTTCTCCCGCCGACGACCGGGGTAGCGGGGATAGAACGCCAGTACGCCCCCGACCGCACGGCGGACGACGTCGACGACCCGGACTTGGGGGCGGCCGCCATGGAAGACGCCGTCGTGGGGGACGACGCCGAGCCCGGGGGCACAAGGCTCACCGCCAGCTTCGAGGACTGGCCGGATGATTTCGAAGCCGAAGTCTCCCCGCGTCGCCAGCTGGCAGCCGACCATCAGGGCACGGGCTCGTCCATCGCGCCGGCTGCCGGCGGTGGTGCACAGAAGCGCCGGGCCGCTTTAGGCCTCTTCGGCAGTCGGCCGAAGAAGTCCAAAGCCTCCACCGCGGCGACCAAGCGAGATGAGGCGGCTGCGAAAGCGGCCCGCTTCCGCAAGGCGGTGAAGCAGCCCCAGGCGGTCTCAGCGTAAGTCATGAATTGCCCTGTCGCATGCTTTTCATCATTCTCTCCTTGTTCGAACATTCTTCTTAACTTTTTCCCGCTTGCTGGACAGGGCGCCGCTTTCCCTTGAGCGGGGTCCGGGCGGCTCCATAGTGGGGCCGGCTGGAGGGTCTTCGAGCTCCCGCTGCGTGGACCCCCGTGCCGATCTCAGGGAAACCACGGAGCGGAACGCCCGTGAGGCGCGGGAGGAGCGCGAGGCGGCGGAAAAAGTGGCCGCCCAGGCGGCGGAGGAGCAGGCCGGCGCGGCAGCCAAGGCCCAGGCGGAGGCGGCGACCGCGGGGACGGAGGCGGAGGGTTCGCGCAACCAGCCTCCGCTGCTCGCCATTCCCCTCCGAGCCATGGCCCCTGACACCCCATTGCCCTTGGCAGAAGAAATCGTCCAAGACCCGCCACTGATGGAGAGGAGGGAGGACGCCGTGGTCTTCGCGGGGAGAGCGCCGCCGGCAGCGCCAACCGGGACGGGCCAAGGCGGCCAATCGTCAGCGGCGCCAGAGGAGCCGGCCGGGGGTGAGCCGGAGGACAGAGCCGACCTCGAGGTGGAGCCGGTGACGCGTCGGCGCGCAGGGGGAGGCGCCGTTCCGCCGGAGTCACGCCGAGTCACGGGCGCAGGCCAGTCGACGGAAGATTTGGAGGCGGCCAGCATGCCACGTCCGAGTGGACTCCCAGCGGGGGGACTGGCAAGCTAAATGTGGCGGCTCAAGGGGTCCGGAGCCGGCTTCAAGCTCAGGCCGCCCTGCTGCAGCAGTTCACCCAGGAGTTCCTGTCGACACGAGCCGCCATCCGGGTGAGTCCTTCATTCCGGGTGAGTCAGCGCACCCACTGGGTGTAGTCCCCGAGATTCGGGCCGACTGCTGCGCAGTCTGGTCGGATCTTTCTTAACGGCTATCTTACTTTTGCTTCCTGTCTGAACTTCCAGAAATATCACAACTCCCGTGCTGGAGCCTTCAACTCCCAGGCTCGGGAGTTGAGCCGAAGGACCAACGACCTGGCCGACAGCCGAAGTAAGTGTTTGATCTTGTCTATCTTCCTGTGGGGGCGCGTCAGCGCACCCACTTGGTGTAGTCCCCGAGATTCGGGCCGACTGCTGCGTAGTCGGGTCGGATCTTTCTTGACGACTTTTTCCTCATTGGTTTTTCTTTTTCTTTGTCTTCAGGGGCCAACGCCGACTTGAGGAAGGAGCTCGGCGAAGCGCAGGCCGCCCTTCATACCAAGGATGCCGAGTGCGCTGCCTTGGTCCAGTAGCGTGATCGCCTGGCCAAGAAGCTGGCCGACCAAGAGAAGAGCCACAAGGCGGCCCTGCAGAAGGCGCAGGATAGCGAGGCCGCCCTGAAGGCAGAGTTTGATACCGAGACGGCAAGCTGGGCTGAGACCCGGTGAGCCCTGGATGAAGGCTTCGGCCGTATCGAGGACTTGATCGACGATAAGCCGCCTTCCTCGCTCCTCTCCTACCCCTTGCCGCCTGGGTTTTTGGCTTAACTTGTGCTGCTGCTTATTTTTTTGTGCAGACTACTTCCCCGGCTACTCCACCTTCGCCGCCCAAAGCATCGAGGCCCATCGCGAGGCGCGCCGTCAGGCGGGGGCCAACATCGCGCCGGATGCGAACCGGACGCTTGAGGAGCAGCTCTTGGCTATCCAGGCGCGGTTGCAGCCGACTCATCGGATGCTTCGCCGGCTCCAACGTGCCGGAGCGCAAGTGTTGGCCGCCCTTTGGCCCGGCGAGACGATCCCCCGCACCCCAAGCCGGACTGCCGACTGGCTGGAGGTCGCAGTCGGTCGCTTTGAGGCTTGGAAGGCGTCGGCGGCCCGCCTCGGAGCCGGGCGGGCGTTGGAGTTCGTTCAGGCTTGGTACCCAGGGCTGAGCCTGGACCAGCTGCGCACTTGGCGGATGGAGGCCGACGCGGAGCTGGAGGAGGTGAGGCCGGCTATCGCCCAGCGGGCTTCGACGATCGCCGAGTGCACCGACATCAGTGTTTTTACACCCGAAATCGATGATGACGGTGTTGCCCAGCCGCAGGAGTGGTTCGGGCTGAACCCGGCGATGGGCGAGGACTCGGCGGAGGAGATCGCCTCTAGCGACGAGGGCGAGGATGAAGAAGAGGAGGATGGCGAAGACGTCGAGCCGGCTGGTGGAACAACCGGCCAACCTCAGGCCGACCGTGCCTCCAGCAACAAGGCGCGTGGAAGCGCGCCCTCTGCGGGAGGCGGTGACCAAGCCGAGGTTCGCCAGCCGGCCGCTCCTTCAGCCGGCACAACCGTCTCCGCCAACCAGCCCGGGTCGTCGGTCGCTCCGCCAGCTTGACCTGCCGTCCTTATTTTTCCTGCTTGTTGTCTTTTGAATAATCTTCATTAAGTTTTCGCAGTTCCACCCACTGGGGGTGTATCCAAACTATGTTGAATGCTGGCCTCTCAGAGGTCTTTTATGTAAATATTATTAGGTGCATGTTTGGTTTCCATTCGCGTATGCTTTTTATCCTTAGGATTTTTCCTTTGCCGCCTTCCCTCTTTGGGAAGGCAAGTACTTGAGCTTTCTTGGATTGAAGTGAAGTGAATGGAAACCGGCCGGCCGGCTACTCTAGTAGCCATTCGGCGGTGGGAGAAAAACCGGCTTTTGTTATATTAGTCTGTTAGTCCCTAGCCATTTTTCGTGTGGGCGCTCGTTCCTGCCTTTAACTCTTGCCAGTCGGACAGCCGGTTCTTTGAACTACGACTTTTGGCAAGAGAAAGCTTGGGAGCCGACACACTACTTGTCTGACTGCGGGTAGGACTTCTAATATAACTCCAGTCGGCCAGTCCCCGGGCCGACTAGTCGAACTCGGTGCCGGACGGAACAGGTAAATGAAATGACAAAGTCATAAGCATGATACTTTTCATTCATAGATAAGAGATGGCAGTCCCCAAGCCTTCCTCGGGGGGCCTATTGTCTCGTACTTAATACAAAAGTTAGCGTGATACATGCTGCTTTTCAACTGTAAAATCTTCGAAGGAGGTTGGTGTTCCATGGTCGTTCCGACTCCTTGCCAGAGTCGTCTCTCTTTCGTGCCTTCGGCTTCTGCGCGTCGATCAGGTAGTAGGAGTCGTTGCCTAGAGCTCTGCTGATGACGAAGGGGCCCTCCCAAGGGGCCGAGAGCTTGTGCTGGCCGGCTGTTCGCTGGATCAGCCGGAGCACAAAATCACCCTCTTGGAAAGATTTTGGCTTGACCTTCCGGCTGTGGTAGCGGCGCAGGCCCTGCTGGTAGATGACAAACTGGCTGAGGGCTAACAGCCGGCTTTCTTCCAGCAGGTCGACGCCGTCTTCTCGTGCTTCCTTGGCCTCCGCTTCCGTGTACATGGTTACTCGAGGCGAGTCGAACTCGATGTCAGTTGGGATGACCGCCTCGGCACCATACACAAGGAAGAAAGGGGTGAAGCCGGTTGACTTGTTTGGTGTAGTGCGCAGACTCCAGAGGATAGCCGGCAGCTCATCGAGCCAACAACCGGATGAACGCTCCAGAGGTACAACCAGTCGGGGCTTGATGCCGGAGAGGATGAGGCCATTGGCTCGCTCGACCTGGCCGTTTGACTGCGGGTGGGCGACGGACGCTAAGTCCAGCTGGATACCTTGGGCTGCGCAGAAACGTGCCAAGGCTCCTTTGGCAAAATTCGTGCCATTGTCGGTGATGATGCTGTGTGGCACGGCGTACCGAGTTGTTATGTCTGCGATGAATGTCACAGCAGTCGGCCCATTCAGCTTCTTGATCAGCTTTGCCTCAATCCACTTGGTGAATTTGTCCACGGCGACGAGCAAATGCGTCATGCCGCCGCGCGCCGTCTTGAATGGGCCCACCATGTCCAGTCCCCAAACAGCGAAGGGCCAGGTGAGGGGAATGGTCTTGAGTGCCGAAGCCGGCATGTGTTGTTTGGAGCTGAAGAGTTGGCACCCTTTGCAATATTTAACTAATTCTTTGGCGTCATCCAAAGCAGTCGGCCAGAAGAAACCATGGCGGAAAGCTTTGGCGACGAGTGATCTTGAAGCCGCATGGTGGCCGCATTCTCCTTGGTGAATGTCTCTGAGAATTGCAATGCCCTTCTCTTGCTCGACGCACCGTTGGAGGACTCCGGTGACACTGCGCTTGACGAGCTCTCTGTTGATGATTGTGTATGCTCCGGCTCGACGTTGGACTTGTCTTGCCTCTGTTTCGTCAGCCGGCAGATCTTGGTTTACTAGGAAATTGAGGATGGACTGAGCCCACGACGGAGCCGCGACTTCTCCTACTGCCAATGTGGCTACTGCCACCAGGGTGGGCGGGCTGGGTGGTGAAATGCTGGAGTCGGCCGCCGGCTGTTGTGTTGGTGCAGTCCCTGGGCCGGCTACTGCAGTCCCCGAGCCGGCTACTGCAGTCCCCGAGCCGGGTGTGGCAGTCCCCGAGCCGGTTGTCGAAGTCCCCGGGCCGACTACTGAAGTCCCGGGGCCGCCCGTTTGGTTCTTCGAGCCGGACCCGGCCGCATCGGGGTCAGGCGGCACGAAGATGGAATCGGACTTTGGAGACGGCTTGATGGACGGCTTGAGGAGGCGCTGTAGGGCGACGCCGGTTGGTATTGCTTGCCGAGTGGAGCCTATTCGAGCCAGGGCATCGGCTGGCTCGTTGTCGGCTCGCGGTACATGGAGGAACTCGCATCCTTCAAAGTATCCGCTGAGTTGTTGAACCAGGAAGCGGTAGCTTGCCATATTTGCGTCCTTGGCGTCCCAGTCGCCGGATGATTGCTGGACCACCAAGTCCGAGTCGCCATAACATAGGATCCGGCGAATGCCGAGCTCTTTGGCAAGCCGGAGCCCATGTATGAGCGCCTCGTACTCGGCCACGTTGTTGGAGGCGGCAAAGTGAATCTGCAACACGTATCTGAGCTTGTCGCCTTTGAGAGAGGTAAGGACGATGCCGGCTCCCAAGCCGATGCGCATCTTGGACCCGTCAAAGTGTATGCGCCAATGGGTGGAGTCGGGAGCCGGCGGCAGGTACTGGGTCTCGGCCCAATCGACGAGGAAGTCGGCCAATGCTTGGGACTTGATGGCGGTGCGGGGCTGGTAGAAGATTGTGTAAGGAGCCAGCTTGATGGCCTATTTCGTGACCCGGCCGGATGCGTCCCGGCTGCCTATGATCTCGGCCAGCGGGGCGGTGCATACAACCGTGACGGGATGCTCTTGAAAGTAGGGCTTCAGCTTCTTGGCGGTGAAGTACACGCCGTAACACATCTTCTGGTAGTGCGGGTAGTTCTGCTTTGAAGCGGACAGCACCTCGCTCAAATAATACACCGGTCTCTGGACCGGCTGGGCTCGGCCTTCTTCTGGGCGTTGGACTACGATGACAGTGCTGACCACCCGGCTGGTGGCGTTAATGTAAAGGAGCATGGGCTCTTTCTCAGTCGGCGCCGCTAGGACGGGCGGCGTGGCCAGCATCTTCTTCAGCTCGTGAAAAGCTTGGTCGGCCTGGTCGTTCCACTCGAAGTGAGTGCTCTTCTTCATGAGGCGGTAGAGGGGGAGAGCTTTCTCTCCGAGCCAGCTGATGAAGCGGTTCAAGGAGGCCAAGCATCCGGTGAACTTTTGGATGTCTCGAAGCTTGGTGGGGATCGCCATTCTCTCGATGGCCTTGATCTTCACCGGGTTGCATTCGATGCCGCGTTCGGAGACCAGGAAGCCTAAGAGCTGGCCGGCTGGCACTCCGAACACACATTTCTTGGGGTTGAGCTTGATTTGGAACCGGCGCAAGTTCTCAAACGTTTCCTTGAGGTCTTCCAGCAGGGTGCCGCGCTTTTCCGTCTTCACCACGATGTCATCCACGTAGACGTGAGCGTTTCTGCCGAGTTGCTTGAGGAGGCACTTCTGCATGCAACGCTGAAAAGTGGCACTGGCATTTCTCAAGCCGAATGTCATAGTCAGGTAGCAGAAGGCTCCAAATGGCATGATGAAGGCGGTCTTCAGGCGGTCGTCCGGATCCAGCTTTATCTGGTGATATCATGAGTAAGCATCCAAGAAACTCAACAGCTCGCATCCGGCCGTGGAGTCTATCACTTGGTCAATCCTCGGCAGGGCAAAGGGATCTTTGGGGCAAGCCTTGTTGAGGCTCGTGTAGTCTATACACATGCGCCACTTGTTGTTCTTCTTTAACACGAGGACCGGGTTGGCAAGCCACTCTGGGAAAAACACTTCCATAATGAAGTCGGCTGCCAGAAGCCGGGCTATCTCCTCTCCCACAATCCTGCGCTTCTCCTCCGACAGTCGGCGAAGGGGTTGTTTGACTGGCTTTGCGTCTTCTCGGACGTGTAGTTTGTGCTCGGCGAATTTCCTCGGAACACCCGGCATGTCCTTGGGGGACCATGCAAAGATGTCCCGATTCTCACGGAGGAAATCGGCGAGCTCGCCTTCCTATTTGCTGTTCAGGTTTGCCCCGATGACGGCAAACCTCTCTGGGTGCTCGGGGTCAAGAGGTATCTTCTTTGTCTCCTTGTCCGGCTGGAAAGATCCTTGAGCATCATGCTCCTTGGGGTCGGGGGACATGGCCGACTGCTTGCCGGCTATGGCCACGACTCGGTCCAACATCTTCTTTTCTTCGGCAATCACAAGGGACTCGGCCAGCCAGCTGCTGGCTGCCGCGCACTCAGAGGACTTCTTGTAATCGCCGGCTATGGTGATGACGCCTTTGGTGCTTGGTATCTTCATCTTGAGGTATGCATAGTCGGGAACTTCCATGAATTTGGCCAAGGCAGGTCGGCCAAGCAATGCATGATAAGGGCTCTCCAGGTCCACCACCTCAAACCAGATCGCTTCCCGGCGGAAATGCTCCTTGTCCCCAAAAAGTACATCAATCTTGATCTTGCCAATGGGGGTGCAGGACAGGCCGGGTACGATGCCATGGAACACTGTTCGAGTAGGCATGAGCTGCTTTGTCTTGACATTTAGCTTCTCCAGGGTGTCACGGCACAGGATGTTGATGCTGCTCCCGCCGTCTATCAGTACGCGGGAGAAGCGGGCGGCACATCTGTCCGTCGCGAGGGTGGCTTCCAGGACCAATGCGTAAGAGCCGGGAGATGGCATCACCTCTGGATGGTCGGCCCGGCTCCAGCTGATGGGCTTTTCTGACCAATGCATGTGTTTGGCGGGGTCGGCAGCGACCACGTTGACTTCCTGGTGCTCTCGGCGTTTGCTGCATCGGTCTTCGGGCTGGCTTGTAAAGACGATGTAGGTTGCTTGCTCGTCGGGGAATTCGTCATGCACGGCTCCGACTGCGGGCCAGGCGGCTGGAGGCGGCGGGGCCGGAGGCGGCGGGCCGGCAGGCGGAGGCGGCGCGAGCCCCTCGCCCTTAGAGATTCGGGTGAGCCAATGGCACTTCCGGGTTGTGTGGTTGGACAGCTTCGCGCCGCTGTGGAACTTGCACGGGGCGTCGAGAGTTTGCTCGTAGGAGAAAGCCGGCTGCCAAGCCGGCCGGCCGCCCTTGGGTTTCTTGGGCGCGGGCCACCCTTTAGGCGGCACGTCTTCAACTGTGGCCACCTGCCGACTGGCGGGAGGCGGCGCGGGGCCCTTGCGCTTGTGGTCGTTCGAGTGTGGGCGTCGGCCGGAATCCCCAGCCGGTGTCTTGGGCGCCGGGTTGAGTACTTTTCCGGACGCGTCTACCCGAAGCTCGGTCTTCATCGAGGAGTCGGCGGTGGCGTACTTGTCGGCTATGTCCAGAAGCTCGTCGAGGGTAGTCGGCTCGTCACAGAGGAGCTTGTGCTTGAGGAGGGTGCCTTCTCGGCATCCGGCTATGAAGTATTCTATGGCTTGCACCTCGTGCACCCCTTCGCAAGAGTTGTGGAGCTCGGCCCAACGCGTGAGGTAGTCGCGAGTGGACTCGGCGGGGCCTTCTACACACAAGGAGAGCTGTCTGGGCTTGGGAGCCCGCTTGCAGGTGCTGGTGAAGTTGCGGATGAAAGCTTCGGTGAAATCTAGCTAGCTGTCGATGCTGCGCGGTTTGAGGCTGTTGAGCCAGGTCTGCGTCGTGCCTTGTAGCATGATGGGCACGTACTTCACGGCAACGCGCCGGTTGCCGTTGGCTATGCTGACCGCCGTGGAGTAGTCGATCAACCAATCTTCCGGCTTCACGGAGCCGTTGTACTTGGGCGTGTCTCTTGGGAGCGAGAACCCTTTGGGGAAGGGCTCGTCGCGGATGCGGGGCTGAAACAAGGCGGGCCGACATCGCCTTCTTCTTCCAATGCTAGGGATCGCGCCAGGCGGTCGATCCGATGGCGGGCGTCGTTCTTGCCGACTCCTTCGCGGCGACCTAGTCGGCCGCTGAGAGTCGGGTGCGCTACTGGCGGCGGGGTAGCATATCTCTCTCCACGGGGTCGAGGCGGAGGCGGGTTGCCCCGCCATTCCATGGCTCGGGGATGGCCGTCTGCGTCTTGCTCGATGGAGATTCGGGTCCGGCTGCGGCTGGCAGCCGGCTCTTTCTCGCGCCGCGTGCGGGTGTTGCTCGTAGTCGGTGTTCGGGACGTCGCGCCGTGATCTCGGCGCGGGGGAGGGCTTCCCGCACGGGCGTCGGCTTCGTGCCGCCATGCGGCCGCGTCAATCAGTTGCTGGATGCGCCGGGTCATGTGGGGGAGGTCTTCGGCCTCCAAGCCGTCCAACTCGTCTACGGCCGCCTGGGCGGCACGCAAGTTCTCGAGCGGAGTGGCATAGACCGGGCGGTCGACTCCCAGCGTATCGACGATGACGGCGCCGCGTTGCTTGACAAGGCCGGCCCGGCTTGGCCCACCCAGGGCCGGCGTGCCGAAGGCGGCGCGGTCAGCTTCGCGCTGGTAGGCCTCAGTGAGGCGTCTCACGGAAGCCAGCCTCCGGCCCTCTGCGAGGAGGGCGAGGCGGCGTGCCTCCAGTGCGTCGTCGTCGGCATTGGCCGGGAGGGGGGTGGACAAGTCGTGGGCCGCCGTGTGCGGGGCGTCGTGGGCGCTCTCGTCAGCAGCGCCGTTGTGGCCGATGACCATCACCTCGGTGGTGACAGCGTCGCAGCCACCGGCTCGGGGAAGCGGGTCATTGTAGATTGCGACGTTGGTGGGGAAGGTGTCGAACGAGGACGTGTCGGAGTCAACAGGCATCGGATCGGTGGAGCCAACCGACTCCAGATCCATAGCGGGCTCGCTGGAGACATGGAGCTGGCCGAGGAGGTTGGCGAGGTGGTCGGTGCCCGCATCGGAGGCGAGCTCGTCGGAGATGAAGGTTTCGTCGAGGAGATCGGCGAGGCTGCTCGCCGCGCAGATGCTGGTGACGCCTTGCAGCGCGTCGTGGCAAGCGCCGTCGGGCGTGCCGGGCTGGCTACGCTCGCTGGGGAGGAAGAGGGTTCCCATCCAGAGCAGGTCTCTCGACGACGGTGCACCTAGCCCCACGGTGGGCGCCAAATGTCGGGTGGTAGGTGTGACATATGCCAACGGGTGGCTTATCATTGTGGGAGCCAGTAAGACGTCGCCGGTGCCTGGAAACGGGATGAGGCGAAGACATGCACGCCGGCGAATCTTACCCAGCTTCGGGGCTCTCCGTGGAGATAACACCCCTACTGCTACTCTGCGGGGTCTCCGCATGATCACTAGATGGACAAGTAGCTACACAATGCTCCTTGAGCTGTCCGGTGGGAGGAGGAAGAAGGGCACGACTAGCTTGCTTCTTCTCCTAGTATGGTGTCTATGACTAGCTGGGGGTCGAACCCTTTGCATGGGTGCCCCGGGGGGTTTATATAGGCCTACCCCCCGGGGGTACAACGGTAATCTGACTGGGCGCGGGGCCCAGCCGGCTGTGACTGCATTCGCCGGCTTCTGCGCCGGCTGCTGGGGCCCGCCGATTGGTGGGTCTCGCCGGCTGCCAACTCCTTGGCGACAGACAGGCCCCACTGCCAAGTGTCTTGTCGGTGGCTGGTCACTGTTGCCTCAACCTGATGACGAGGGCTTCGTCGAGGTAAGCGTGGCTACAGTGCCACCATCCTGCGGGCGATCACTGTAGACTTACCGCGTCTTGTCTCCCTAATGGGGCGTCTTCTTCGAGGGGGGAAGCGAGCCGGCTGCGGGGAGCCGGCCCCGTCTCGGGCCGACTGGGGGAGGCCCGGCCGCCTTCGGGTCGTCTCTCTGCCCGAAGGGGCCCACCGCCTGTGGGCCGCGCTGGCGGCCCGTCGTGTGTGACATCTGGGTCAACATGGCAATAGTGCCGCGCCGGACGGGTCATGGCCACTCTGTACGGCGCACTATGCCAGGTGTGCTCCGTGATTCAGGGGTGGCAGGCTTCACTATAGCCACGCCCCGTCACATCGCCGCTAGGTGGATGCAAACTTTGAGGGTATGGTCTCGACCGCTTTGTGGGAGCCGGCTTCTTGGAGTCGGCCTTCTCGCGGCCGGCTTCTCGGAGTCGGCCCTCCCATGGCTTTCTTTATGATGGCATAAGTCGGGCCGCCTTCTCGAAGCCGGCCTGGGTGACAGCCAGCAAGGGGAAGGCGGCCCCATGTCTTGGACTCTTGAGAGTCGGACGGGCTCGCAATTTTTTCAGAAGGGTCAGGGGAAGCCGGCTAGGCTACCCATGGCTATTTACTCCGACAGGCAGTTCAGCTAACTGCCTCTTCAGATCCTCAAACGCTTTATCATCTGCCTCGCTCCAGTCAAAATCATCTGTTTTCTTTAGCATCTAGTATAAAGGGATAGCCTTCTCCCCGAGACGACTGATAAACCGGCTCAAAGCCGCAATCCGGCCGGCCAAACGTTGAACGTCATTGATACACGCTGGTTTAGCCAAGGATGTAATTGCCGAATTTTTTTCCGGATTAGCCTCAATGCCCCTGTTTGACACCAGAAAACCCAAGAGTTTGCCTGCCGGGACACCAAAGACACATTTATCCAGATTGATCATCATCTTGTAAACCCGGAGATTATCAAAGGTTTCTCTCAGACCATCTAGCAATGTTTCCTCCTTCCTGGACTTTATCACAATATCATCCACATATGCATGAACATTGCGCCCAATCTGCTTATGAAGACAATTCTGAACACAATGTTGATAAGTCGCCTGGGCACTCTTGAGCCCAAAGGGCATGGAGACATAGCAGAAGGTTCCAAAGGGAGTTATAAAAGCAGTCTTCTCCTGGTCCTTAACTACCATTTTGATCTGATGATAACCAGAATATCTTGGAAATATGCCCTAGAGGCAATAATAAAATGATTATTTGATTTCCTTGTTCATGATAATTATCTATTATTCATGCTGTAATTGTATTATCCGGAAATCATAATACATGTGTGAATACATAGACCACAATGTGTATTCACATAGACCACAATGTGTCCCTAGTGAGCCTCTAGTTGACTAGCTCGTTGATCAACAGATAGTCATGGTTTCCTGGCTGTGGTCATGGGGATGTCATTGATAACGGGATTACATCATTAGGAGAATGATGTGATGGACAAGACCCAATCCTAAGCTTAGCTCAAAGATCGTGTAGTTCGTTTGCTGTAGCTTTTCTGAATGTCAAGTATCATTTCCTTAGACCATGAGATTGTGCAACTCCCGGATACCGTAGGAGTGCTTTGGGTGTGCCAAACGTCACAACGTAACTGGGTGACTATAAAGGTACATTACAGGTGTCTCCGAAAGTGTCTGTTGGGTTGGCACGAATTGAGACTGGGATTTGTCACTCCGTATGACGGAGAGGTCTCTCTGGGCCCACTCGGTAATGCATCATCATAATGAGCTCAATGTGATCAAGTGGTTGATCATGGGATCATGCATTACGGTACGAGTAAAGTGACTTGCCGGTAACGAGACTGAACAAGGTATTGGGATACCGACGATCGAGTCTCGGGCAAGTAACGTACCGATTGACAAAGGGAATTGAATACGGGATTGATTAAGTCCTCGACATCGTGGTTCATCCGATGAGATCATCGAGGAGCATGTGGGAGCCAACATGGGTATCCAGATCCCGTTGTTGGTTATTGGCCGGAGAGCCGTCTCGGTCATGTCGACGTGTCTCCCGAACCCGTAGGGTCTACACACTTAAGGTTCGGTGATGCTAGGGTTGTAGAGATATGAGTATGCAGTAATCCGAAAGTTGTTCGGAGTCCCGGATGAGATCCTGGATGTCACGAGGAGTTCCAGAATGGTCCGGAGGTGAAGAATTATATATAGGAAGTGTAGTTTCGGCCATCGGGAAGATTCGGGGTCACCGGTATTGTACCAGGACCACCGGATGGGTCCCGGGGGTCCACCGGGTGGGGCCACCCATCCCGGAGGGCCCCATGGGCTGAAGTGGGGAGGGGAACCAGCCCATAGTGGGCTGGTGCGCCCCCCCTTTGGGCCCCCTGCGCCTAGGGTTGGAAACCCTAGGGTGGGGGGCGCCTCCACTTGCCTTGGGGGCACTCCACCCCCCTTGGCCGCCGCCCCCTTGGGAGATCCCATCTCCAGGGCCGGCGCCCCCCCAGGGGGCCTATATAAAAGGGGGGAGAGAGGGCAGCCGTACCTTTAGTCTTGGCGCCTCCCTCTCCCTTGCTACACCTCTCCCTCTCGCAGAAGCTCGTCGAGGCCCTGCTGCGATCACTGCTGCATCCACCACCACGCCGTCGTGCTGCTGGATCTTCATCAACCTCTCCTTCCCCCTTGCTGGATCAAGAAGGAGGAGACGTCATCCGCTCCATACGTGTGTTGAACGTGGAGGTGCCATCCGTTCGGCACTTGGTCATCGGTGATTTGGATCACGGCTAGTACGACTCCATCATCCCCGTTCTCTTGAACGCTTCCGCTCGCGATCTACAAGGGTATGTAGATGCACTATCCTCTCGTTGCTAGTTGACTCCATAGATTGATCTTGGTGAAACGTAGGAATTTTTTTTGTTTTCTGCAACGTTCCCCAACAGTGGCATCATGAGCTAGGTCTATGCGTAGTTACTATGCACGAGTAGAACACAAAGTAGTTGTGGGCATCGATATTGTCAATTTGCTTGCCGTTACTAGTCTTATCTTGATTCGGCGGCATCGTGGGATGAAGCGGCCCGGACCAACCTTACACGTACGCTTACGTGAGACCGGTTCCACCGACTGACATGCACTAGTTGCATAAGGTGGCTGGCGGGTGTCTGTCTCTCCCACTTTAGTCGGATCGGATTCAATGAACAGGGTCCTTATGAAGGGTAAATAGAAATTGGCAATTCACGTTGGAGTTTTGGCGTAGGTAAGAAACGTTCTTGCTAGAAACCTATAGCAGCCACGTAAAAACTTGCAACAACAATTAGAGGACGTCTAACTTGTTTTTGCAGCAAGTGTTTTGTGATGTGATATGGCCAAAGGTTGTGATGAATGATGAATGATATATGTGATGTATGAGATTGATCATGTTCTTGTAATAGGAATCACGACTTGCATGTCGATGAGTATGACAACCGGCAGGAGCCATAGGAGTTGTCTTTATTTTTTTGTATGACCTGCGTGTCACTGAGAAACGCCATGTAAATTACTTTACTTTATTGCTAAACATGTTAGCCATTGTAGTAGAAGTAATAGTTGGCGAGCAACTTCATGGTGACACGATGATGGAGATCATGATGATGGAGATCATGGTGTCATGCCGGTGACAAGATGATCATGGAGCCCCAAGATGGAGATCAAAGGAGCTATATGATATTGGCCATATCATGTCACTATTATTTGATTGCATGTGATGTTTATCATGTTTTTGCATCTTTTTTACTTAGAACGACGGTAGTAAATAAGATGATCCCTCATAATAATTTCAAGAAAGTGTTCCCCCTAACTGTGCGCCGTTGCGACAGTTCGTTGTTTCGAAGCACCACGTGATGATCGGGTGTGATAGATTCCAACGTTCACATACAACGGGTGTAAGACAGATTTACACACACAATACACTTAGGTTGACTTGACGAGCCTAGCATGTACAGACATGGCCTCGGAACACAGAAGACCGAAAGGTCGAGCATGAGTCGTATAGAAGATACGATCAACATGAAGATGTTCATCGATGTTGACTAGTCCGTCTCACGTGATGATCGGACACAGCCTAGTCAACTCGGATCATGTTATACTTAGATGACTGGAGGGATGTCTATCTAAGTGGGAGTTCATTGAATAATTTGATTAGATGAACTTAATTATCATGAACTTAGTCTACAATCTTTACAATATGTCTTGTAGATCAAATGGCCAACATTGTCCTCAACTTCAACGCGTTCCTAGAGAAAACCAAGCTGAAAGACGATGGCAGCAACTATACGGACTGGGTCCGGAACCTGAGGATCATCCTCATAGCTGCCAAGAAATATTATGTCCTAGAAGCACCGCTAGGTGACGCACCCGTCCCATAGAACCAAGACGTTATGAACGCTTGGCAGACACGTGCTGATGATTACTCCCTTGTGAAGTGCGGCATGCTTTACAGCTTAGAACCAGGGCTCCAAAAGCGTTTTGAGCGACACGGAGCATATGACATGTTCGAAGAGCTAAAAATGGTTTTCCAAGCTCATGCCCGGGTCGAGAGATATGAAGTCTCCGACAAGTTCTTCAGCTGTAAGATGGAGGAAAATAGTTTTGTCAGTGACCACATACTCAAAATGTCTGGGTTGCATAACCACTTGACTCAGCTGGGAGTTAATCTCCCAGATGACGCGGTCATTGAAAGAATCCTTCAGTCGCTTCCACCGAGCTACAAGAGCTTTGTGATGAACTTCAATATGCAGGGGATGGAAAAGACCATTCCTGAAGTATTTGCAATGCTGAAATCAGCAGAGGTAGAAGTCAAAAAGGAACATCAAGTGTTGATGGTGAATAAAACCACTAAGTTCAAGAAAGGAAAGGGTAAGAAGAACTTCAAGAAGGACGGCAAGGGAGTTGCCGCGCCCGGTAAGCAAGCTGCCGGGAAGAAGCCAAAGTATGGACCCAAGCCCGAGACTGAGTGTTTTTATTGCAAGGGAAGTGGTCACTGGAAGCGGAACTGCCCCAAATACTTAGCGGACAAGAAGGCCGTCATCACGAAAGGTATATGTGATATACATGTAATTGATGTGTACCTTACCAGTACTCGTAGTAGCTCCTGGGTATTTGATACCGGTGCGGTTGCTCACATTTGTAACTCAAAGCAGGAGCTGCGGAATAAACGGAGACTGGCGAAGGACGAGGTGATGATGCGCGTCGGGAATGGTTCCAAGGTTGATGTGATCGCCGTCGGCACGCTACCTCTACATTTACCTACAGGATTAGTTTTAAACCTCAATAATTGTTATTTAGTACCAGCTTTGAGCATGAACATTGTATCAGGATCTCGTTTAATACGAGATGGCTACTCATTTAAATCCGAGAATAATGGTTGTTCTATTTATATGAGAGATATGTTTTATGGTCATGCTCCGATGGTGAATGGTTTATTCTTAATGAATCTCGAGCGTAATGCTACACATATTCATAGTGTGAATACCAAAAGATGTAAGGTTGATAATGATAGTCCCACATACTTGTGGCACCGCCGCCTTGGTCACATAGGTGTCAAACTCATGAAGAAGCTCCATGTAGATGGACTTTTAGAGTCTCTTATTACGAATCATTTGACACGTGCGAACCATGCCTCATGGGTAAAATGACCAAGACTCCATTCTCAGGAACAATGGAGCGAGCAACCAACTTATTGGAAATCATACATACTGATGTGTGCGGTCCAATGAGTGTTGAGGCTCGCGGTGGCTATCGTTATGTTCTCACCCTCACTAATGACTTGAGTAGATATGGGTATGTCTACTTAATGAAACACTAGTCTGAGACCTTTGAAAAGTTCAAGGAATTTCAAAGTGAGGTTGAGAATCAATGTGACAGGAAAATCACGTTCTTGCGATCAGATCGTGGGGGAGAATACTTGAGTCACGAATTTGGCACACAATTAAGAAAATGTGGAATAGTTTAATACTCACGCCGCCTGGAACACCTCAGCGTAATGGTGTGTCCGAACGTCGTAATCGCACTCTATTAGATATGGTGCGATCTATGATGTCTCTTACCGATTTACCGTTATCATTTTGGGGCTATGCTTTAGAGACTGCCGCATTCACTTTAAATAGGCCTCCGTCAAAATCCGTTGAGACGACACCGTATGAATTATGGTTTGGGAAGAAACCTAAGCTGTCGTTTCTAAAAGTTTGGGGATGCGATGCTTATGTCAAGAAACTTCAACCTGAAAAGCTCGAACCCAAGTCGGAAAAATGCGTCTTCATAGGATACCCTAAAGAAACTGTTGGGTATACCTTCTACCCCAGATCCGAAGGCAAGATCTTTGTTGCCAAGAATGGGTCCTTTCTAGAGAAAGAGTTTCTCTCGAAAGAAATAAGTGGGAGGAAGGTAGAACTTGATGAAGTATTACCTCTTGAACCGGTAAGTGGCGCAGCTCAAGAAAATGTTCCTGAGGTGCCTGCACCGACTAGAGAGGAAGTTGATGATGATGATCATGAAACTTCAGATCAAGTTGCTACTGAACTTCATAGGTCCACAAGGACACGTTCCGCACCAGAGTGGTACGGCAACCCTGTCTTGGAAATCATGTTGTTAGACAACGGTGAACCTTTGAACTATGAAGAAGCGATGGCGGGCCCGGATTCCGACAAATGGCTGGAAGCCATGAAATCCGAGATAGGATCCATGTATGAAAACGAAGTATGGACTTCGACTGACTTGCCCATTGATCGGCGAGCCATAGAAAATAAATGGATCTTTAAGAAGAAGACATACGCGGATGGTAATGTGACCATCTATAAAGCTCGGCTTGTCGCTAAGGGTTATCGACAAGTTCAGGGGGTTGACTACGATGAGACTTTCTCACCCGTAGCGAAGCTGAAGTCCGTGCGAATCATGTTAGCAATTGCCGCATTCTATGATTCTGAGATATGGCAAATGGACGTCAAAACGGCATTCGTTAATGGTTTCCTTAAGGAAGAATTGTATATGATGCAACCGGAAGGTTTTGTCGATCCTAAGAATGCTGACAAGGTGTGCAAGCTCCAACGCTCGATTTATGGGCTGGTGCAAGCATCTCGGAGTTGGAACATTCGCTTTGATGAGATGATCAAAGTGTTTGGGTTTATGCAGACTTATGGAGAATCCTGCATTTACAAGAAAGTGAGTGGGAGCTCTGTAGCATTTCTCATATTGTATGTGGATGACATACTGTTGATGGGCAATGATATAGAATTCTTGGAAAGCATAAAGGCCTATTTGAACAAGTGTTTTTCAATGCAGGACCTTGGAGAAGCTGCTTATATATTAGGCATCAAGATCTATAGAGATAGATCGAGACGCCTCATTGGTCTTTCACAGAGTACGTACCTTGACAAGATATTGAAGAAGTTCAAAATGGATCAGTCAAAGAAGGGGTTCTTTCCTGTATTGCAAGGTACGAGATTGAGCATGGCTCAATGCCCGACCACGGCAGAAGATAGAGAAAAGATGAGTGTCGTCCCCTATGCCTCGGCCATAGGGTCTATCATGTATGCTATGCTGTGTACCAGACCTGATGTAAACCTTGCCGTGAGTTTGGTAGGAAGGTACCAAAGTAATCCCGGCATGGAACACTGGACAGCGGTCAAGAATATCCTGAAGTACCTGAAAAGGACCAAGGAAATGTTTCTCGTTTATGGAGGTGACAAAGAGCTTGTCGTAAAGGGTTACGTCGATGCTAGCTTCGACACAAATCTGGATGACTCTAAGTCACAAACCGGATACGTGTATATTTTGAATGGTGGGGCAGTAAGTTGGTGCAGTTGCAAGCAAAGCGTTGTGGTGGGATCTACATGTGAAGCGGAGTACATGGCAGCCTCGGAGGCAGCACACGAAGCGGTCTAGGTGAAGGAGTTCATTACCGACCTAGGAGTCATACCCAATGCGTCGGGGCCGATGACTCTCTTCTGTGACAACACTGGAGCTATTGCACTTGCCAAGGAGCCCAGGCTTCACAAGAAGACCAGGCACATCAAGCGTCGCTTCAACTCCATTCGTGAAAATGTTCAAGATGGAGACATAGAAATTTGTAAAGTACATACGGACCCGAATGTAGCAGATCCGTTGACTAAACCTCTCCCTAGAGCAAAACATGATCAACACCAGAATTCCATGGGTGTTCGATTCATCACAATGTAACTAGATGATTGACTCTAGTGCAAGTGGGAGACTGTTGGAAATATGCCCTATAGGCAATAATAAAATGATTATTATATTTCCTTGTTCATGATAATTGTCTATTATTCATGTTGTAATTGTATTATCCGGAAATCATAATACATGTGTGAATACATAGACCACAATGTGTCCCTAGTGAGCCTCTAGTTGACTAGCTCGTTGATCAACAGATAGTCATGGTTTCCTGGCTGTGGACATGGGGATGTCATTGATAACGGGTTCACATCATTAGGAGAATGATGTGATGGACAAGACCCAATCCTAAGCTTAGCTCAAAGATCGTGTAGTTCGTTTGCTGTAGCTTTTCTGAATGTCAAGTATCATTTCCTTAGACCATGAGATTGTGCAACTCCCAGATACCGTAGGAGTGCTTTGGGTGTGCCAAACGTCACAACGTAACTGGGTGACTATAAAGGTACATTACAGGTGTCTCCGAAAGTGTCTGTTGGGTTGGCACGAATCGAGACTGGGATTTGTCACTCCGTATGACGGAGAGGTATCTCTGGGCCCACTCGGTAATGCATCATCATAATGAGCTCAATGTGATCAAGTGGTTGATCACGGGATCATGCATTACGGTACGAGTAAAGTGACTTGCCGGTAATGAGACTGAACAAGGTATTGGGATACCGACGATCGAGTCCCGGGCAAGTAACGTACCGATTGACAAAGGGAATTGAATACGGGATTGATTAAGTCCTCGACATCGTGGTTCATCCGATGAGATCATCAAGGAGCATGTGGGAGCCAACATGGGTATCCAGATCCCGCTGTTGGTTATTGGCCGGAGAGCCGTCTCAGTCATGTCTACGTGTCTCCTGAACCCGTAGGGTCTACACACATAAGGTTCGGTGACGCTAGGGTTGTAGAGATATGAGTATGCAGTAATCCGAAAGTTGTTCGGAATCCTGGATGAGATCCTGGACGTCACGAGGAGTTCCGGAATGGTCCCTAGGTGAAGAATTATATATAGGAAGTGTAGTTTCGGCCATCGGGAAAGATTCGGGGTCACCGGTATTGTACCGGGACCACCGGATGGGTCCTGGGGGTCCACCGGGTGGGGCCACCCATCCCGGAGGGCCCCATGGGCTGAAGTGGGGAGGGGAACCAGCCCATAGTGGGCTGGTGCGCCCCCCTTTGGCCCCCGCTGCGCCTAGGGTTGGAAACCCTAGCATGGGGGCGCCTCCACTTGCCTTGGGGGGCACTCCACCCCCCCTTGGCCGCCGCCCCCTTGGGAGATCCCATCTCCAGGGGCGGCGCCCCCCAGGGGGCCTATATATAGGTGGGGGAGGGAGGGCAGCCGCACCTCAAGTCTTGGCGCCTCCCTCTCCCCTGCTACACCTCTCCCTCTCGCAGAAGCTCGGCGAAGCCCTGCTGCGATCACTGCTGCATCCACCACCATGCCGTCGTGCTGCTGGATCTTCATCAACCTCTCCTTCCCCCTTGCTGGATCAAGAAGGAGGAGACGTCATCCGCTCCGTACGTGTGTTCAACGCGAAGGTGCCGTCCGTTCGGCACTTGGTCATCGGTGATTTGGATCACGGCGAGTACGACTCCATCATCCCCGTTCTCTTGAACACTTCCGCTCGCGATCTACAAGGGTATGTAGATGCACTCTCCTCTCGTTGCTAGTTGACTCCATAGATTGATCTTGGTGAAACGTAGGAATTTTTTTTGTTTTCTGCAATGTTCCCCAACAGAATAAGCATCCAAAAAACACAAACAGTCACAACCCGCTCTAGCATCAATAATCTGATCAATACGAGGGAGGGCAAAGGGATCTGCTGGGCAAGCCTTGTTCAAGTCTGTGTAATCTACACACATATGCCAAGTGTCGTTTTTCTTGAGCACCAGCACCGGATTAGCCAACCACTCTAGGTGAAAGACCTCCACGATAATCCCTGCGGCCAACAACTGAGCTACATCTTCACCAATAGCCTTGCGCCTTTCTTCATTGAAGCGGCGGAGAAACTGCCGGACCGGTTTAAACTTAGGATCCATGTTAAGTGTGTGCTCAGCAAGTTCCCTCGGTACACCTGGCATGTCAGAAGGCTTCCATGCAAAGATGTCCCGGTTCTCACAGATGAACTCGTTGAGGGCGCTTTCCTATTTAGGGTCCAGGTTAGCACTGATGCTGAACTGCTTGGATGAATCACCAGGAACAAAATCAACCATCTTAGTATCTGTTGCCGATTTAAACTTCAACACCGGATCATCTTCCGTAGTTGGCTTTTTCAGAGAAGTCATATCTTGTAACACCCCGGATGTAACTTTCCCAATTTGTACTCCAACTCTTGCCGTTTCCGGCGCTAAGTTATTTTATTTTCTCGGGTTCGGGTCTTTGTCTCCATGTGTTGTTATCGTTGTCATGCATCTCATATCATGTCATCATGTGCATTGCATACGTGTTCATCTCATGCATTTGAGCATTTTCCCCGTTGTCCGTTTTGCATTCCGGCGCTTCGTTCTCCTCCGGTGGCCATTTCTAGCTTTCTTTCGTGTGTGGGGATTGAACATTTCCGGATTGGACCGAGACTTGCCAAGTGGCCTTGGTTTACTACCGGTAGACCGCCTGTCAAGTTTCGTATCATTTGGACTTCGTTTGATACTCCAACGGTTAACCGAGGGACCAAAAAGGCCTCGTGTGTGTTGCAGCCCAACACCCCTCCAATTTGGCCCAAAACCCACCAAACTTTGCTCCATCATCTAGAGCGTTCGATCACGATCGCGTGGCCAAAAACCGCACCTCATTTGGACCCTCCTAGCTCCCTCTATGCCTATATAAAGGCCCCTCAATTTTCGGATCTCCTTCCTCCCCCTGAAACCCTAAAATTCTACCCGCCGCTGCCGGACACGTCCAACCCGCCACCGGACATCGCCGCCGCCCAACCGCAGCGCGCCACGTGGCGAGCCGCTCCCACATCGCCGCCTCAGCCGTGCGCGGCCCGCTCGGGCCCATCCCCGGCCCTCCTGGCCCGAAGGCGCCTAGCCGCCCGCGCCCGAAGACCCCGCGCCGCGCCGCCTCCCTCCTCGG
>NC_041380.1:301219613-301221896 GCF_002162155.2 Triticum dicoccoides | reverse complement strand
GACGCCGCCCCATCTCGCCGGCCGCTGCCCTCGCCGCGGAGCGCCGCCCCGCGCCCGCTCCGGTCTCCGGCGAGCCTCCCCGGCGACCCCGAGCTCCGGCGAGAACGATGAACCCCGGCGCTCGAGCTGCTACAGATCGTGGCGCTAGATCTGGATCGGAGCTACAGTAAACCCTAGGTGATTTCTGTCTAAGTCCCGAAATGGCAGATTCAAGTGCCCCTGTTCGTGGCTTCGTAACTTTGCATCCGTAGCTCCGATTCATGCATAAGCGTATCAAAATGTTCATCTAAGAGAGTTCATCATTTCATTCCATTGAATCATTTTCATTTGAGTTCATCTTGATGCCCTAAATGCTGTTAGAAGAGGGCTACTTGAGTTAATTGTCAGATCTGCTACTCCGTTTAGCACTTTTGTCATTTTTGCCATGATTAATGTGTGCATGCTATGCCCGTGAGTTCTACATATGTTTTGTTAAGGGTTTTGTCATCTTTCCAGAGGTGCAACCCATGTATTTTTAGGATGTGTGTGGTGACTTGTGCAAGCTTGCAAAGTGGTGCACTTGCTAATTCTGTTTTCAGGGACTTAGTATTTTCACTAAGTCCTGCAGCTGTTTATCTCATGATGCCATATGTTCTTGTTGTTTCCTAGTGATCCGTGCCTCTTTTGGGGATGATCAGTAAGAGAGTTTTGTTAATCTTGTAGTGCTCTATTCATCCATGTCCTTGTTTGCAATTATGGAGCACCCTAGCTTGAGTCAATCGAGCTCTACTTTTGCTACTTTGTGATTCTGGGCAGATTGTCAACTTGTTTGCAATTTTGCCGGTGATGTTGTAGTTGATCCGTGCATGCTATGCTATTGTTCTTGCCATGTATAGCGTGAATTTTGTGCCTTCTTGATGGATGTATGCTTGTCTTGCCATGACTTGCACCGTAGTGAGTGCATCGAGCTCATACACATGCCTACTTGAGTTATATTTCAGCATGTGCCAGTTTTCACTAAGTCTGAAAACTGATTATGTTTTTGCTATGTTCACGTGCTTGCAATTGTATTTTCTGATCCCTTTTGGCTCAAGGTCACTAAGGGACTTTTGTTAATCTCTTTGAGTAGCTCCATTCCATGCTTTACTTTGCCTTGTTCAGATCCTGTAGCATGTAGATTTGTTGCTCCAAAGAGGGCTACCTGATCTGAAATTCCAGACACGTGTTAATTTCACTAAGTCTGAGATCTGTTTGCCATTTGCATTTTTGCCATGCTTGTTTGAACCTCCTAATGGATGAATTGGCCGTAGCTCAGTGCTAGACTTTTGTTAAGCATCTTGTGTGCATCCCTGCCATGTATTTTGTTGTCATGTTTGGGTGCTGTAGCATGTTCATTTCGTTGCATTTAGAGGCCTATTTGCTGTAAATCGCAGACCGGTGTTATTTTTGAATCGCTTGCCATTTCCAAACCGTAACTCCGATTCCGGCGTTCTTTATATCGTTTTCAAGCGATTTCATCCCATATTTCCAGTGGCACACTTGGTTTTCCAAGTTGAGGCCAGGTTCATGCAGTTCCTGTCATATCTTGCATTTTGCATCCCGCATCGCATCCCGCATAGCATATCATCTTTACATCGTGTTGATTGAGTTTGCACGTGGTTGATTGTATCCTTGTTGCTTGTTTGGGTAGAGCCGGGAGACGAGTTCGCTAACGAGGAGCCCGTTGAGTTTGCTTTCGAGGATACAGTCAACTCGGACAACTGTGCAGGCAAGATGATCATACCCTCGAAATCACTACTATCTTTGCTATGCTAGTTTGCTCGCTCTTTTGCTATGCCAATGCTACGATGCCTACCACTTGCTTGCAAGCCTCCCAAATTGCCATGTCAAACTTCTAACCCACCATGTCCTAGCAAACCATTGATTGGCTATGTTACCGCTTTGCTCAGCCCCTCTTATAGCGTTGCTAGTTGCAGGTGAAGATTGGAGGCCGTTCCTTATTGGAACATTTATTTACTTGTTGGGATATCATTATATTATCTTGTTATCTTAATGCATCTATATACTTGGTAAAGGGTGGAAGGCTCGGCCTCTCGCCTAGTGTTTTGTTCCACTCTTGCCGCCCTAGTTTCCGTCATATCGGTGTTATGTTCCCGGATTTTGCGTTCCTTATGCGATTGGGTTATAATGGGAACCCCTTGATAGTTCGCCTTGATTAAAGCTTTTCCAGCAATGCCCAACCTTGGTCTTACCATTTTCCACCTAGCCTCTTTTTCCCTCGGGTTTCCGGAGCCCGCGGGTCAT
>NC_041380.1:301212212-301219239 GCF_002162155.2 Triticum dicoccoides | reverse complement strand
CAAACTAGAGTCATGTGCAGCGCCCCCTCGGGAAACTCGAGGTTTGGTTTTAGTTTTATGGAGCGCTCATCTGAGTGTGCCCTGAGAAAGAGATTTGTGCAGTTCCTATCGGGATTTGTCGGCACATTCGGGCGGTGTTGCTGGTCTTGTTTTAACATGTCGAAGTGTCTTGAGTTACCGAGATACCGAGGCTGATCGGAACGTCTTGGGAGGAGGTCTATTCCTTCGTTGTCCATGAGAGCTTGTCATGGGCTAAGTTGGGACCCCTGCAGTGATTGAACTTTCGAAAGCCATGCCCGCGGTTATGGGCAGATGGGAATTTGTTAATGTCCGGTTGTAGATAACTTGAACCTTAATTAAATTAAAATGAATCAACCGAGTGTGTTACCGTGATGGCCTCCTCTCGGCGGAGTCCGGGAAGTGGACACGGTGTTGGAGTAATGTTTGCGCAGGTTGCTCTCTAGTTTCTCGCTCGTGCTTTGCCTCCTCTTCTCGCTCTCTTTTGCGAATAAGTTAGCCACCATACTTGCTAGTCGCTTGCTCCAGCTCCATATATTTACCTTGCCATACCTATAAGCTTAAATAGTCTTGATCGTGAGGGTGCGAGATTGTTGAGTCCCTGTGGCTCACAGATTACTATTACACCAGATGCAGGGCCTGATGATTCCGCTCCAGGAGACGGGTATGAGCTCAAGTGGGAGTTCGACGAAGACTCTCAATGTTACTATGTTTCCTTTCCCGATGATCAGTAGTGGTGCCCAGTTGGGGGTGAACGGGACCGTTGTCGCATGTTGGGTTCTCTTTTATTTTGGCGCCGTAGTCGGGCCATGAGTGTTTGGATGATGTAATGTTATTTATGCACTTGATTGACGTGGCGAGTGTAAGCCAACTGTGTTATCTCCCTTTTTATTATCATATTACATGGGATGTTGTGAAGATTGCCTAACTTGCGACATATGCCTTCAATGCGATTATGTCTCTAAGTCGTGCCTCGACACGTGGGAGCTATAGTCGCATCGAGGGTGTTACATATCTGCCGGATCAACCTTGTATTTGTAAAACTTCGGCTCTTCCGTGGCACAAACCGACTCAGCATAAGCCGCATCACCTTCCTCACATTCCAAAGTGATCTTCCTGCTCCCATGTACTGTGATGGTCCCCTTATGACCTGCCATTTTAAGCTGCAGATAAACATAACACGGCCTCGCCATGAACATAGCGTAAGCCGGTCGCCCAAACAGAGCGTGATACGGACTTTTGATTTTTACCACCTCAAAAGTCAATGTTTTTGATCTTGAATCATGATCATCTCCAGAAGCCACCTCTAAGGCTATCTTGCCCACTGGATATGCGGACTTACCGGGCACCACATCATGGAAAATGGTGTTTGACGACTTAAGATTCCGCTTCCCCTGTATCCCCAACACCTGATTGCATAACCGGAAAGGTTCAGGAGTTTCATAGGTGGGAATTCTAGTAGCTCTAGTTCTTCTTCCATGGATATTGGTTTGAGATTGGGATTTCTTACCGATTATTCGTTCTTGATCCGTACCTTGTTGATTTATTTCTCTACCTTAATTCTACGTGGCTTCTCAATTTATGGATATGTGACCATTTCAAGAGGAATGCATTCGTTCATTTTGTTCGGATGTGAAGACTATATGTTGCAATTTTCATTCCGTTGGATTCAGCTTCAATATTTTATCTATCAATGTGCTAATGGTGGTCAACCTCTTCAGGATGGCTCCTCCAACGCGCACGACTCCGAATCCTGATCCGCCACCACCTCCACCTCCTCCGGAGGCATGGCAAACTGTGATGGCCGCAACCAATGCAAATACACAGCTGATCGTGCAAATTCTTCAAGAGCGCAATCAAGGCAACCAAGGGAATCAAGGCAGCAATCAGAGTCGCTTTGCTACACTCAACCAGTTCCTTGCTAACGGGCCAAAGACTTTCAGCAATTGTGTTGAGGCAACCGATGCTGACGATTGGCTTGTGGATCTGTCTAAGCATTTCGAGTGCAGTAACGTCAGGCCTGAGGACTTTGTTAAGTTCGCTTCCTTCCAACTCAAAGATCAAGCTGCAGAATGGTTCCAGCAGTACAAGGATTCCAGAGGTGGACGTGTTATCACTTGGGATGATTTCCGTCGAGATTTCCAAGCTCATCATATTCCGCAGAGCGTGGTTGAAAGCAAGCGTGAGGAATTCCGCAATCTGAAGCAAGGCTCTTTGTCTGTCTATGTGTACAACAAGTTGTTCCAGAAGCTCGCCCGCTTTGCCAAGCAGGACGTCCCTGATGAGAAGAGCATGATATATCAGTTCAGGGGTGGTCTCAGAGAAGATATTCAGCTCGCTCTTGTTCTCTTTGAGCCCTTGAGGTACAATGAGTTCTACAACATGGCACTGAAGCAAGAGGCTGCTCAGTTGAGGTGTGATGCTTCCAAGAAGCGAGTCAGAGATGTTACTCCTTCTTCCTCTACTCAAGTGGCCAAGCAGCAGAAGTATTGGCTTCCTCCTCCTCCGTTCCGTCAGCCATATCAGCAGAAGAGTAAAGGTGGCAGCGGTTCTTCCCACCCACCCAACCCTGGCTTTCAGAACAAGACTTCGTCTCAAGCTCCAAGATCGAGTGCTCCGTATCACCGTCCGCTTTCAGAGGTCACGTGAAACAAGTGCCAACAGAAGGGTCAGTATGCCAACAAGTGTCTCAACCAGAGGCGTCTTCCTCCTCCTCCTATGAGATTGGCAAGTACAGCTGTGGTCAAGCATAACCCCAAGTTCGCCAAGGTCAATTTGATGAATGCAGCTCAGGCAAAGGACTCATCAGATGTGATCATGGGTAACCTTCCTATTAATGATATTCCTGCAAGAGTTCTTTTTGACACTGGTGCATCGCATTGCTTCATTTCCAAACCTTTTGCATCAAAGTATGAGTGTGTTTATCAGTATCTGCAAAGTTCCTTGCAAATTGTGTCACCGGGCAAGCAGATGACAGCTAACACCTGTGTCCCTGAGGTTACTATCACATTGGGTGACTAAAAGTTCCTTTCTTCCCCAATTGTTCTTGGTAACTCGGATATTGATCTTATTCTCGGAATGGATTGGCTTTCTAAGCACAAGGCACATCTTGATTGTGCTGCCAGGCAGATTCAATTGACTCATTCGTCTGAGGATGTAATTGTCTTTGCCGCTCGGGATAATACAATCCGTCTGTTTTCTCTCAATGAAAGGGGTGAATTGGATGCCATCTCTCAAATTCCAGTCGTTTGCGAATATCGAGACGTCTTTCCAGAAGAGCTTCCAGGAATGCCTCCGCACCGGCCAGTTGAATTCGTTATTGATCTTTAGCCTGGCACGGAACCCGTGTGCAGGCGTCCTTACAAGCTCGGACCTGAAGAGTTGAAGGAGCTGAAGAAGCAACTCGATATTCAAGAGAAAATGGGTCTCATCCGGCCTAGTTCTTCTCCATGGGGTTGTGGTGTTCTTTTTGTGAAGAAGAAGGATGGAATGGACCGACTTTGTGTTGATTACCGTCCAGTGAACAAGAAGACCATCAAGAACAAATACCCACTTCCCAACATCAATGAGCTGTTCGAACAACTCAAAGGTGCTCAAGTATTCTCCAAGCTTGATCTCCGTATGGGTTATCACCAGATTCGCATTCGTGAAGAAGATATTCGCAAGACAGCATTCAGAACAAGCTTTGGTTCATATGAATAAACTGTCATGTCTTTTGGCCTCGCCAACGCTCCTCCGACGTTCTCTCGCATGATGAACTTCATCTTCAATGCCTACACCAATGACTTTGTTTTGGTCTATCTCGACGACATTCTGGTTTTCTCGAAGAACAAGGAAGATCATGCCAAGCATTTGCGTTTGGTTCTTGATAAGCTCAGAGAACATCAGTTCTACACCAAGTTCTCCAAGTGTGAATTTTGGCTTGATGAGGTTCTTTATCTTGGTCATATCATCTCTGCCAAGGGAATTGCCGTGAATCCTGAGAAGGTGTCTGCAATTGTGAATTGGGAACCTCCTCAGAACATGAAGCAACTCCGCAGTTTTCTCGGTCTCGCAAGCTATTGCCGAAGATTCGTTGAAAACTTTTCCAAGATCGCGAAGCCTCTCTCAAATCTTCTTCAGAAGCACGTCAAGTACGTTTGGTCTCCGGAGTGTGATATTGCTTTCAACACTTTGAAAGAGAAATTGACCACTGCTCCAGTTCTGACTCCACCTGATGAATCCAAGCCGTACGAGGTCTTTTGTGATGCCTCTCTCCAAGGTCTTGGCGCAGTATTGATGCAAGAGAAGAAAGTTGTTGCTTATACATCTCGCCAGTTGAAGCCTAATGAGAAGAACTACCCCACTCACGATCTCGAGTTGGCGGCAGTTGTGCATGCTCTTTTGACTTGGAGACATCTTCTATTGGGAAGAAAAGTGGACATTTTCACTGATCACAAGAGTCTCAAGTACATCTTCACTCAGCCTAATCTCAACCTCAGGCAAACTTGTTGGGTCGAAATGATTCAAGAGTATAATCCGAGTATCGAGTATACTCCAGGCAAGGCCAATGTGATTGCTGATGCTTTGAGCAGAAAGGCTTACTGCAACAGTCTGATTCTCAAGCCTTATCAACCCGAGCTTTGTGAAGCTTTCCGCAAACTTAATCTGCAAGTTGTTCCTCAAGGTTTCCTCGCCAACCTTCAAGTCTCTCCTACCTTAGAAGACCAGATTCGCCAAGCCCAGCTTCTTGATGCTATGGTGAAAAAGGTGAAGATTGGGATTGCCAAGAGTCAATCCAAGTACAAGTGCTACCGCCTTGATGACAAGGACACTCTCTTCTTCGAGGATCGTATTGTTGTACCCAAAGGTGACCTCCGTAAAGTGATCATGAACGAGGCTCACAATTCTCTCCTCTCCATCCACCCTGGGAGCACGAAGATGTATCAGGACCTCAAGCAAGCTTATTGGTGGACTCGAATGAAGCGCGAGATCGCTCAATTCATGAATGAATGTGATGTCTGCAGAAGAGTGAAGGCAGAACACCAAAGGCCAGCAGGTCTCCTCCAACCTCTTGCCATTCCAGAATGGAAGTTTGACCACATTGAAATGGACTTCGTGACTGGGTTTCCTAAGTCCAAGCGTGGCAATGATGCTATATTTGTTGTCATCGACAAACTCACCAAAGTGGCTCATTTTCTGCCTATCAAAGAGTCGATCACTGCAGCTCAATTGGAGGAACTCTATACCTCTCGAATTGTCTCTCTGCACGGTATTCCTCAAGTGATCTCTTCAGACCGTGGCAGTATCTTTACCTCAAAGTTTTGGGATTCTTTTCAGAAGGCCATGGGCACGAACATCCGCTTCAGCATAGCTTTCCATCCTCAAACAAGCGGTCAAGTTGAGCGTGTCAACCAGATTCTTGAAGATATGCTTAGGGCTTGTGTGATCTCCTTCGGCATGAAGTGGGAGGATTGTCTTCCTTATGCTGAATTCTCCTACAACAACAATTTTCAACCAAGTTCAGGCAAGGCCCCTTTTGAAATTCTGTATGGCAGGAAGTGTCGTACCCCTCTCAACTGGTTTGAAACCGGTGAACGTCAGCTTTTGGGTAATGACTTAATCACAGAGGCAGAAGAAATGTGCAAAGTCATTCGTGATAACCTCAAAGCAGCCCAATCCCGTCAGAAGAGCTACTATGATAGTAAGCACCGTGATTTGGCTTTCGAGATCGGAGATCATGTTTACCTCCGTGTCTCTCCTATGAAAGGTACTCGTCGCTTCGGTATCAAAGGGAAGCTTGCCCCTAGATACGTGGGACCTTTCAAGATTGTCAGCAAGAGAGGCGACCTCGCCTATCAACTCGAGCTTCCTTCAAACTTTGCAAATGTTCATGACGTGTTCCATGTCTCTCAGCTTCGAAAGTGCTTCAAGACTCCTGACCGCACCATTAACTTCGAGGACATTGAGCTCCAAGAAGATCTCTCTTATCGTGAGCACCTAGTTGCTATTCTTGAAGAGACTGAACGCAAGACTCGCAACAAGTCAATCAAATTTCTCAAAGTCAAGTGGTCACACCATTCCGACCGTGAAGCTACCTGGGAACCCGAGCACCACCTCCGTTCTGAGTACCCGGCGTTCTTTCAGTCCTAGATCTCGGGATGAGATCTTTTTGTAGTGGTGGAGTGTTGTAACACCCCGGATGTAACTTTCCCAATTTGTACTCCAACTCTTGCCGTTTCCGGCGCTAAGTTATTTTATTTTCTTGGGTTCGGGTCTTTGTCTCCGTGTGTTGTTATCGTTGTCATGCATCTCATATCATGTCATCATGTGCATTGCATACATGTTCATCTCATACATTCGAGCATTTTCCCCGTTGTCCGTTTTGCATTCCGGCGCTTCGTTCTCCTCCGGTGGCCATTTCTAGCTTTCTTTCGTGTGTGGGGATTAAAAATTTCCGGATTGGACCGAGACTTGCCAAGCGGCCATGGTTTACTACCGGTAGACCGCCTGTCAAGTTTCGTATCATTTGGACTTCGTTTGATACTCCAACGGTTAACCGAGGGACCGAAAAGGCCTCGTGTGTGTTGCAGCCCAGCACCCCTCCAATTTGGCCCAAAACCCACCAAACTTTGCTCCATCATCTAGAGCGTTCGATCACGATCGCGTGGCCAAAAATCGCACCTCATTTGGACTCTCCTAGCTCCCTCTATGCCTATATAAAGGCCCCTCAATTTTCGGATCTCCTTCCTTCCCCCGAAACCCTAAAATTCTACCCGCCGCTGACACGTCCGACCCGCCACCGGACATCGCCGCCGACCAACCGCAGCGCGCCACGTGGCGAGCCGCGCCCACATCGCCGCCTCAGCCGCGCGCGGCCCGCTCGGGCCCGTCCCCGGCCCTCCTGGCTCGAAGGCGCCTAGCCGCCCGCGCCCGAAGACCTCGCGCCGCGCCGCCTCCCTCCTCGGCTCCGGCGCCGCCACGCCAGCCGCCGCCGCCCTTCTCCATCACCGGCGCAGCCGCCACCTCA
>NC_041380.1:301209398-301211677 GCF_002162155.2 Triticum dicoccoides | reverse complement strand
CCGGCCGCCGCCCTCGCCGCGGAGCGCCGCCCCGCGCCCGCCCCGGTCTCCGGCGAGCCTCCCCGGCGACCCCGAGCTCCGGCGACAACGATGAACCCCGGCGCTCGAGCTGCTACAGTGCGTGGCGCTAGATCTGGATCGGAGCTACAGTAAACCCTAGGTGATTTTTGTCTAAGTCCTGAAATGGCAGATTCAAGTGCCCCTCTTCGCGGCTTCGTAACTTTGCATCCGTAGCTCCGATTTATGCATATAGCACATCAAAATGTTCATCTCAGAGAGTATATCATTTCATTCCATTGCGTCATTTTCATTTGAGTTCATCTTGATGCCCTAAATGCTGTTAGAAGAGGGCTACTTGAGTTAATTGTCAGATCTGCTACTCCGTTTAGCACTTTTGTCATTTTTGCCATGATTACTGTGTGCATGCTATGCCCGTGAGTTCTATATATGTTTTGTTAAGGGTTTTTTCATCTTTCTAGAGGTGCAACCCATGTATTTTTAGGATGTGTGTGGTGACTTGTGCAAGCTTGAAAAGTGGTGCACTTGCTAATTCTGTTTTCAGGGACTTGGTATTTTCACCAAGTCCTGCAGCTGTTTATCTCATGATGTCATATGTTCTTGTTGTTTCCTAGTGATCCGTGCCTCTTTTGGGGATGATCAATAAGAGAGTTTTGTTAATCTTGTAGTTCTCTATCCATCCATGTCATTTTTTGCAATTATGGAGCACCCTAGCTTGAGTCAATCGAGCTCTACTTTTGCTACTTTGTGATTCTGGGCAGATTGTCAACTTGTTCGCAATTTTGCCGGTGATGTTATAGTTGTTCTGTGGATGCTATGCTATTGTTCTTGCAATGTCTAGCTTGCATTTTGTGCCTTCTTGATGGATGTATGCTTGTCTTTCCATGACTTGCACCGTAGTGAGTGCATCGAGCTCGTAAACATGCCTACTTGAGTTATATTTCAGCATGTGCCAGTTTTCACTAAGTCTGAAAACTGATTATGTTTTTGCTATGTTCACGTGCTTGCAATTGTATTTTCTGATCCCTTTTGGCTCAAGGATTCTAAGGGACTTTTTTTAAGATCTTTGAGTAGCTCCATTCCATGCTTTACTTTTCCTTGTTCAGATCCTGTAGCATGTAGTTTTGTTGCTCCGAAGAGGGCTACCTGATCTGAAATTCCAGACACGTGTTAATTTCACTAAGTCTGAGATCTGTTTGCCATTTGCATTTTTGCCATGCTTGTTTGAACCTCCTAATGGATGAATTGGCCGTAGCTCAGTGCTAGACTTTTGTTAAGCATCTTGTGTGCATCCCTGCCATGTATTTTGTTGTCATGTTTGGGTGCTGTAGCATGTTCATTTCGTTGCATTTAGAGGCCTATTTGCTGTAAATCGCAGACCGGTGTTATTTTTGAATCGCTTGCCATTTCCAAACCGTAACTCCGATTCCGGCGTTCTTTATATCGTTTTCAAGCGATTTCATCCCATATTTCTAGTGGCACACTTGAATTTCCAAGTTGAGGCCAGGTTCATGCAGTTCCTGTCATATCTTGCATTTTGCGTCCCGCATCGCATCTCGCATAGCATATCATCTTTACATCGTGTTGATTGAGTTTGCACGTGGTTGATTGTATCCTTGTTGCTTGTTTGTCTTGTTTGGGTAGAGCCGGGAGATGAGTTCGCTAACGAGGAGCCCGTTGAGTTTGCTTTCGAGGATCCAGTCAACTCGGACAACTGTGCAGGCAAGATGATCATACCATCGAAATCACTACTATCTTTGCTATGCTAGTTTGCTCGCTCTTTTGCTATGCCAATGCTACGATGCCTACCACTTGCTTGCAAGCCTCCCAAATTGCCATGTCAAACCTCTAACCCACCATGTCCTAGCAAACCGTTGATTGGCTATGTTACCGCTTTGCTCAGCCCCTCTTATAGCGTTGCTAGTTGCAGGTGAAGATTGGAGGCCGTTCCTTATTGGAACATTTATTTACTTGTTGGGATATCATTATATTATCTTGTTATCTTAATGCATCTATATACTTGGTAAAGGGTGGAAGGCTCGGCCTCTCGCCTAGTGTCTTGTTCCACTCTTGCCGCCCTAGTTTCCGTCATATCGATGTTATGTTCCCGGATTTTGCGTTCCTTACGCGGTTGGGTTATAATGGGAACCCCTTGATAGTTCGCCTTGATTAAAGCTTTTCCAACAATGCCCAACCTTGGTCTTACCAATTTCCACCTAGCCTCTTTTTCCCTCGGGTTTCCGGAGCCCGCGGGTCATCTT
>NC_041380.1:301203754-301209311 GCF_002162155.2 Triticum dicoccoides | reverse complement strand
CCCCCTCGGGGAAACTCGAGGTTTGGTTTTAGTTGTATGGAGCGCTCATCTGAGTGTGCCCTGAGAAAGAGATATGTGCAGCTCCTATCGGGATTTGTCGGGCACATTCGAGCGGTGTTGCTGGTCTTGTTTTAACCTGTCGAAGTGTCTTGAGTTACCGAGATACCGAGTCTGATCGGAACGTCTTGGGAGGAGGTCTATTCCTTCGTTGACCGTGAGAGCTTGTCATGGGCTAAGTTGGGACTCCCCTGCAGGGATTGAACTTTCGAAAGCCGTGCCCGCGGTTATGGGCAGATGGGAATTTGTTAATGTCCGGTTGTAGATAACTTGAAGCTTAATTAAAATAAAATGAATCAACCGAGTGTGTTACCGTGATGGCCTCTTCTCGGTGGAGTCCGGGAAGTGGACATGGTGTTGGAGTAATGTTTGCGCAGGTTGCTCTCTAGTTTCTCACTCGTGCTTTGCCTCCTCTTCTCGCTCTCTTTTGTGAATAAGTTAGCCACCATACTTGCTAGTCGCTTGCTGCAGCTCCATATATTTACCTTGCCATACCTATAAGCTTAAATAGTCTTGATCGCGAGGGTGCGAGATTGCTGAGTCCCTGTGGCTCACAGATTACTATTACACCAGATGCAGGGCCTGATGATTCCGCTCCCGGAGACGGGTATGAGCTCAAGTGGAGTTCGACGAAGACTCTCAACGTTACTATGTTTCCTTTCCCGATGATCAGTAGTGGTGCCCAGTTGGGGGTGAACGGGACCGTTGTCGCATGTTGGGTTCTCTTTTATTTTGGCGCCGTAGTCGGGCCATGAGTGTTTGGATGATGTAATGTTATTTATGCACTTGATTGACGTGGCGAGTGTAAGCCAACTATGTTATCTCCCTTTTTATTATCATATTACATGGGATGTTGTGAAGATTGCCTAACTTGCGACATATGCCTTCAATGCGATTATGTCTCTAAGTCGTGCCTCGACACGTGGGAGCTATAGTCGCATCGAGGGTGTTACATATCTGCCGGATCAACCTTGTCTTTGTAAAACTTCAGCTCTTCCGTGGCACAAACCGACTCAGGATAAGCCGCATCACCTTCCTCACATTCCAAAGTGATCTTCCTGCTCCCATGTACTGTGATGGTCCCCTTATGACCTGCCATTTTAAGCTGCAGATAAACATAACACGGCCTCGCCATGAACATAGCGTAAGCCGGTCGCCCAAACAGAGCGTGATACGGACTTTTGATTTTTACCACCTCAAAAGTCAATGTTTTTGACCTTGAATCATGATCATCTCCAAAAGCCACCTCTAAGGCTATCTTGCCCACTGGATATGCAGACTTACCGGGCACCACATCATGGAAAACGGTGTTTGACGGCTTAAGATTCTTATCTGTCAACCCCATACGACGGAAGGTATCATAATATAGAATGTTGATACTACTTCCCCCACCATGAGCACCTTGGTGAACTTATAACCCCCAACTTGAGGAGCCACCACTAAGGCCAGATGACCCGGATTGTCAACCCGGGGCGGGTGATCCTCTCTACTCCATAAAATGGGTTGCTCAGACTAGCGCAAATACCGAGGCACCACTGGTTCAACAGAGTTCACAGCCCTCTTGTGAAGCTTCTGATCACGCTTGCACAAGCTAGTGGTGAAGACATGATACTGCCCACTATTTAACTGCTTCAGATTGCTCTGATAACCCGACTACTGCTGGTGGTGGTTCCCCTGATGGTTGTAACCTCCCTGGTTGCCCTGGTTTCCTTGATTGCTGTGTCCGGTTTGATTGCCCTGAAATCCTGAACCGGAGATGCCGCCTCCGTAACCCGGCCCGTGAAAACCACCTCCTGAACCGCCGGGCGGGCCATTACCGTACTGAAACATATTGGAGTTCTTGAACTCTCGCATGATATAATAGTCCTTCCAAAGATGCGACACTGGCTTCTCCTTTGAGCCATGCTTTGGACATGGTTGATTTAACAAGCGCTCCAAATTGGGGCCTGAACCTTCGCCCCTCTGGGGCTGCTTGCCCTTACGGCGCTGACCGTTCTCCTGAGCATTGGTGTTAGCCACAAAGTCCAAACTATTGTCGGCCTTGCGCTTACCATTATTCCCATGGCCTGCCGGATTATGCTGCTGTCCCATGGTGTTGCCGTTCTTTTTCCCTTTCCCCGGTTTGTCCTCCTATGAGTCAGGGTCTCTGGTGTTATCTGAATCGGCATACTTAACCAAAGCGGCCATAACCGTTGACATAACATTGCAGTGACGTTTGAGCCTTCCTAACTTCTGTTTGAGTGGCAGAAAATGGCAACTGCCCTCCAACGCTAGCACTACGGTATCTGCATTGATGCGATCCGATGAATGGATAATAGCTGAGACTCGTTTCACCCAATGGGTTGTAGACTCCCCATCCTCTTGGACACAAGCGGCCAGATCCACAATTGACATAGGCTGCTTACAAGTATCCTTAAAGTTCTGGATAAACCGGTGCTTCAATTCGGCCCATGATCCGACAGAGTTAGTTGGTAAGCTCTTCAACCAAGTACGAGCTATCCCTTCCAACATCATGGTGAAGTATTTAGCACATACCGCTTCATCCACATCTAACATCTCCATTGCCATCTCGTAGCTTTCAACCCATGCCTCTGGTTGCAGATCAACGGTGTAATTGGGTACCTTATGAGGGCCTTTGAAATCCTTGGGCAGTCGCACATTACGCAAAGCGGGAGTGAGACACGGCACCCCTAAGGAACTGAATACCACACCTGGCTCCACTGAAGCGGTAGGGTGAACCAGATTAGGTTGACGGGCTCCATGTAGAGCTGCTACCTCGGCCTCTCGACGTGCACGACCATGATCCACCACATCCTGTGCATTAGCACCTCCACCTGCCGGGTTGTGCCCTTGCGGCGAGTTACAGCGACGTGCACTGCTTGATATGGCCGGTTCATCCTCAATGTGCCTGCTGTAGCTCCGGCTCGGACGGGGGGTGGAATGAATCCTCTCACGACTATGCGAATAAGCCTGCTGCTGGTTTGAAGTTGTTTGAATGAGCTCTCTGGCCTGTCGTGCCTCAATCGCAACTGGTGATTCACCGTCGGTTGGGAGGGCTGCCAATCGTGAAGCGGCGGCCACAATGTTGTCCAACGGGTTGGAGTAATGCCCCGGGGGCATTGGAACATACTGCGGCACAATTTTATTCTGACGAGGCGGGTCCATCATGCGCAGCTGAACCGGCGCTCCTGTTCTTGGCACCTCCGTCCGGTTTAATACTGGCTGGTTACTAGTTCCTGCTCCTGGCGTGTTGAAGAGATTTCTTGGCTCATAACTCGGCGGGAGATGCGACCGGTATCTTCTTCTCATGACTTCCTCTGAGGCATTCTGATCCATCCTAAGCCGGTAGGCCTGAGCTTCCAACTCGTCCCGTTCTGTAGCCATCCTAGCGTTCTCTGCTACTAGGTCCGCTTTAGCCTGAGTTATCTGATCTTTCACCTTTGCGATCTCCGCATTGTGCTAATCCCGGGCTGCTGCGTCCACCTCCGCGGCCATCAATGTTGCCAAAGCGTCAAACAAGTCAGACAGAACTTGAGCCGGAGGTGGTGCAGAGCCCCCTGCTCCTGCCGGCGTGGCTGTTGCTGAACCAGAGAGCATTGCTGCGGCGGTTGATGAGTGGGGCGCTGATTGTGTACCGGCCATGAAGATAGCGACCCGGTTTGGCAGATCAAGGGAGTCCGGAATACTGTTGCCCTCGGAACCTCCGCTAATCCGGCCGTCCTGCAACTGATATAGCGATTCGGTTTCTCCAGAAGACTCATCGTCGGAGCAGACAACGGTTTCTCCATCAGATGTCGGTCCGTCCTCATATTCTGCTCCTTGGATGACACCTACAAAAACATGCCTTGCTACGGGCTGAACCGGGGAAGGGCTTGCACGCTGAGCTGTCTCGATGATGTCGGTGCAGGTGTCCGGCTCAGGGCCCCGTTCGCCGATCTTGCCGATGAAGACGTGAATCCCACCAAAGGGGACCCGATACCCGTATTCGATTGAACCGGCCTTGGGGCCCCATCCCGCGTCGTTGATGTAGAGCTTTCCATGGCGACTCTTCGTCATCCGGCCCACAGCATATCCCTTGAGTCCATCAAAGCTTCCCTTCAAGAACTTGAAACCATCGTGCGATAGCCCCACGGTGGGCGCCAACTGTCGTGGGTTTGTCACGACAGATGTCCTCGTGAAAGGACTTAGTCGTGGAGCCATCGCAACGGGTTAGCTTAAAGTGGTTAAACCGGACAAGGGGACGGGAGGGGTTTTATACAAGTTTGGCCCCTTCGATGAAGGTAAAAGCCTACGTCTAGTTGTGATTGGTATTGCTAAGGTTTCGATGACCAGGGAGCGAATCCGCTTTGCCTGGCTCTCGAGTTGTTGTTTCTTGTCCTCAAACCCCGGTCGGGTCGTCCCTTTATATACATAGGTTGACACCCGCCGATTTACAGAGTCCCGAGGCCGGATCATAGAAGTGTCTGGCTTGGTCTATATTCCTCTAACTTACAATACAAGTTTATATGATAAAGTCGGTTCACATCTACAGGCTTTAACCCACCTTTGGGCCTTGGGCCTTCGTAAAGCACCAATATCTTCTCATCTTCATGGGCTTCAATCTTCATGGAGCTAACCCGGCCACGCCTAGCCGGTTTACCTCCAGTAACCATATCCCCAACACTAAGTGTCGTGGTTTTGTCACGACATATGTCCTAGTGAAAGGACTTAGTCGTGGAGCCATCACGACGGGTTAGCATAAAGGGGTAAAAGCGGAACAAGGGTCGCAAGGAATTATATTGGTTCGGCCCCTTACGATGAAGGTAAAAGCCTACTCCAGTTCTGATGGAATTGCTAGGGTTTCGATGACCAGGGAGCGAATCCGCTTTGCCTGGCTCTCGTGTTATTGTTTGTTGTCTGTCCCTAAACCGCCGCCGGGTCGTCCCTTTATATACACAGGTTGATGCCCACTGGTTTACAGAATCCTGGCCGGCTCATAAACGTGTCCGGCCTGGTTTCTGCCCTTTCCTATCTTACAAAACAAGTTTACATGCCATATGGAGGTTTATGTCTATGGGCCCTAAACCGCCTTTGGGCCCTGGGCCTCCGTGCTAGCTCTCCTTCGTAAAGCGCCATACTCCTTGTCTTCATGGGCTTCAGATATAAATAAATCATTACACGCATAATCCGGCCCCTCCTGGCCTGTTCATACGCAGTAGTGATATTCCCAACATTAGGCCCCAGATTGATTTGAACCTGTTCATGTCAATCTTCAACACTTCAAAAAATTCTCCTTTTAGCGCCTTTGCATATCCTTGTAATCCGCCGTGACGCCATCCTCCAAGATTCTAATAAACCGTCATGATGTCACCTGTTATTAAAAATTGTATGTCTCACCTTCATTAATGAGCCTTCCGACAATCGAGGCGACAGCTCTGTCACAGATCCAATTTTTTGGGCTCCTCGATTTTCGCGCCTATCACTTATCCCTTCGCCTGATAAATAAGAACGGGGGGTCCTT
>NC_041380.1:301125301-301203484 GCF_002162155.2 Triticum dicoccoides | reverse complement strand
TTCTTCCTTGTGCCAACCTGGCCCTTGCGCGCGGCCGCTGTCGTCAAGCTCCGCCCTTGACCTCATCTCCGGCCGCTGCATCAACCTGAACGTACCAAAGAAACGCGGCGTGCCTTCACTGCTCCATCAGCAACAGTAAGTTTTCCCTTTAACTTGCTCTAGATTCGCCATTCGGGTTTCGGTGTTCATCAAAGCAAGCGACTGTTCATCTCCATAGTGTAAGCAGCGAACTCAGATTCCGATATTTTCTTGCACAGTCATAGTTGTAATCCCCTTGTTCATCCTTAGAATATCTTCTTCGTATAGAAAAACCCATCTGGACCTGGTGAACTATTTAAACACCTGTATTTTGAGCCTGAATATCCTTTGATTTACTGATACGCTGCAGATCTGAAATTACCATATCGATCTGTGAAACCTGTTTTCCCTTACTTAGACATTTTTTAGATCTGTACCTCCCCTATCAATATAGGCGGTTTAACTTTTTTAGGAAATAATAACCCGGTATGTAGAAAATGATAATCCTACAGGTACCATTAGTCCCCTTTTAAACCGCCTATTCGTTTATCTTTGTAACCCCTCCACTGTTAAGCCCCGGTTTAACAATGTGCATCAGCCTCTGTCTTCTCCTTCTGATATTGCGTCCCTTTATGTTTGTTTGTCATAAACCCTAAACCGACATTTGATCTTTTTCCAGCTTTTCATTTGAATTGGCCAAACAATTTTATGCTTGTAACTGGGTCCCTTCCCGGGTTACCGAAGAGCAACTAGATGGATGCGTCAGAATTGGCGCTTTACCAAAACGAAGCGAAATCCACTGGCGAGTTCCCGGTCTAGAAAATCCTCCTACCCCCAAGGATGGCGAGGTAGTGGTATTTGTTGATCATATGAGCCGTGGTTTTAAACCGCCCGGATCCAAGTTTTTTCGTGATGTGCTTGTCAGCTTCCAGATCCACCCTCAAGATATTGGACCTAACTCTATGTCCAATATTTGCAACTTTCAAGTGTTTTGCGAGGCCTATCTGCAAGAAGAGCTGACCATTGAATTGTTCAGGGATTTTTTCTATTTGAACCGTCAGATTGAATTTGTAGACGGGCCCAACACTGAACTTGGCGGCGTTTCTATTTAGAAAAGGAAGGACGTCAGCTTCCCTCATGCCAAACTTCATAGTCATCCTAAGGATTGGAACCAGACTTGGTTCTACTGTAAGGATACTTCCCCTGATGATGAGAACCCTCTGCCAAGTTATCGTGCTCACCGGCTTACCAACACACATCCATTTCCGTAACGGCTGACTGCCAAGGAACGAGCCACATATGCACCACAACTTGCCAAGCTTAGAGCTTTCATGGCTAATGGTTTGACAGGAATTGACTTCGTTCGTTGCTGGATATCTTGGAGTATTTTACCATTAAGCCGTCGCCCCGGTTTAATGTGTGAGTACTCAGGGGACTCAAAAGATCCTCAATGACATATTGATATTCAGCTAACAGAGGCTGAAGTTATTGAGTCTGTTAAGAAAATACTGAATGAATCGGAGGCTGTCTGCAGCAAGATCGAGTTAAGTCCCTTCTATACTTTGAATAAACCGCCAGTTGTAAGAATTGCCTCACTCCTGCTTGTACTTGATATTCTTAACTGTGTAATTTTTTATATCCTCTGTCAATCTTTTAACAGGGTGACGACTCATTTCTGAAGAAGAAACCTTAAGATAAACCGGCCAAGACCCCTCGACCCAAGACGAAGGTTGTTAAGAAACCTACCAAGAAAAAGCAGCTGAATCCACCGGGTTGAACCTCGATGAGGACCTTGATAATCCGGACTCAGAGGTAGAACTTGACTCTCTTGGTTCGTTTTTCATACACCTCATTGACAATGATTATTATCAGGATGACGCTGAAGGCAGCTAGGCCGATGACGCAGAGGTAATTATCCTTTCCTCCGGTTCAGGCCCTCTGCCAACAAAAAAATCCGTCAAGCAATCCGGAAAGTAAGATTTTCTCACCCCTAGCTCACTCGGACCCACACTTTCTTTTGAATAAGCGGCAACACGAAGCTCGCCGCACAACCCGGCACATCGGCCAAGTAATCACTTCAGCCAGTTTACCGAACACTCCGGTTCAGAAACGTCAATCTGAGGTCTCACACACTTCCTGTCATGGATTTGTCACAGCAGATGTCCTAGTGTGAGGACTTAGTTGTGAGGCCAACACATCTTTGCGGTAGCTTGAAGGGGTTGGTCAGAATCGAGAGATGTGAGGCGGATCAACACACCAGACAAGGATTTAGACAGCTTCGGGCCCCGGGAAACATCATCCGGTAATAGCCCTACATGTTGTTTGTGGCTAGATCTCATTATGCTCATGAGAGAGTCGTCGCATAAGCCGGCTCGCCCTTTGTGTCTAGCCCTAGAGATTGTTTCTTCTTGCTTATCCCTCTTTTGGGGATCCCTGCCCCTCCTTATATAAGTTGAAGGGGCAGGTTACATGACTAGTCCTAGTAGGATTAGGATTACTCTATTACAAGTGGAGTCCTAGTCTTGCTTCCTTTGCAGGAGAATATTCCTTATGTCTTCCTCTTAAGCCGGCCCACCATCACATGAACCGGCCTTCTGGGCCTTGGGCCTTGTCATCCATCTGACCCGCCGTTGGGGTCATTAGTAAGTCACCAAATACTCGCCGGGTCTCTGTGAGCCGCCAATTCCGGTCGGGTCATACTTCCGGTCGGGTCATACCGCGGGGTATATCCCCGACATTAGCCCCTAGTTTAATTTGGATTTATCCATGTTAAACTGATCATGCAAATCAAGACCAACTTTGATAGATTATACGCCGGGTCGAAGGTTCTTATGAGCCGGCACTTGATCATCATTAAGTCCTTGTCATTTCCTTGTTGATATGTACATGTACATGATCTCATAGCAAATCTTCTTTAGCATATATGTTTCAACTTTTGTCAACGCAAAAAATCTAGATACTTCTTTTGAAAAGTCCGGGTCAATAGGCCAGCTTTAGAGTCAATTTGCTGACATTGGTCTCTTGTAGAAAAATATTGTAAGAAATAATCCACTTGAGTCGGCTTCCAAAGCGCCGACTTAGAAAATTTTGGTCTTTGAAATACTCATCTGATATTCAGCCGGCTTGAAGATGTAGAAACCTGCCAATTTATGATTACCAAAACTGCCGGTTTATAAATAGATGATGTTGAGTCATAATTGTTGCCGACACCGGGTCATAATGATTAGTGACGCCTGGTCAATATGGTTTTCTCAAAGACTGAGATTTTGAAAATATTTCTCCTTATATCCATGTTACCTGTAGCCCCCAAGTCTTGAGCAGAAACAAAGTGATGACTTAAGACTTGCTTCAATATAAATACTGCCACTTTGAAGAAATCCATGTTGTTCATCTTAGTCACTAGTAAAGACTGAATACTCCATATATGTAGCCCCCAAGTGTCGGGTTGTCATACTTGCAGCAACTTGGGACTTATAATTGCCTTCTACTCATAAAAACTTCAACTAGTGTAGCCCCCAAGGGCCGGGTCATTATGCAATAATGAGCAGGGACTTTATAAATATGATCATATAGACTTGAACAACAACGTGTAGCCCCCAAGGGCTGGCTCAGTAAGATAATATTGAGATGGGACTTTATATATACTTCTTTGAAAAGAAACATCATATGATGTAACCCCCATCATGGGGCTTGAACCCACGTCCACAAGGTTAAGAGCTTTGTGCTTCACCAACTGAGCAGTGGACCCTTCAATATAATGGAATAAAACTTGTGTATCTTGAATTGTTGACAGGAGCAATTGGTAGCCCCCGAGGGCCAGCTCATTATGATGTGATGAGTTGGGTCTTCAATAAGGCCGGTAAAAATGTCTCTGCATTAGCCCCCAAGTGCCATGGTGCATGCTGGTAGTGACATGGGACTTACATCTTTGATGTGATCTCAACTTGAATAATGTAGCCCCCAAGTGCCGGGTCATAAGCCTGCAGCGACTCGGGACTATTCCTTCCATTATAGAATAAATCATATCCATTGATAAAATAATAGCCATTGCGCCAAAGCGACTTTGAATACCTTATCTGTTGACAAGTAAATCCGGAGTTTAAATAACCGGCGGCTCTTGACCGATGGGGATTTAATACACCTCCATTGTAAGACGGAACTTTTATAACCCGTCGGCTTATAGCCTTTGAAAAAAAATCCAAAATCGATAACCCTTTTGAAACATAAATTTGATGATGAGCTTGAATTCATATGTCATAGTTCTCCAAATTCCGCACAAAGTTAAAATAACCTATGCCCTGGCGACTTAACGTCAAAAGCCAAGGCGGGTAACCACCCAAATGTAGTCTTATCCTGCACACAAGTAGATCACAAGAACCCTGTGATATTGAATTTGCACTGCTGGTTTATGTGACCTGCACAGTAAGGGTGATTGTCGGTGTCAAAACCGACGGATCTCGGGTAGGGGGTCCCGAACTGTGCTTCTAAGGCGGATGGTAACAGGAGGCAGGGGACACGATGTTTTACCCAGGTTCGGGCCCTCTTGATGGAGGTAAAACCCTACGTCCTGCTTGATTAATATTGATGATATGGGTAGTACAAGAGTAGATCTACCACGAGATCAGAGAGGCTAAACCCTAGAAGCTAGCCTATGGTATGATTGTATGTTGTCCTACGGACTAAAACCCTCCGGTTTATATAGACACCGAAAAGGGCTAGGGTTACACAAGGTCGGTTACGAAGGAGGAGATATACATATCCGTATTGCCTAGCTTGCCCTCCACGCCAAGTAGAGTCCCATCCGGACACGAGACGAAGTCTTCAATCTTGTATCTTCATAGTCCAACAGTTCGGCCAAAGGATATAATCCGGCTCTCCGGAGACCCCCTAATCCAGGACTCCCTCAGTAGCCCCTGAACCAGGCTTCAATGATGATGAGTCCGGCGCGCAGTGTTGTCTTCGGCATTGCAAGGCGGGTTCCTCCTCCGAATACATCACGGAAGAATTTGAATACAAGGATAGTGTCCGACCCTACAAAATAAGTTCCACATACCACCGTAGAGAGAATAATATTTCCACAAATCTAATTTGCTGACTTGTTTTGGCAACACAACATTATGTCATGGCCCGGTGATTATTCGAACCGTTTCCTTTAACTAGCCCCGCACATAACGCGAGGTAGTTTTTTGACATGTCTTGTCAAAGCAGAGATCGTATCCCCTTATCACGGGATTCTCATCAATACGGGCGTGGGTAACCCAACCGCGCCATCGATTACGGTGCTTGGGGGATAAGCGAGTTTTACCAGGCTAGTGGGGAAGCATAGTTTCGTCCGCCCTTATAAAGGGATAAGGATTCACCTTTTCATCCATGCCTTCTTCCTCCTTTGCTCATCCATTTTTGCACACTCGAGCTCCAGCGCCCAAGTCCGCATTTCCCACCTCGACCTTCTCCAACCATGTCCGGGGCAGGAGGCAGGTGGATGGTCTCCTCCGTCATGGAGGGACATATCAAGAAGCTGAGGAGAGCCAGATACCTGCTCGACGACATCGTGCACCGGCTCCCAGATGAGGGGCAGCTCATCAACACCCCCAGGCCCCATGAGAGGGTAGTGTTCCTTACCCATTTCCTCCACGGACTGGGATTCCCTCTCCACCCATTCGTCCGGGGGCTCATGTTCTACTACGGCCTGCATTTCCACGATCTGGCCCCGAACTTCATCCTCAACATCTCGGTGTTTATCGTCGTGTGCGAGGCCTTCCTCCGCATCAAGCCCCACTTCGGCTTATGGCTGAAGACCTTGAATGTCAAGCCGAAGGTAGGGAGCGGCCGCCAGGCGGAGTGCGGAGGCGACATGGTGGGCAAGATGCCCAACTTCACATGGCTCGAGGGCTCCTTCGTGGAGACCATAAAGGGGTGGCAATCGGGGTGGTTCTACATCACCGAGCCGCGTGACCCTAAATGGGCAGCGGCCCCCGAGTTCCGATCTGGCATCCCCACGCGGCTCACCTCCTGGCAAGAGAAGGGCCTGTCCTGGGGTAGTTTGGGAGAGCTGACCGGACTCCAAACATGTATTCAAAACATAGTGAACAAGAAGCTCAAAGTCGTCAACGTAGTCCAGGTCATGCTCATCCACCGGATCCTCCCGTGCCAACAACGGGCTTTCAACTTGTGGGAGTTTGACCCGACCCAGCACCGAACTCTGAACAGGGTCTTCGACACAACTCACGAGGATGCCTGGAAGGTGCTATTCAAGGGTGCCGAGGTTCTCCCTCCCACTACCGAGGATCGCGGATTCTGTGCGAAGCGCCAAGCCAGCGCGGTAAGCTGTTTTACCTCTCACAGGATACTTGTTTTTCATAGTTTGACTCTATGTGGGATCTAAGCTCCCGTACCTTTTACAGGACTGGCAGGAGACGGACGGACAGATCAACTGTCCGGCTCCTTTGCCCGAAGGCCCAGCAAACGCTCTCCTGACGAAGATGCTGACTCCGGCTCCTTACAAGGTGCCGGAGAAGACCAAGAAGGCCAAGGGAACCCGAAAGAGTTCACCACGCCAGGCGTCATCGGACTCATCGTCTGATAACTCTGCGACACACTCCTCCCCCGAACACGAGGAGTGAGGGAGTCCTAGATTAGGGGGTCTCCGGACAGCCGGACTATCTCCATTGGCCGGACTATTAGACTATGAAGATACAAGATTGAAGACTTCGTCTCATGTGCGGATGGGACTCTACTTGGCGTGGAAGGCAAGCTAGGCAATACGGATATGTGTATCTCCTCCTTTATAACCGACCTTGTGTAACCCTAACCCTCTCCTGTGTCTATATAAACCTGAGGGTTTTAGTCCGTAGGACGCAACAACTACGACATACAATCATACCATAGGCTAGCTTCTAGGGTTTAGCCTCTCTGATCTCGTGGTAGATCTACTCTTGTACTACCCATATTTTCAATATTAATCAAGCATGACGTAGGGTTTTACCTCCATCAAGAGGGCCCAAACCTGGTAAAACATCGTGTTCCATGCCTCCTGTTACCATCCGCCTTAGACGCACAGTTCGGGACCCCCTACCCGAGATCTGCCGGTTTTGACACCGACATTGGTGCTTTCATTGAGAGTTCCTCTGTGTCGTCGCCGTTAGTCTTGATGGCTCCTACTATCGTCGATAGCGATACAGTCCAGGGTGAGACTTTTCTCCCTGGACAGGTCTTCGTGTTCGGCGGCTTTGCACTACGGCCCAATTCGCTTGGCCATCTGGAGCAGATTGAAAGTTACGCCCCTGGCCACCAGGTTAGGTTTGGAAGCTTAAACTACACGGCCGATATCCATGGAGACTTGATCTTCGACGGATTCGAGCCTCTGCCTTGAGCGTCACGCAGTCATGATGAGTACGATTTAGCTCTACTATCGAACAGTGTTCAGGAGATCGCACAGGCAGCCGCTCCGACCCTCAATTCGGAGCCAGTTGAGCCGTCCATGGACGGGTGGATGGACCCCGCCACAGAGGCCTTACACTTAGCGGCGATCGAGCCAAACATCGACCTCACCTTACACGAGAGCCGTGTTGTTAAACTGCCGGATCCTTCTCCGGCCACGGACTCCGAGCCGCATGCGCCCGTTCCTATCGAATCCGATTGGGCGCCGATCATGGAGTTTACCTCCGCGGATATTTTTCATCACTCGCCCTTTGGCGACATATTGAACTCATTAAGGTCTCTCTCCTTGTTAGGAGGATCCTGGCCGAACTATGTCCGGCAGGACTGGGATGCGGACAACAAAGAAATTCGTGGCCCACCCACCACCCACTTAGTAGCCACTGTCGACGACTTAACCGACATGCTCGACTTCGACTCCGAAGACATCGACGGTATGGATGACGATGCGGGAGACGAAGAGGAACCACTGCCCACAGGGCACTGGACAGCCACCTCATCATATGATATATACATGGTGGATACACCCAAAGAAGGCAATGGCGACGAGATAGCGGAGGATGGCCCCCTCCAAGAAGCAACCCAAGCGCCGACGTCAGCGGCGCCGCTCTATGTCCCGCCAAAGCAAAAGTGGTGATACCGGCACAGGAGATAATAACACTCCGGATAGTGCCGAAGACAACAACAATCCCCTCTAGCAAGATTTAGAGCAGGAGGTTGGAGGAGCCAGCCCTCCTGAGAGAGCGGCAAATAGAGAAGCGGAGGATGATAATTACATGCCCCCCTCCGAAGACGAGGCAAGCCTCAACGATGACAAATTCGCCGTGCCAGAGGATCCCGTCGAACAAGAGCGCTTCAAATGCCGACTTATAGCCACGGCAAATAGCCTTAAGAAAAAGCAGCAGCAGCTTCAAGCTGATCAAGATCTGCTAGCTGACAGATGGACTAAAATCCTCGCAGTCGAGGAATATAAACTCGAGCGCCCCTCCAAGAGTTACCCAAAATGCAGGTTGCCACCCCGACTAGAGGAAGAATCATATGACGCGGCTGATCGGCCACCTCGTGGCCGCGATAGAGAGGCATTCCAGGCAAAAACTCAGCCTGCACCCCGACGCCATTTAAATAAAAAGGCATGGGGAGATACGCCAGACCTGCAAGACATATTGGAGGACAAAGCAAAGCATGCAAGATCGATCTACGGATCATGAAGGCGCGCCACTATGCGAGACGATAAACGTCACGCCGGATACAGTAAAAGTAAATCCGTCTGGGCCGAACACAGCGGGCAAGACCCATTCGAGCTGCGTCGCGATATAGCCCAAAACAGAGGTGGCACCCATCCCTTATGCTTCACAGACGAAGTAATGGATCATCAAATCCCAGAAGGTTTCAAACCTGTAAATATTGAATCATACGACGGCACAACAGATCCCGTGGTATGGATCAAGGATTTCCACCTCCATATCCACATGGCCCGCGGTGATGACTTACAGGCCATCAAATACCTCCCACTAAAGCTCAAGGGACCAGCGCGGCATTGGCTTAACAGCTTGCCAGCAGAGTCCATCAGCTGTTGGGATGATCTGGAAGCCGCATTCCTCGACAACTTTCAGGGCACTTATGTGCGGCCACCAGATGCCGTTGACTTGAGCCACATAATTCAGCAGGCAGAAGAATCGGCCAGGCAATTCTGGAATCGGTTCCTAACAAAGAAAAATCAAATTGTCGACTGTCCGGATGCAGAGGCCCTAGCTTCTTTCAAACACAACATCTGCGACGAATGGCTAGCCCGGCACCTTTGTTAGGAAAAGCCGAAATCTATGGCAGCCCTCACGACACCCATGACCCGCTTTTGTGCGGGAGAAGACAACTGGTTGGCTCGCAGTAATAACATATTAAAGGACCATGGTACTTCAGATACCAAGGACGGCAATAGCAGGTCACGTCGCAACAAACATAAGCGCCACATTAACAGCAATAATACCGAGGATACGGCAGTCAATGCCGGATTCAAAGGCTCTAAGCCCGGTCAGCGGAAAAAGCCATTCAAACAAAGTACGCCGGGCCCGTCCAGCTTGGACCGTATACTCGATCGCTCGTGTCAAATACACGGCACCCCAGATAAGCCAGCCAAGCACACCAACAGGGATTGTTGGGTGTTCAAGCAGGCCGGTTAGTTAATTGCCGAAAACAAGGACAAGGGGCCACATAGCGATGACGAGGAGGAGCCCCGGCGGCCACACACCGGAGGACAGAAGAGGTTTCCCCCACAAGTGCGGATGATGAACATGATATATGCAACCCACATTCCCAAAAGGGAGTAGAAGCGTGCGCTCAGGGACGTATATTCGTTGGAACCAGTCGCCCCAAAGTTCAACCCATGGTCCTCCTATTCGATCACTTTCGATCGCAGGGACCATCCCACTAGTATCCGTCATGGTGGATTCGCCGCACTGGTTCTGGACCCAATCATTGACGGATTTCACCTCACTCGAGTCCTTATGGATGGCGGCAGCAGTCTGAACCTGCTTTATCAGGACACAGTGCGCAAAATGGGTATAGATCCCTCAAGGAACAAACCCACAAAAACGACCTTTAAGGGCGTCATTCCAGGCGTAGAGGCCCATTGCACAGGCTCAATTACACTGGAAGTGCTCTTAGGATCCCCGGATAACTTCCGAAGCGAAGAGTTAATCTTCGATATAGTCCCGTCCCGTAGTGGTTATCACGCACTACTCGGGGGAACCGCATTTGCGAGATTCAATGCGGTACTGCATTATGCATACCTCAAGCTCAAGATGCCAGGACCTCGCGGGGTTATTACAGTCAATGGAAACACAGAGCGCTCTCTCTGAACAGAGGAGCACACCACAGCCCTCGCAGCAGAAGCGCAAATCAGCCTCTCAAGGCAATCCACCAGTTCGGCGTTTCAAGACCCGGACACCTTCAAGCGCGCTCGGAGCAATCTGCAACTAGACCGCCTGGCGCGATCTGAGCTCGCGTAGCAATGCGCCCCCACCCCAATCTCAGCCAAATAGCGAAACTCGTGCCATGCGTACGTAATTACGCATTAAAAATACCATGGGCACAGGTGGGGAGGGGGGCACAACTGCGGCACGCCCCAAGACGCGGCTTAAACCGCACTAGGGGCTTCCCGTTTGGTTATTTTTCTCTTTTTCAGGACCTTAATCTCTGGAAACCCTGTCCGGCAGCACTATTGCCGAACACATGAGGCAGCAACCAAGGAGGCAGAAAGCTACGTCACACCACGGAATTCCCAGGTGGATTACAATAACGAGCGATATATTTGACTTAATACTATTCCTCAGCTTGCCCTTGGAAGGGACATAGTCCTACTCTTTGCTTATCGTACCATCTGTATCATTCTGCTTTAAACGCACCTTTTTGAATAATCAATGCATAACATTATGACTATTATTGCAATTCTTGTTCATCAATGTGTGTGTGTGTGTGTGTGTTCATCAATGATGTCTTGCAACTGTACACTTTGGTATGGCCAATACACCAGGGACTTACGTACCCCACAATATGGTGTGAAAAGTACGAACACTTTCACAAGTGCGGCACCCCGAACTTATAGCATTATATGCATCAGCTCCGAATCATGTCTTTGGTCAAATGTTGGGTTTGCCCGGCTCCTATGTTTTGGCACCTTACGTTCCGCTCTATCGGCTAAGGTAGCGCTAGGAGAACTACTGCGATTGTGCCCCGGTTCTACTGGGCTAAGCTCCTCTGTAGAGAAAGCTAAAACTGACTGTCATGATAAGGCGAGAGACTGGTCACTGTTTGGCGAGGTTTTCGAGTCCCTAAAGACTAATGCCGCTTAGAGCGAGAGGCCGGCCCTGTCCGGCTTAAAGGCGTGTATCGCGCCCCAAATTCGGCCTTCCGAATACCAGGGGCTTCACCAAAATTTAAAATTACAGAATTCTATGGCTAAGTGAGAGTGATAAAGCATTATTAGTCCGATTGCCTTGTTCGTTGTGCTGAGCACCTCCCTCGAAGGACCCAAACATGAGAACAAGAGTGCTCAGGTTTATCCCGAACACCCCAGCACTCGTGGCATGGGGGCAGAAGCCGAGGACTAGCCATCTCTCAGATTGGTTAAACGGCCAAACAGAAGGTAATATTTTAAATTCACACAAGCGTTGCATAGAGCATATGAAACAAGTTTTCATCATACAGGATCACACAAGCAAGTTTACTCAAATATTACATCCTTGGAACATTCGTCCGCTACAAGACGGGCACCCTTCAGGACACCCTCATAATAAATTTCGGGGGTATGATGCTCCTTGCCCTGCAGCGGCCCTTCCTTGATCAGCTTCACGGCGTCTAGCTTGGCCCACTGCACCTTCACACGGGCGAAAGCCCGGCGTGCACCTTCGATGCAGACGGACCGCTTGACGACCTCCAGCCGTGGGCAGGCATCCACAAGCCGCCTCACCAGGCCGAACTAGCTTTTTGGAAGGGCATCGCCAGGCCATAGCCGGACTATAAAGCCCTTCATGGCCTGTTCGGCCACCTTGTGCAGCTCGATCAGCTGCTTTAGCTGGTCGCTCAGAGGCATCGGGTGTTCGGTCCCAGTATACTGAGACCAGAACAGGTTCTTTGTTGAGCATCCCTCCTCGGCCTGGTAAAACTGTGCAGCATCCAACATGCTGCGGGGCAAATCTGTGAATGCTCCTGGAGAGCTCCGAATTCAGGTAAGTAATCGGTAATTTACTTTTACATGCTTGCTTTGCATATAGAATGCCTTACCCGCCGCTATCTTCTTCATTGCGTCGATCTCCTGGAGGGCCTTTTGGGCTTTAGCCTTGGCACTTTTTGCACTCTCGAGGACCGCGGCAAGCTCAGACTCTCGCGTCTTCGAGTCAAGCTCCAACGCCTCGTGCTTCATCACGAGAGCCTGGAGCTCTTGCTGCACCTCGCCCACCCGAGCCTCTTGCTTTTCTCGCTCGGTGTGCTCCTTGGCCGCTTTATCTTCAGCCTTGGACAACGCTTGCTTTAGGGTTGCCACTTCAGTCGTGGCCCCTGGCAAATTCACGATGATCCTGTCATTTTGCAATCGCACTCTTTTTATACATATCCGCAGACTAGGTACTACTTACCTTTGTTCTCCTCGAGCTGCCTCTTGACAAGGCCAAGCTCGTCCTGGGACCCCTCGAGGTCCTGCTTTAGTACGGCGACCTCCGCAGTCAATGCGGCGCACGCCAGCAGCGAAGCCTGCATATGCATATTGACATACTCATATTAGACTCCTGCGATATTTTTTGATCCTCTGTTCGGCTTTTCTTTGTGAACACCGAACAAAGCATCAAGGGCTACTGTCTATGCGGTAATATTTTTTCTATATTTTAAACACTTACCTCAAAGCCTGTTAGAAGGCTGGCACAGGCTTCAGTCAATCCGCTCTTGGCGGACTGAACCTTCTGGATCACCGCACTCATGATAGTACGGTGCTCCTCGTCGATGGAAGCGCTGCGAAGTGCTTCCAGCAGATTGTCCGGCGCCTCTAGATGGACAGGGGTCACTGGCACAGGCGTCCTGCCCCTCTTAGAAGGAGGCTGCCTGCCCGAGTCCGGAACCACTGGAGGTTCCGGCGCGGGGTTCGGCTGAGTGCCGAACTCGGAGCTCTCAGGGGCCTTGTCCCCTCGGCTCCCGGAGTCCGGGAGGCCGCCTTGAGGTGCCTCCGGGACTGTCTCCCCTCGACCCGGTGCCTCGTGAGACAGCACCTCGACATCGTCCACAGGATGAGGAGAGGTGGCGGTCGGGACTGGATTGCTATCCATATCCGACGAACCCAGGGAGCCATCCGATGATACATCAATACGAGCTCGGGGCAGCCTGCATAGCCATATTTCGGCGTTAGGTGAAGTAGTGCGACAAAGGAATACTATGAGTTACTCTCGTATCTGAATACTTACGACTTCCCCAGGGGCTTGGCCCTGGGCAGCCACTCGTCTTCGCCGTCGGTGGCGTTGGTAGAGCTGTTCGGAAGGAGAGTCTTCCCCTTCTCAGAACCTTCGGCCTCCCCAGTTGGGGCGGCCTCCCCGATTGCCACCCCTTTATGGTTTCCACAAAGGAGCCCTCGAGCCATGTAACATTGGGCATCTTGCCTACCATGGCGCCTCCGCACTCCACCTGGCAGCCGCCCACTACCTTCGGCTTGACATTGAAGGTCTTCAACCATAAGCCGAAGTGGGGCTTGATGCAGAGGAAGGCCTCACACACGACGATAAACGCCGAGATGTTGATGATGAAGTTCAGGGCCAGATCATGGAAATCCAGGCCGTAGTAGAATATGAGCCCTTGGATGAATGGGTGGAGAGGGAATCCCAGTCCGCAGAGGAAATGGGTAAGGAACACTACCCTCTCATGGGGCTCGGGGGTGGGGATGAGCTGCCCCTCATCTGGGAGCCGGTGCGCGATGTCGTTAGGCAGGTATCCGGCTCTCCTCAGCTTCTTGATGTTTCCCTCCGTGATGGAGGAGACCATCCACCTGCCTCCCGCTCTGGACATGGTTGGAGAAGGTTGAGGTGGGAAGTGCTGACTTGGGCACTGGAGCTCGAGTGTGCGAAAATGGATGAGCAAAGGAGGAAGAAGGCATGGATGAAAAGGTGAATCCTTATCCCTTTATATGGGCGGACGAAACTATGCGTCCCCACTAGCCTGGTAAAACTTGCTTATCCCCCAAGCGCCGTAATTGATCGCGCGGTTGGGTTACCCACACCCGTATTGATGAGAATCCTGTAATAAGGGGACACGGTCTCTGCTTTGACAAGATGTGTTAAAAAACTGCCTCGTGTTATGTGCGGGGCTAGTTAAAGGAAACGGTTCAAATAATCACTGGGCCATGACATAATGTCGTGCTGCCAAAACAAGTCAGCAAATTAGATTTGTGAAAATATTATTCTCTCTACGGTGGTATGTGGAACTTATTTTGCAGGGTCGGACACTATCCTTGTATTCAAATTCTTCCGTGATGTATTCGGAGGAGGAACCCACCTTGCAATGCCGAAGACAATACTACACGCCGGACTCATCGTCATTGAAGCCTGGTTCAGGGGCTACTAAGGGAGTCCTGGATTAGGGGGTCTCCGGACAGCCGGACTATCTCCATTGGTCGGACTGTTAGACTATGAAGATACAAGATTGAAGACTTCGTCTCGTTTTCGGATGGGACTCTACTTGGCGTGGAAGGCAAGCTAGGCAATACAGATCTGTGTATATCCTCCTTTGTAACCGACCTTGTGTAACCCTAACCCTCTCCGGTGTCTATATAAACCAGAGGGTTTTAGTCCATAGGACACAACAACTACGACATACAATCATACCACAGGCTAGCTTCTAGGGTTTAGCCTCTCTAATCTCGTGGTAGATCTACTCTTGTACTACCCATACCATCAATATTAATCAAGCAGGACGTATGGTTTGACCTCCATCAAGAGGGCCCGAACCTGGGTAAAACATCGTGTTCCCTGCCTCCTGTTACCATCCGCCTTAGACGCACAGTGGACCCCCTACCCGAGATCCGTCGGTTTTGACACGGACAAGGAGGAAGAAGAAGATGCTCCCCCTTCAGTTGGGGGAGACAAGAAAAGGAAGGCCGCCCAACCCGGGGGGGGGGCAAAGGGTCCAAGAAGGGAAGGACTCTCCTTCCGGACAGTTCCACCACCGCCGCCGAAGGCGAAGATGAGTGGCTGCTCAGGGCCAAGCCCCTGGTGAAGTCGTAAGTATTCGGATACCGGAGTAACTCATAGAATTCCTTTGTCGCACTCCTTCCCTTAACGCCGAATATGATTATGCAGGCCGCCATGAGCCCGTATCGATGTATCGTCGGACAGCTCCCTGGGCTCGTCGGATATGGATAGCGATCCACTTCCGACCGCCACCTCCCCTTGCCCTGCAGACAACGCCGAGGTATTGTGTCAAGAGGCACCGGGTCGAGGGGAGACAGTCCCAGAGGCGCCTCAAGGCAACCTTCCGGACTCCGGGAGCAGAGGGAACAAGGCCCCTGAGGGCTCCGAGTCCGGCCCTCAGCCGAACACCACGCCGGAGCCTCCAGTGGTTCCCGACTCGGGCAGGCGGCCTCCTTCCAAGAGGGGCAAGACGCCTGTGCCAGTGACCTCTGTCCATCCAGAGGCGCCGGACAATGTGCTGGGAGCGCTTCGAAGCGCTTCCATCGACAAGGAGCACCGTACTATTATGAGTGCGGTGGTCCAGAAGGTTCAGTCCGCCAAGAGCGGACTGACTGAAGCCTGTGCCAGCCTTCTAATAGGATTTGAGGTAAGTGTTTAAAATATAGGAAAAATATTACCCTATAGACAGTAGCCCCTGATGCTCTGTTCGGTGTTCACAAAGAAAAGCCGAACAGAGGATTAAACAATATCGCAGGAGTCTAATATAAGTATGTCAATATGCGTATGCAGGCTTCGCTGCTGGCATCTGCCGCACTGACTGCGGAGGTCGCCACACTGAAGCAGGACCTTAAAGGGTCCAAGGACGAGCTCAGCCTTGCCAAGAGGCAGCTCGAGGAGAACAAAGGTAAGTAGTACCTAATCGATGGATATGTATAAAAAGAATGTGATTGAAAAATGATATGATCATCATGAATTTGCCAGGGGCCACGACCGAAGTGGCGACCCTAAAGAAAAGCGTTGTCCGAGGCCGAAGATAAAGCGGCCAAGGAGCGCATCGAGCGGGAAAGGCAAGAGGCTCGGGTGGGCGAGGTGCAGCAAGAGCTCCAGGCTCTCGTGACGAAGCACGAGGTGTTGGAGCTTGAGTCGAAGACGTGAGAGTCTGAGCTTGCCGCGGCCCTCGAGAGCGCAAAGAGTGCCAAGGCCGAAGCCCAAAGGACCTCCAGGAGACTGACGCAATGAAGAAAATAGCGGCAGGTAAGGCATTCTATATGCAAAGCAAGCATGTGAAAGTAAATTACCTATTACTTACCCGAATCCGGAGCTCTCCAGGTGCATTCACAGATTTGCCCCGCAGTGTGTCGGATGCCGCATAGTTTTACCAGGACGAGGAAGGAAGCTCAACGGAGAAGCTGTTGTGGTCTCAGTATACTAGGACCGAACACCCGGTGCCTATGAGCGACCAGCTAAAGCAGCTGCTCGAGCTACACAAGGCGGCCAAACAGGCCATGAAGGGCCTTATAGTCTGGCTGTGGTCTAGCGACGCCCTTCCGAACAGCTACTTCGTCCTGGTGAGGCGGCTTGTGGATGCCTGCCCACGGATGGAAGTCGTCAAGCGGTCCGTCTGCATCGAAGGTGCACGCCGGGCTTTCGCCCATGTGAAGGTGCAATGGGCCAAGCTAGACGCCGTGAAGTTGATCAAGGAAGGACCGCTGCTGGGCAAGGAGCATCGCACCCCCAAAATATATTATGAGGGTGTCCTGAAGGGTGCCCGTCTTGTAGCGGACGAATGTCCAAAGGATGTAATATTTGAGTAAACTTGCTCGTGTGATCCTGTATGATGAAAACTTGTTTCATATGCGCTATGCAACGCTTGTTTGAATTTAAAATATTACCTTCTGTTTGGCTGTTTATCCAATCTGAGACATGGCTAGTCCTCGGCTTCTGTCCCCATGCCGCTAGTGCTGGGGTGTTCGGGATAAACCTGAGCACTCTTGTTCCCATTTTTGGGTCCTTCGAGGGAGGTGCTCAGCACTGCGAACAAGGCAACCGGACTAATAATGCTTTATCACTCTCACTTAGCCATAGAATTCTATAATTTTAAATTTCGGCGAAGCCCCTGGTATTCGGAAGGCCGAATTCGGGGCGCGATACACGCCTTTAAGCCGGATAGGACCGGCTCCTCGCTCTAAGCGGCATAAGTCTTTAGGGACTCGAAACCTCGCCGAACAACGACCTGTCTCTCGCCTTATCATGACAGACAGTTTTAGCTTTCTCTACTGAGGTGCTTAGCCCAGCAGAACCGGGGCACAATCTCAGTAGTTCTCCTAGTGCTACCTTAGCCGATAGAGCGGAACGTAAGGTACCAAAACATAGGAGCCGGGCAAACCCAACATTTGATCAAAGACATGATTTGGAGCTGATGCATATAATGCTATAAGTTTGGGTGCCGCACTTGTGAAAGTGTTCGGACTTCTCACACCATATTGTGGGGTTCTTAAGGCCCTGGTGTATTGGCCGTACCAAAGTGTACGGTTGCAGGGCGTCATTAATGAACACACACATATATATATATAACAAGAATGCAATAATAGTCATAATGTTATGCATTGTTTATTCAGAAAGGTGCGTTAAAGTAGAATGACACAGATAGTGCGATAAGCAAAAAGTAGGACTATGTCCCTTCGAAGGGCAAGCTGAGGAATAGTATTAAAGCAAATATTTCACTCATTATCGTAATCCACCTGGGAGTTTCGTGGTCTGGCGTAGCTTTCTGCCTCCTTGGTTGATGCATCATGTGTTCGGCAATCATGCTGCCGGACAGGGTTTCCAGAGATTAAAGTCCTGAAAGAGAAAAAATAACAAAGTGGGAAGCCCATAGTGCGGTTTAAGCCGCGTATTGGGGCGTGCCGTAGTTGTGCCCCCCTCCCCACCTGTGCCCATGGTATTTTTAATGCGTAATTATGTTTGTGTGGCACGGATTTCACCGTTTGGCTGGGACTGGGGTGGGGGCCGCATTGCTAGGCGAGCTCAGATCGTGCCAGGCGGTCTAGTTGCCTATTACTCCGAGCGAGCTTGAAGGTGTCCGGATCTTGAAACGCCGAACTGGTGGATTGCCTTGAGAGGCTGCTTTGCGCTTCCGCTGCGAGGGCCGCAGTGTGCTCCTCCGTTCGGGGAGAGCGCTCCGTGTTTCCATTAACTGTAATACCCTTCCGAGGTCCTGGCATCTTGAGCTTGAGGTATGCATAATGTGGTACCGCATTGTATTTTGCAAATGCGGTTCGCCCGAGCGGTGCATGATAGCCACTGCGGAATGAGACTATATCGAAGATTAATTCTTTGCTTTGGAAGTTATCCCGGGATCCAAAGACCACTTCCAGTGTAATTGAGCCTGTGCAATGGGCCTCCACACCTGGAATGACGCCTTTAAAGGTCGTTTTTGTGGGTTTGATCCTTGAGGGGTCTATACCCATTTTGCGCACTGTGTCCTGGTAAAGCAGGTTCAGGCTGCTGCCGCCATCCATAAGGACTTGAGTGAGGTGAAATCCGTCGATGATTGGGTCTAAGACTAGTGCGGCGAATCCGCCATGACGGATACTAGTGGGGTGGTGCCTGCAATTGAAGGTGATCGGACAGGAGGACCAGGGGTTGAACTTTGGGGCGACTAGCTCCAACGCATATACGTCCCTGAGCGCATGCTTCCGCTCCCTCTTGGGGATGTGGGTTGCGTATATCATGTTCACCGTTCGCACTTGTGGGGGGAACCTCTTCTGTCCTCCGGTGTTCGGCTACCGGGGCTCCTCTTCTTCATCGCATGTGACCCCTTATCTTTGTCTTCGGCAATTAACTTGATGGCCTGCTTGAACACCCAACTATCCCTGTTGGTGTGGTTGGCTGGCTTGTCGGGGGTACCGTGTATTTGACATGAGCGGTCGAGTATACGGTCCAAACTGGACGGGCCCGCAATGCTTCTTTTGAATGGCTTTTTCCGTTGACCGGGTTTAGAGCCTTTGAATCCGGCATTGACTATCGTATCTTCGGTATTGTCGCTGTTAATGTGGCGCTTATGTTTGTTGCGACGTGACCTGCTATTGCCGTCCTTGGTATCCGAAGTACCATGGTTCTTTGATATGTTATTACTGCGAGCCAGCCAGCCAGCTGTCTTCTCCCGCACAAAAGCGGGTCATGAGTGTCATGAGGGCTGCCATAAATTTAGGCTTTTCCTGACCAAGGTGACGGGCTAGCCACTCGTCGCGGATATTGTGTTTGAAAGCTGCTAGGGCCTCTGCATCCGGACAGTCGACGATTTTATTTTTCTTTGTTAGGAACCGAGTCCAGAATTGCCTGGCTGATTCTTCTGGCTGCTGAATTATGTGGCTCAAGTCATCGGCATTTGGTGGTCGCACATAAGTGCCCTGAAAGTTGTCGAGGAATGCGGCCTCCAGATCTTCCCAACAGCTAATGGACTCTGCTGGCAAGCTGTTAAGCCAATGCCGCGCTGGTCCTTTGAGCTTTAGTGGGAGGTATTTGATGGCGTGTAAGTCATCACCGTGGGCCATGTGGATGTGGAGGAGGAAATCCTCGATCCATACCATAGGATCTGTTGTGCCGTCGTATGATTCAATATTTACGGGTTTGAAACCCATTGGGATTTGATGATCCATTACTTCGTCTGTGAAGCATAGGGGGTGTGTGGTTCCTCTGTATTGGGCTATATCGCGATGCAACTCGAATGGGTCTTGCCCACTGTGTTCGGCCCGGCCAGATTTACTTTTACTGTATCCGGCGTGACGTTTATCGTCTCGCATAGTGGCGCAACCTCGTGATCCGTAGATTGATCTTGCATGCTTTGCTTTGTCCTCCAATACGTCTCGCAGGTCTGGCGTATTTCCCCATGTCTTTTTATTTGAATGATGTTGGGGTGCGGGCAGAGTTTTTGGCTGGAATGCCTCTCTATCACGGCCACGAGGTGGCCGATCAGCCGCGTCATACGCTCCTTCCTCCAGTCGGGGTAGCAACCTGCATTTTGGGTAACTCTTGGAGGGGCGTTCGAGTTCATATTCCTCGGACGCGAGGACTTCAGTCCATCTGTCTGCTAGCAGATCTTGATCAGCTTGAAGCTGCTGCTGCTTTTTCTGAAGGCTATTTGTCGTGGCCCTAAGCCGGCGCTTGAAGCGCTCTTGTTCGACGGGATCCTCTGGCACGGCGAATTCGTCATCGCCGAGGCTTGCCTCGTCTTCGCAGGGGGGCATGTAATTATCATCCTCCGCCTCTCCATCTGCCGCTCTCTCAGGAGGGCTGGCTCCTCCATCCTCCTGCTCTAAATCTTGCTGGACGGGATTGTTGTTGTCTTCGGCACTATCCGGAGTGTTATTATCTCCTGTGCCGCTGATGTATTCGGCACTTTTGCTTTGGCGGGACTTAGAGCGGCGCCGCTGATGTCGGCGCTTGGGTTGCTTCTTGGAGGGGTCATCCTCCGCTGTCTCGTTGCCATTGCCTTCTTTGGGTGTGTCCACCATGTATATATCGTATGATGAGGTGGCTGTCTAGTGCCATGTGGGCAGTGGTTCCTCTTCGTCTCCCACATCGTCGTCCATACCGTCGATGTCTTCGGAGTCGAAGTCTAGCATGTCGGTTAAGTCATCGACAGTGGCTACTAAGTGGGTGGTGGGTGGGCCGCGAATTTCTTCGTTGTCCGCATCCCAATCCTGCCAGACATAGTTCGACCAGGATCCTCCTGACAAGGAGAGAGACCTTAATGAGTTCAGTATGTCGCCAAAGGGCGAGTGCTGAAAAATATCCGCGGAGGTAAACTCCATGATCGGCGCCCAATCGGATTCGCTAGGAACAGGCGCAGGCGGTTCGAAGTCCGTGGCCGGAGAAGGATCCGGCAGTTTGACAACACGGCTCTCGTGCAGGATAAGGTCGATGTCCGGCTCGATCGCCAATGAGGATAAGGCTTCCGTGGCGGAGTCTATCCACCCATCCATGGACGGCGCAACTAGCTCCGAATTGAGGGTCGGAGCGGCTGCCGGTGCGATCTCCTGAACACTGTCTGATGGTAGAGCTAAATCGTACTCATCATGCCCGCGTGACGCACATGGCAGAGGCTCGAATCCGTCGAAGATCAAGTCTCCGCGGATATCGGCCGTGTAGTTTAAGCTTCCAAACCTGACCTGGTGGCCAGGGGCATAACTTTCGATATGCTCCAGATGGCCAAGCGAGTTGGCCCGCAGTGCGAAGCCGCCGAACACAAAGATCTGTCTGGGGAGAAAAGTCTCACCCTGGACTACATCGCTATTGATGATTGTAGGAGCCATCAAGCCTAACCGCGACGACACAGAGGAACTCTCAATGAAAGCACCAATGTCGGTGTCAAAACCGGCAGATCTTGGGTAGGGGGTCCCGAACTGTGCGTCTAAGGAGGATGGTAACAGGAGGCAGGGGACACGATGTTTTACCCAGGTACGGGCCCTCTTGATGGAGGTAAAACCCTACGTCATGCTTGATTAATATTGATGATATGGGTAGTACAAGAGTAGATCTACCACGAGATCAGAGAGGCTAAACCCTAGAAGCTAGCCTATGGTATGATTGTATGTTGTCCTACGAACTAAAACCCTCCGGTTTATATAGACACTGGAAATGGCTAGGGTTACACTAGGTCGGTTACAAAGGAGGAGATATACATATCTGTATTGCCTAGCTTGCCTCCCACGCCAAGTAGAGTCCCATCCGGACACGAGACGAAGTCTTCAATCTTGTATCTTCATAGTCCAATAATCCGGCCAAAGGATATAATCCGGCTGTCTGGAGACCCCCTAATCCAGCACTCCCTTAGTGATAACCCAATCTTTAGAAGCCAAAACTTCCAAATGTTTATGATTGTCATATATGGTGACTTATCATCCAAAGTCAAGCTGGGTTAATCGAAAGCACATATATGCTTCAGATGTGAACAAAAAAGGTCTCACGACAAAACCAAAGATTGTTTTTATAAAACTAAAGCCAAACAGAGAAAAAAATGAGGCTTCTGATTCGAATACGATCAGTAAACCGGACCAAAAGGGTTAAGCTAGGATTCAAATACGATCATGTAGCCCCTAGTGGCTTTGGCGTTGCGCCGATCAAGAGGGTACCGACAGCTGTGTTCTCTTTGGTTCGAATACAACCTATGTTTGAACAGGAAGCCCCCAAATGACCTTGAGAGGTTTTTAACGATCCTGATTTGAATACGATCCAAGTCAGACCCAAAAGGGGTTAAGCTATGATTCGAATACGATCAAGAAGCCCCCTAATGAGTTTGGCATTGTGCCGATCAAGAGGGTATCGACAGTTATGTTCTCTTTGGTTCGAATACGACCTATGTTTGAACAGGAAGCCCCCTAGTGATCATGAGGTTTAACGGCTAGATTCGAATACGATCGTGAGCCGGACCAAAGGGAAAGCCGGATTCGAATACGATCATCCCCGTTTTAGTTGTTTTAAAGCAGGGTACCTATGTTTGAGTTGTGCCTTGCAACAGACTCTCTTTGGTCCCTTTAATTTTTCCTGAGAACTCGAGCTTTGCGAGAGATAGATTCTTCTTGAACCGGGATTTTGAACCGGATATTGAGAGTTTCAATGCTTTGTGGGAGACATGTTTACCTTGAGCCAGATTTTAAACCGGATATTGAGAGCTTTGGCGCTTTGTGGGAGACAGATTTCCCTTGAACCGGATTTTGAACCGGAATCCTTCTTTTAAAGCCGAAAATTTTCTTGACGGCGTTTAAATATTCACCAATAAGGCGGTAGCCTCTGGGGCCAGGTTATTTTTCCCTCCAATGATCCGGAGTTCTTGAATCTGCTTTAAATTGACAATCATTTACTAAGTCATGTCATCGTAGCCCCCAAGTCTCAAGGCAACTCGAGGAGTTGTCTTGAAATTCTCCATATTTGACCGTGATATAAACTGGTATGAGTTATTCAACACCTCAGTTATATAATATTCCCTTTTGCAGTAGACAATTTGTCCTGCATTAGAGAACTTCACAAGACAGAGTAATTGCTCTTTTTAAAGAAAGCAATATGTAATATAAAAATATACTGGATGGATTTCACATGATATGTTAGGTCGGAAATTATCCGCCGCAGAGTTGGTGATCACTATGGTGACGCTGAAGTTAATCACGGGCAAGTCGATCGCGGGAGCAGACAAATGAGTCGGCTACGGTGTTGTAAGACGGTGCAAATGAGCAAGTTGTCCTCTGCATTGTAAACCGATGCGGACATGAGAACCGCCACGAGGTCAGATGGGCGAGTCGTTCGTGGCGTTGAAAGGCGGCGCGGACGGGTGAGTCGGCCACGATGTTGTAAGCCGGTGCGGGAGTCTGTTGAGTAAGGACGTCCACCTATGCCGAATGATGTTGGCACGCCTCCATTTCTGTGGCGTAATACCACTTTGTAATGGATGATTCTCCTGCATATAAAATACAGCATGGCAAAGTAATTTTGTTCGGATGAAATAATATGTGCTTAAAAATAAATAAGATAAATAGCACTTGATTCGTCCAGACGACCGTTGACCCGTATATAAGGTGTGTAGATGACTTCTGATACTTTTTTACCATTATAATCTGACAAGAGGCCCTTCAGAACAACCATGAAAAAGAAACATACAGTCGGGTGTTTGACTGGTATCCTTGGCGTGAGAGGAGTTCCTTTCCTCAAAAAGAACATTCGGAGACTGTCATTGTAAGTCCTTGCATTCCTAACTGCTCAATCTTGTCATGCAGTTTTATACAGGAAAATAGTAGTAACAGCCAGTCAACTCCATACGCATATTGCTGTGTGCTGCTGTTGTTGTGAGGGGAGGCCGCAACGACGGTGGGTCGGCTCAACGCGGTATCTATCGTAGTCCTTTCGATAAGTAAGAATGTTGAACTCAACGAGGAGCAAAAGGAAATGATAAGCAGTTTTTAGCAAGGTATTCTCTGCAAGCACTGAAATTATACGTAACAGATAGTTTTGTGATAAGATAATTGGTAACGAGCAACAAGTAACAAAAGTAAATAAAGTGCGGCAAGGTGGCCCAATCCTTTTTGTATCAAAGGACAAGCCTGAACAAACTCTTATATGATGTAAAGCGCTCCCGAGGACACATGGGAATATCGTCAAGCTAGGTTTCATCACGATCATATGATTCACATTCGGTACTTTGATAGTTTGGTATGTGGGTGGACCGGTGTTTGGGGGTTGCCCTTACTTGGACAAGCATCCCACTTATGATCAACCTCTATTGCAAGCATCTGCAACTACAACAAAAGTATTAAGGTGAACCTAACCATAGCATGAAACATATGGATCCAAATCAACCCCTCACGAAGCAACGCATAAACTAGGGTTTAAGCTTCTGTCACTCTAGCAACCCATCATCTACTTATTACTTCCCAATGCCTTCCTCTAGGCCCAAATAATGGTGAAGTGTTATGTAGTCGACGTTCACATAACACCACTAGAGGAAAGACAACATACATCTCATCAAAATATCGAACGAATACCAAATTCACATGACTACTAATAGCAAGACTTCTCCCATGTCCTCAGGAACAAACGTAACTACTCACAAAGCATATTCATTGTCAGGACCCCGACTCAATGCCACATCGATCTAGCATGTAACACCTCATATCACTTTGCGGCCTCACGCACGGTATTCCCACGGGTGTCACCTTACCTTTGCCTGGGACCGTTTGCGCCTTTTGGCACACGTATATGACAGTGTCGCTAGCATCCATATGATAAGGAGCCCGGGCTGACATTGCTAGTCGTAAACCCAAAGTGGCACAGACTTACAGGGACAGGCATCCACGACCCAACATCGAACGTGTCGGTCATCAGCGAGTGAATCCAGGCTGTAGCACTGGGCTAGCAGGACTCCGGTGAACCGGGCTGTAGCGGGCTAACAGGACTCCGGTATTCATCGTGTGACATTTCCCCGAAGGGACAGACACAGGAACGCAGAAGGACACATGCCGGCCAGCCTAAGTGTTCCGGAGCAGTAGCAAGCTACCATGGCTCGGTGGAAACACTAGGAGACATTTCCCCGTAAGAGAGGCTACTAAAGATAAACAACTAGATGGTCAGATCCCACACATACCAAGCATTTCAATAACATACACACAATATGCTCGATATGTGCAAATACAACATGGCATCACAACATGACTCTACGACTCAAGTAATTTATTCAATAGGCTCCGAGGAGCGAGATATTACAAACATGGGTCTCATGACCCAACAATCAGAGCATACAAATCAAAGCACAAGCGGAAGCTATCATGTCTGGGTACAGACATCTATAACTGAAAAAGGCTGAGAAGCCTGACTATCTACCAAAACCTGCCGGGGCACAAGACCGTAGCTGAGGTAACAAGCTAAACGTCGAAGTCCACGTGGAACTACTAGTGAGACCGAAGTCTCTCTGCAAAAACATAAAATAGGCAAACGTGAGTACAAATGTACCCAGCAAGACTTACATCAGAACTAACTACATATGCATCATTATCAACAAGGGGATGGTGGGGTTTAACTGCAGCAGGCCAGCTTTGACTCGGTGGCTATCCTAAACTACGACTGCAAGCAACTCTTTTGAGGTGGCGCACACGAGTCCACATATTCACCATATCAATACACCACTATGGATCCGCTCCCGTCTCCCTACGAGAACGCCATCCATAGCACTCACGCTTATCTTGCGTATTTTAAAGTATCCACTTTCACTTGTCTATGAACTGATATAAGCAACCCAGAAGTCCTTTACCGCGGACACGGCTATTCGAATAGATGATGTTAACCCTGCAGGGGTGTACTTCTTCATACATGTTTCCACCACTTAGCGTCTGCACACGACATGTGCTCGGCAGACTTCAAGCGAAAGCCGACGTGGGTGTAGACCACGACCTACCTAAACACTCAAGTCTCTAGTCCAGGTTTATCGCCTATTCGGGTTCCATCCATGAGGAGATCCAGCCGGAGTTTCGCTCACAGCCCCAAACGATGTGAACAGGGTTCCCGAGATACCAAACGGGCATCCGGTACACCGTGCCACGTACCTACCGCATCACAGCCCACCCCTACGGTCAGCGCTGTCCACGGCCTCCAGTAAGCTACAAACACCAGAAACTACTTGCAACTCCTGGACAGAGGACTAGGGTGAATAAGAAGTCGAGCGGGGTCATATTTCAGGGCCCAATGTATGGTAGTAGCTGAATCATGGATCACAAACACAGAACTCGGTTCCTGAGGACGGCTTCAATGAGACAACCCACCATGTACTCCTACATGGCCTCTCACCGACACCTTTTACCAAATCGTGTTCACACACTTAGCTCACACACAGTCAGACATATTCTCACACCTCTGATTCATCCTCGATGAATCAGACCTGACTCAACTCTAAGCAGTAGCAGGCATGACAAACAAGCATGAATGAGTAGGCACATCAGGGCTCAAACAACTCCTACTCATGCTAGTGGGTTTCATCTATTTACTGTGGAATGACAGGTCATGCAAAGGATAAAGGGGTTCAGCTACCGCAGCAAGTAACAGATGAATCGTTGTTGTCCTAATGCAGTAAAAGAGAGCAGGAGCGAGAGAGTGGGATTGTATCGGAATGAACAAGGGGGTTTTGCTTGCCTGGCACTTCTGAAGATAACATTGAGTCTTCATCAGTGTCAACGATCACATCGTCGGTACAACGTCTACCGAGGGGGAACAACACCGGCAAACACAGAAGAAACACGATCAATGCAATGCACAATATGATGCATGCTATGACATGGCAATATGAATGTGTTTTGGGCTAGTGCATCTAGCTATGATTTAAATGAGGTTGGTTTGAACACATGATTCAATTTCCAACTCCATATATGATTATTTAAATGCCCTTTATTTGTTTTGTCCAAAACAGAGGACAAACATTGTTCAAACATGCATGAAAATGGTACAGATGGATTCCTTGAATTTTTCTGATAATTTTTCATATATAAATTATTTAATTTGGAGTTACGGTTGAATTTCTATGAATTTTAGAAGTTTTAGGCATTTTCTGGAATTTCCTGATTATTTAGAATTAAAATAATTCTAGAAAATGATTTATGGCGTCAGCACCACGTCACTGTGACGTCAGCAGAGTCAACTGGGCTGGTCCGGTCAAACCTGACGTGTGGGGTCCACACGTCAGTGACACAGGTTAGACAGGGGGGGTTAGTTTAGTTTAATTAAAGATTAGGGGCACTAGGGCCCACATGTCAGTGGCTCTAGGCCTGGGTTAGCGGGGTGGTTAGGCCCTAATGACCGGCCACGTCAGCTCTCGCCGGAGTTTAGCCGACGACGACCACAGAGCACAACGGGGGACGCCGGACTTGCGCTAGGGGCATCGGATCGACGCGCCAAGGGCACCAGGAGGTAGCCCGTGCCCGTGCGCATCTAGGGGGGCCAACGGGAGGTGCGGGGGTGGCCGGGGTTCGCCGGAGTGGAGCCCGAGGCGGCGGCCGGAGCTCGGGGTTGGGGCGAGTTAGTGCTACAGTGGGCAAACGAGCGAGGTGAGCGGCTAGCGGGGCGCTACGCGGTGCGGGGAGCGAGTTAGGCATGCCAGGGTGACCAAATGGTCACCGGAGCTACGCCAGCGACGAGCTCAGGCGGCGGCGTGCTACGGCCAGCTATGAAATGGCGGCTACGGCGAGCGGAAAGCCACGGGGTTAGGGGCAAAACGTGCAGGAGCTCACGGTGGTTCGGATGGGGTAGATGACGAGCTCGGGGAAGCGGAGACGGCGGCGAATCGACGATGAAGATCCTCGGCGGCCGGCGATGGAAACGGCGATGGTGGCGGCGTTGCAGCGTGTCCGGGACCTTGTGGCTCGGTGGGGAGAAAGAGGGGGTCGAGGCGGAGCCTTTGAGCGCATCGGCGAGGCTAGGGGGTGGCGGTGGCCGCGAGGGAGCTCGTCGGTGGCGGCGGCTCCGTTCGGGCGAGTGAGAGAGAGGTCCAGGGGAGAGGATGAGGACGCGGGAGAGTGAGGGAGAGAGGCAGGGAGGTGCGTGGCGTCTCCGGGGCGTCGAGGAGGAAGCAGGAGGTGGCCAGGGGGAAGCAGGAGGTGGCCGAGGCCTCTCGGGCGCGCGCCACGCCTCGCCTCTGCCTACTGGCAGAGGAAGACGACAGGGGGGGGGGAGTGGAGATGGGCTGGGCCGTGCTGGGCCAGGTAAGTGGGCGCCAGGTAACTTCCTTCTCTCTCTCTCTTTTATTTCTTTTCTATTTCTGTTATTTTGTTTTTGATTTGATTTAAAATACCAAATCATTTAATAAAATCCTGGAAACAATTATGGGTGCTTTCTGAATTATTTCAGTGACCCTTAACAATTTCCAACATTTATTTGAACATTTAAATTATTTATAGTATTTAAATGCCCAAAGTCAAATACAATATGATTTAATTCAAAAATCCAAAAATGACCTAAGAATATATTCATCATTTTTGGCAGAGGTTTCCACCTTAACCAGAAATCATGAACTTTTCTTAGGAACCTTTTGGGTTTATTGAAAAGATTTTAATTCACCCTAGTTGAGTTGATTTAATGCTAGGGTTTGAACATCCCCATTTCAATTTTAGGCAAAATTTAAACATGATGCAACACATGACTAGCTAGCTCAGAGCAAACCAGAAGCTAGGGATGTGACAACTCACCCCCACTAAACAAGAATCTCGTCTCGAGATTCAAGCGCAGGGTAAGGTGAAGGGGTAACGCAGACTAGTATAATATTCACGATCCAGGGTGCACTTCAATTGAATGTTGATTCATTCACCATCATTGTCTTGAAGTCTTGCCTTGAGAACTCCAACTATAATGACAACGAGAGGAAAGGAAAGACCCTAAAAGAATTGTTCCTCTCGAAGGTCGAACAACTCAGGATTAACCCACGGAATGAGACATAACAACATCTCTCGAGCTGAGAGACGAAGCACACCTCTAGAGGGATGGAGTGGAACAGATGACGAGGGTTCACTAGGTAGACAACAATTTCACGCTTAAGAAGGTGGTAATCGATTGTCAACGTAGCGAGGAGTTGAGTTGCCATGAAACCACAACGAGGCACCTTAGGGTAGGTGACTCGTAGAAATATCCCCTTAAGTGGCAAAAAGAATTACCTTTGATTCATAGATCATTGAAACTCTTTAAACCAGCCTAAGACAATTCTCGAGCGATCGTTTGGAGGGGGTCGGTAGAATGGCATACTCGGACTTGGATGATGTGGATTACCTTGTTGAAGACAACGTAATGGATGAATTTGCTTATCACCGGAAATGGAAGAGACCCATGGTAGAATGGCACATTGGCGGTGCAAGCTGGGAACAAAATGCAAATGCTGGGAATGATTCTGGTAACTGGGGAAGAACCCAACAATAGAGAGTGAATTCACTGTTTGAAAAGGTCATAGCATTGCCGAGGAAACTGAGAGGAATCTAGTTAGAGCCGATGGTAACACGTAGCGCTTGTGCGTGCTCTCAAGAACTTGAGCATTTCCATATTCATCAGGGTTTTACCAGCATCCGTGTCAAGGATCCTGGCACCACATCATACTACCATGGTGAATGATGATGGATGATGCAGATGCAAAGGAAGATAACACTTTCTCAGATTTCACCTTAGCGAGGCCAAGGAAACAAAATCTGGATGATCGACCGAGAGACACTTAGCACTCCGTTTCTAATGTTCTCCTTGATGTGCTAGTGTATCCCATTCACAGATATGGTTTGATAACTAGAACATCAAGTAAAAGGTCGGACTTCGGGAACACAAAAATCCATAGGGGCAACTAGGGAGTAAATCCTACAAAATCCCTATGGGGAGGTGGCCAACTTCTGCAAACAAGATACTACAATAATAGGTCTTCCGGCTGGGTGTGTTGGCCACGACATCCACTTTACCGTTTATCGAGGGACCAATATTATAGTTCTTGGGAAATGTTCCAACCATCATATCTGCCTGAGACTCAGATCTGGTTGGTGTCAGGATATTCCAGACTCATTGAGTCTAGGAAGAAAAATGAAAGTTTGCAACACAAATCGACGAGATGACGTTGCGAGATTCTCGGGAAATGAACTACGATAGCAAGCTCCAAAACATGAGCTGGTTCTGCTACACATGTGTGAACACGCTGCCTCAGACAAACATGATCACATGGTAGTCTTACAATAAAACACTACCGAGTTCTGGTTGGGAACCATCATGGAGGATATCGAAGTTCTTTCATAAGTCCGGATTAGCTCTTATGAAGGAACTCCTTCTCCTTGAACAAATCAATTAGTGGCTTGGGGTGCTACGGAATACATATGGAGTGGAGGTAATTAATCTACCAAACCATGGTATACTTTGCACATGCATGACTGACTTGGGATGATTCCAGAGGAGCAAAAAACAAACCTTCTCGAATTCACGTCGGCAACTTACATCAAATGCACGTGAATCAAAGGAAGTCACTTCTTCCATCGAAACATATGCTTCGAGCACGGAACATGAAGACAATGCTTATAGAAGTTTCCAATAATAGCTTAATGTTCAACAAAATCATGGAGGAGATAAGGATGTTGTCAATGGGCTCAACAACAACTCATCGGAATTTCCATATCACTGGACTTCCACCATCATGTGAACACGGTGATAGTATTGGTCAGACCAAAAAAATATAATGGTGTATGCTCGAGGAAAAACCACGAGTAAGACAACATTACGAATATGATTGGTTCTGATTTGATTTGACGATAGCCCACACTCAAATCAAAGGATTGATAAGACAATAGGTCCAGCAACTGATCATAGGGACCAATCGATGAAGATATCATCTTTCTTCAACACACACACACACACACAGGATATCCCTTAAGATGAACTAAATCGGGCAAGATTCCATCTTCCAACTCTCCAAGTTGTTGTCTAGCTTAACCAACTAGCTCAGGATATCCAACACAGATTCTTGGAGAAGGGTGGTTCACAAGAAACCAACTTGATCACGAGCTCAACATAACGGTCAGGTGACGACCTGGTGATACTTCCGAGAAGATATTTAGAAAATCACGAACCACCGGTATGTTACTAAACTTGAGAACAATCTTGCCTTTTGAGGCAAGACAATATGATCAATAGAGCGAAGATTTGAAATAATCCTAACTCATCGATCGAGGAGTGCACCGAGAACAAGGACTAGGTAGCATGATCAACCTTAGAATGATGATTCAAAACCAACACGCTAAGAATGAAATTATTGTCCATTAACTACCAAGCAACAAGGTTGCTAGGAGTATTGAATTCACACATCACGATTCACTTGTCGGCATTCCGGTTGCGACAACACGGAACCGAGGGATGAATAATGATGGCGAGAAGTATCACTACATCAAGAATCCACAAGAGCCGGTGCAATCCTCATGAAAATCCTGACATAAGGACGGTAATACTTCAGGGTAGAACAGAATCAAAAGCTGGGCTGGCATTTTGATCTGCGGAGCACAATTGCTTTGATCCAATCCTAGATATGGAAGAGGTACTGGAGTTTGTTTCTCCCATCATTCCGCGATAGAATGGCTTGACGGACCACAAGAGTAATAGGCATCGATAAACGAACGCACGCATACTCTTGACTATCAATTGATAGACGAAGGTCAGTAGACAACTAAAGAGGGACAACTCAAAGGAACACATGATTTTCTGAGTTGTGGATGCATGGTTTGGCATGTCGAACGAATTCAACATATTTCTTCCGGACAATCCATGCGGAAAGGTAGAACTGGCAGAGCCACAATATATAATGGAGAACTCATCAAGAGCACTCTTGTTGTCATCTTTTGGTTCAGAAGAACTCCTGCCAAGAATGGTTCATGGTAATTGGAAGAAGGATATACCACGAACCTCGAGGACTATCGCAAAGTTACTAATATCCTAAAGGAACTAGCAACACTATCAACATGAAGTAAGTAGAGTGAATCTCGGGTTCAAAACCCAGGAATAGAATACCTACTACTAAGTAGCATCACGGAATGCTTTCGAGAATAAAGGCCAGAATCTCACACTGGGAACACAAAACGTTGCTAGATTACTAGGTGACTCCCTAAATACCTAGGGTCATAATAGTAACTCCAACATAAATATCAAGGCAATAGAATACCTCAACTCAACAATTAGTGTGATTGAGCTGGCATAAAGGAACATCGAAACCAGAGGGAAAGGATTTTGCAAATGCATCAGACTATTTAGAAACCTGGAATGACTCGGACAGCATAACGGCTGTAAATGCTCAGAAAAGATTTGAGACATTCACAAAAATGGTGGCATAACCACTCAGAAGCACAATATCACGGTTTCGAGATCAACAATTAACATACGAAAGCAGTAAAAACTGAACAGAGGCTTAAGTCCAAAAATCTTATAAGTCTACGGATTAGTAACACGTGATCCTGATAGAAAGAAGAGATAGCCTAGTTCTTAATCCCCGTAGAAGAGATGATGATGACTCAGATCAGAAGGCATAAGGTGTAAGGAGTAAAAAGAGCCTTACGTTCCATCCCACAATCAATTCCCTTATATAACTAAAGAATTTCTAGACTCAACTTCGACCAGTTTGGCTTGGTAATCCTACAGGCAGTCAAGCTCTGATACCAACGCTGTCAGGACCCCGACTCAATGCCACATCGATCTAGCATGTAACACCTCATATCACTTTGCGGCCTCACGCACGGTATCCCCACGGGTGTCGCATTACCTTTGCCCGGGACCGTTTGCGCCTTTTGGCACACGTATATGACAGTGTCGCTAGCATCCATATGATAAGGAGCCCGGGCTAACATGGCTAGTCGTAAACCCAAAGTGGCACAGACTTACAGGGACAGGCATCCATGACCCAGCATCGAACGTGTCGGTCATCAGCGAGTGAATCCAGGCTGTAGCACTGGGCTAGCAGGACTCCGGTGAACCGGGCTGTAGCGGGCTAACAGGACTCCGGTATTCATCGCGTGACATTTCCCCGAAGGGACAGACACAGGAACGAAGAAGGACACATGCCGGCCAGCCTAAGTGTCCCGGAGCAGTAGCAAGCTACCATGGCTCGGTGGAAACACTAGGAGACATTTCCCGGTAAGAGAGGCTACCAAGGATAAACAACTAGGTTGTCAGATCCCACACATACCAAGCATTTCAATAACATACACACAATATGCTCGATATGTGCAAATACAACATGGCATCACAACATGACTCTACAACTCAAGTATTTTAATCAATAGGCTCCGAGGAGCGAGATATTACAAACATAGGTCTCATGACCCAACATTCAGAGTATACAAGTCAAAGCACAAGCGGAAACTATCATGTCTGAGTACAGACCACTATAAATGAAAAAGGCTGAGAAGCCTGACTATCTGCCAGATACTGCCGAGGGCACAAGATCGTAGCTGAGGTAACAAGCTAAACGTCGAAGTCCACGCGAAACTACTAGCGAGACTGAAGTCTCTCTGCAAAAACATAAATAGGCAAACGTGAGTACAAATGTACCCAGCAAGACTTACATCAGAACTATCTACATATGCATCATTATCAACAAAGGGGATGGTGGGGTTTAACTGCAGCAAGCCAGCTTTGACTCGGTGGCTATCCTGAACTACGACTGCGAGTAACTCTTTTGAGGTGGCGCACACGAGTCCACATATTCACCATATCAATACACCACTATGGATCCGCTCCCGTCTCCCTACGAGAACGCCATCCATAGCACTCACGCTTATCTTGCGTATTTTAGAGTATCCACTTTCACTTGTCTATGAACTGATATAAGGGGTCCACGTTTCCATATCCGAGGAATCCGGCTATTCGAACAGATGATGTTAACCCTGCAGGGGTGTACTTCTTCACACACGCTCTCGCCACTTACCGCCCTGTACACGTCATGTACCTCGGCAACCTTCAAGCGGAAGCCGGGCGAGGGAGTCGGCCACGACCTGACTAACCGAACAAGTCTCTAGTCCAGGTTTATCGCCTATTCGGGTTCCATCCGCAAGGAGATCCGGCCGGGGTGTCGCTTACGGCCCCAAACGATGTGTGCAGGGTTCCCAAGCCCACCAACCGGGTGCCACTTGGTACACCGGGCCATTGTGCCTAGTCTGTCCCAAGCCCACCTGTACCGGGTGCCACTTGGTAGACTACTAACACTGCCTACAAACACCAGAAACTAGTTGCAACTCCTGGACAGAGATCAAGTTGATTAATAAGTCGAGAGGGGCACTTAAGCATTCCAATGTGTGGTAGTAGCTGGTCATGGATCACAAACACAGAACTCAGTTCCTGAGGACGGCTGCAATGAGACAACCCACCATGTACTCCTACATGGCCTCTCACCGCTACCTTTACCAAATCGTGTTCACACACTTAGCTCACACACAGTAGGACATGTTCACACGCCTCTGATTCATCCCCGATGAATCAGACCTGACTCAACTCTAAGCAGTAGCAGGCATGACAAACAAGCATGAATGAGTAGGCACATCAGGGCTCAAACAACTCCTACTCATGCTAGTGGGTTTCATCTATTTACTGTGGAATGACAGGTCATGCAAAGGATAAAGGGGTTCAGCTACCGCAGCAAGTAACAGATGAATCGTTGTTGTCCTAATGCAGTAAAAGAGAGCAGGAGCGAGAGAGTGGGATTGTATCGGAATGAACAAGGGGGTTTTGCTTGCCTGGCACTTCTGAAGATAACATTGAGTCTTCATCAGTGTCAACGATCACATCGTCGGTACAACGTCTACCGAGGGGGAACAACACCGGCAAACACAGAAGAAACACGATCAATGCAATGCACAATATGATGCATGCTATGACATGGCAATATGAATGTGTTTTGGGCTAGTGCATCTAGCTATGATTTAAATGAGGTTGGTTTGAACACATGATTCAATTTCCAACTCCATATATGATTATTTAAATGCCCTTTATTTGTTTTGTCCAAAACAGAGGATAAACATTGTTCAAACATGCATGAAAATGGTACAGATGGATTCCTTGAATTTTTCTGATAATTTTTCATATATAAATTATTTAATTTGGAGTTACGGTTGAATTTCTATGAATTTTAGAAGTTTTAGGCATTTTCTGGAATTTCCTGAATATTTAGAATTAAAATAATTCCATAAAATGATTTATGGCGTCAGCACCACGTCACTGTGACGTCAGCAGAGTCAACTGGGCTGGTCCGGTCAAACCTGACGTGTGGGGTCCACACGTCAGTGACACAGGTTAGACAGGGGGGGTTAGTTTAGTTTAATTAAAGATTAGGGGCACTAGGGCCCACATGTCAGTGGCTCTAGGCCTGGGTTAGCGGGGTGGTTAGGCCCTAATGACCGGCCACGTCAGCTCTCGCCGGAGTTTAGCCGACGACGACCACAGAGCACGGCGGGGGACGCCGGACTTGCGCTAGGGGCATCGGATCGACGCGCCAAGGGCACCAGGAGGTAGCCCGTGCCCGTGCGCATCTAGGGGGGGCAACGGGAGGTGCGGGGGTGGCCGGGGTTCGCCGGAGTGGAGCCCGAGGCGGCGGCCGGAGCTCGGGGTTGGGGCGAGTTAGTGCTACGGTGCGCAAAGGAGCGAGGTGAGCGGCTAGCGGGGCGCTACGCGGTGCGGGGAGCGAGTTAGGCATGCCAGGGTGACCAAATGGTCACCGGAGCTACGCCGGCGACGAGCTCAGGCGGCGGCGTGCTACGGCCAGCTATGAAATGGCGGCTACGGCGAGCGGCAAGCCACGGGGTTAGGGGCAAAACGTGCAGGAGCTCACGGTGGTTCGGATGGGGTAGATGACGAGCTCGGGGAAGCGGAGACGGCGGCGAATCGACGATGAAGATCCTCGGCGGCCGGCGATGGAAACGGCGATGGTGGCGGCGTTGCAGCGTGTCCGGGACCTTGTGGCTCGGTGGGAAGAAAGAGGGGGTCGAGGCGGAGCCTTTGAGCGCATCGGCGAGGCTAGGGGGTGGCGGTGGCCGCGAGGGAGCTCGTCGGTGGCGGCGGCTCCGTTCGGGCGAGTGAGAGAGAGGTCCAGGGGAGAGGATGAGGACGCGGGAGAGTGAGGGAGAGAGGCAGGGAGGTGCGTGGCGTCTCCGGGGCGTCGAGGAGGAAGCAGGAGGTGGCCAGGGGGAAGCAGGAGGTGGCCGAGGCCTCTCGGGCGCGCGCCACGCCTCGCCTCTGCCTACTGGCAGAGGAAGACGACAGGGGGGGGGAGTGGAGATGGGCTGGGCCGTGCTGGGCCAGGTAAGTGGGCGCCAGGTAACTTCCTTCTCTCTCTCTCTTTTATTTCTTTTCTATTTCTGTTATTTTGTTTTTGATTTGATTTAAAATACCAAATCATTTAATAAAATCCTGGAAACAATTATGGGTGCTTTCTGAATTATTTCAGTGACCCTTAACAATACCAGGGCACTCCCCCAAGCTTGGCAGTTGCCAAGGGGAGTGCCCATACCCATGTGATTATATCTCTCTTTTCGGGGATGGTGATGTGATATTCTTGGCGATGATGCGCCTCAGGATACCATTTTCCTCCTCGAGCTTATTGACTTGTTGCTTGAGGTCCATTATCTCCTTTCGAAGCTTTCCTGTAACAGCCAAAGCTCCCTGCACCCAAGGGTGCTGCATAGCTGCGGGAGAACCAGTGACACTCTTTTTCATATTCTCATAAGAAAGTAATCTAACATTGGAAGGGATAACCGAGTTTGGAATAGCCGAGCTCTGCAGTTCCCCCATTGTGAATCCAGCTCGGAAGCGAGATGTGACTTCTTGATCCTCCTCCATGGCATCTATTCTCTTCAAATCGGCCTCCATCTCTTCCTCCATTGCTTGCCCAAAGTGGTCGACATTGTTGTTTGTCATTGATCTCGGTGCCGGATGAGACACCCGGCTCTCCCCGATTGATTCTTGCAAAGACATCTTGCTCTAATCTGCAGCAACAACAACTTGAACCGCAAACAGAGGATAATTGTGTGATACGGTAGTCAAAACCTCCGGCATATTATATAATGAATTTTTACCAACCAAAATACGTGTCGTGTACGAAAACGGAGACCGAAGAGCACACGAGGCGCCCACGAGGTAGAGGGCGCGCCCAGGGGGTAGGGCGTGCCCTCCACCCTCGTGGAGCCCTCGTGTCCTTCTCGGACTGCTTCTTATTTTTCTATTTTTCTAAATATTCCAAAACGGAGAAATATTGCCATTAGAACTGTTTTGGAGTCGGTTTACTTACCGTACCACATACTTATTCCTTTTCGGAGTCTGAAACGTTTCGGAAAGTGTCACTTATTCATTCCTCCGGGGTTACGGTTTCAATAACATTGGTTTCAACATTTATAGGATACCTAAGATATAATGTTTAATTTTTTGACCGTTCACCACCTTCGGATTTATGCCTTCGAAGTTGTTGATTTTTATGGCACCGGAATGATAGACATCCTCGATAACGTAAGGACCTTCCCATTTAGAGAGAAGTTTTCCTGCAAAAAATCTTAAACGAGAGTTGTATAATAATACATAATCACCTACATTAAACTCACGCTTTTGTATTCTTTTGTCATGCCATCTTTTAACCTTTTCTTTAAATAATTTGGCATTCTCATAGGCTTGGGTTCTCCATTCATCAAGTGAGCTAATGTCAAATAACCTCTTCTCACCGGCAAGTTTGAAATCATAGTTGAGCTCTTTAATAGCCCAATAAGCCTTATGTTCTAGTTCGAGAGGTAAGTGACATGCTTTTCCATAAACCATTTTATACGAAGACGTACCCATAGGATTTTTATATGCAGTTCTATAGGCCCATAATGCATCATCAAGTTTCTTGGACCAATTCTTTCTAGATCTATTAACAGTCTTTTGCAAAATTAATTTGAGCTCTCTATTACTCAATTCTACTTGACCACTAGACTGTGTGTGATAAGGAGATGCAATTCTATGATTAACATCATATTTAGCAAGCATTTTACGGAAAGCACCATGAATAAAATGTGAACCACCATCAGTCATTAAATATCTAGTGACTCCAAACCTTGGAAAAATAACTTCTTTAAGCATCTTAATAGAGGTGTTATGATCAGCACTACTAGTTGGAATAGCTTCTACCCACTTAGTAACATAATCAACGGCAACTAAAATATGTGTATATCCATTGTAGGAAGGAAAAGGTCCCATATAATCAAAGCCCCAAAAATCAAATGGTTCAATAACAAGTGAATAGTTCATAGGCATTTTTTGACGTCTACTAATATTACCAATTCTTTGACATTCATCACAAGACAAGACAAACTTACGGGCATCCTTTAAGAGAGTGGGCCAATAAAAACCGGATTGCAATACCTTGTGTGCAGTTCTATCTCCAGCGTAGTGTCCTCCATAAGCCTCGGAGTGACACTTGCGTAGGATCTATTTCTGTTCATGCTCAGGTACACAATGTCTAATAATACCATCTACTCCTTCTTTATAAAGGTGTGGGTCATCCCAAAAGTAATGTCTCAAATCAAAGAAGAACTTTTTCTTTTGCTAGTATGTGAAACTAGGTGGTATAAATTTAGCAACAATGTAATTAGCATAACCAGCATACCATGGAGCAGTGTGAGAAGCATTTATGACATTTAATTGTTCATCAGGAAAGCTATCATCAATAGGTAGTGGGTCATCAAGCACATTTTCTAACCTAGACAAGTTGTCTGCAACAGGGTTCTCAGCTCCTTTTCTATCAATAATATGCAAATCAAATTCTTGTAGCAAGAGAACCTGAGGGATTCCCGGATTAGGGGGTCTCCAGACAGCCGGACTATCTCCATGGGCCGGACTATTAGACTATGAAGATACAAGATTGAAGACTTCGTCTCGTGTCCGGATGGGACTCTACTTGGCGTGGAAGGAAAGCTAGGCAATACGGATACGGATATCTCCTCCTTTGTAACCGACCTTGTGTAACCCTAACCCTCTCCGGTGTCTATATAAACCGAAGGGTTTTAGTCCGTAGGACAACAACCACAACATGCAATCATACCACAGGCTAGCTTCTAGGGTTTAGCCTCTCTGATCTCGTGGTAGATCTACTCTTGTACTACCCATATCATCAATATCAATCAAGCAGGACGTAGGGTTTTACCTCCATCAAGAGGGCCCAAACCTGGGTAAAACATTGTGTCCCCTGCCTCCTGTTACCATCCGGCCTAGACGCACAGTTCGGGACCCCCTACCCAAGATCCGCCGGTTTTGACACCGACATTGGTGCTTTCATTGAGAGTTCCTGTGTGTCGTCGCCCTTAGGCTTGATGGCTCCTACTATCATCGATAGTGATGCGGTCCAGGGCAAGAATTTTCTCCCAGGACAGATCTTCGTATTCGGCGGCTTTGCACTGCGGGCTAATTCACTTGGCCATCTAGAGCAGATTGAAAGCTACGCCCCTGGCCGTCAGGTCAGATTTGGAAGTTTGAACTACACGGCCGACATCCGTGGAGACTTGATCTTCGACGGATTCGAGCCACAGCCGGGCGTGCCGTACTGTCACGATGGGTATGACCTAGATCTGCCGCCGAACAGTACCCCAGAGGCCGCGCCCGCATCAGCTCCGACCCTTAGCTCGGAGCCAACTGCGCTAATCGAGGATGGGTGGCTAGACACTGCCTCAGGAGATGCAGTCTCAATGGCGATCGAGCCGAACACCAGCCTAATCCTCTGCGAAGCCCGTGACTCCAAGGTGTTGGACTCTTTTCCAGACTCCGAACCGTCCGCGCCCCTGCCAATTGAATCCGATTGGGCACCGATCATGGAATTCACCGCCGCGGATATCTTTCAGCACTCGCCCTTTGGTGACATTCTGAATTCACTAAGGTCTCTCTCTTTGTCAGGAGAGCCCTTGCCGGACTGTGGCCAACAGGATTGGGATGCGAACGACGAAGAAATTCGACGCCCACCCACCACCCACTTCGTAGCCACTGTCGATGATTTAGCCGACATGCTCGACTTCGACTCCAAAGACATCGACGGTATGGAGAACGATGTAGAAGACGAACATGAACCAGCGCCTATAGGGCACTGGAAAGCCGCCTCGTCATATGACATATACATGGTGGATACACCCAAAGAAGGCAATGCCGATGAGATAGCGGAGGATGACCCCTCCAAGAAGCAATCCAAGCGCCGACGTCAGCGGCGCCGCTCTAGGTCTCACCAAAGCAGAAGTGGTGATACCGGCACATGAGATAATAACACTCCGGATAGTGCCAAAGACAACAACATTCCCCTCCAGCAAGATTCAGAGCAGGAGGATGGAGGAGCCAGCTCTCCTGAGAGAGCGGCAGATGGAGAGGAGGAGGATGCCAATTACATGCCCCCCTCCGAAGACGAGGCAAGCCTCGGCGACGATGAATTCGCCGTACCAGAGGATCCCGTCGAACAAGAGCGCTTCAAGCGCCGGCTTATGGCCACGGCAAATAGCCTGAAGAAAAAGCAACAACAGCTTCAAGCTGATCAAGATCTGCTAGCAGACAGATGGACTGAAGTCCTCGCGGCCGAGGAATATAAACTCGAGCGCCCCTCCAAGAATTACCCAAAGTGCAGTTTACTACCCCGACTGGAGGAGGAAGCGTATGATACGGCTGATCGGCCACCTCGTGGCCGCGATAGAGAGGCATTCCAGCTAAAAGCTCAGCCTCCACCCCACCGCCATTCAAATAAAAGGCATGGGGAGATACGCTAGACCTGCGAGACATATTGGAGGACAAAGCAAAGCATGCAAGATCGATCTACAGATCACAAGGGCGCACTACTCTGCGAGACGATAAAATTCACGGCGGATACAGTAAAAGCAAATCCGGCCGGGCCGAACACAGCGGGCAAGACCCTTTCGAGCTTCGTTGCGATATAGCCCAATACAGAGGCGCCGCACACCCCTTATGCTTCACAGATGAAGTAATGGAACATCAATTCCGAGAAGGTTTCAAACCTGTAAATATTGAATCATACGACGGCACAACAGATCCCGCAGTATGGATCGAGGATTTCCTCCTCCACATCCACATGGCCCGCGGTGATGACTTACATGCCATCAAATACCTCCCACTAAAGCTCAAAGGACCAGCGCAGCATTGGCTTAACAGCTTGCCAGCGGACTCCATTAGCTGTTGGGAAGATCTGGAAGCCGCATTCCTCGACAACTTTCAGGGCACTTATGTGCGACCACCAGACGCCGATGACTTGAGCCACATAATTCAACAACCAGAAGAGTCGGCCAGGCAATTCTAGACTCGGTTCCTTACAAAGAAAATCAGATCATCGATTGTCCGGATGCACAGGCCTTAGCGGCTTTCAAACATAACATCCGAGACGAGTGGCTAGCCCTGCACCTTGGTCAGGAAAAGCTGAAATCTATGGCAGCTCTCACGACGCTCATGACCCGCTTTTGTGCGAGAGAAAAGAGCTGGCTGGCTCGCAGTAATAACATATCAAAGAACCATGGTACCCCGGATACCAAGGACGGCAATAGCAGGTCACGTCGCAACAAACATAAGCGCCGCATTAACAGCGAAAATACCAAGGATACGGCAGTCAATGCCGGATTCAAAGGCTCTAAACCCGGTCAGTGGAAAAAGCCATTCAAACAAAGTACGCCGAGTCCGTCCAGCTTGGACCGTATACTCGATCGCTTGTGTCAAATACACGGAACCCCAAACAAACCAGCCAATCACACCAATAGGGATTGTTGGGTGTTCAAGCAGGCCGACAAGTTAATTGCCGAAAACAAGGACAAGGGGTCGCATAGCGATGACGAGGAGGAGTCCCGGCAGCCGCACACCTGAGGACAGAAGAGGTTCCCCAGACAAGTGCGGACGGTGAACATGATATACGCAACCCACATCCCCAAGAGGGAGCGGAAGCGTGCGCTCAGGGACGTATATGCGTTGGATCCAGTAGCCCCAAAATTCAACCCTTGGTCCTCCTGTCCGATCACCTTCGATCGCAGGGACCATCCCACTAGTATCCATCATGGCGGATTTGCCGCACTGGTCCTAGACCCAATCATTGACGGATTCCACCTCACTCGAGTCCTTATGGATGGCGGCAGCAGCCTGAACCTGCTTTATCAGGACACAGTGCACAAAATGGGTATAGACCCCTCAAGGATCAAACCCACAAAAACGACCTTTAAAGGCGTCATTCCAGGTGTGGAGGCCCACTGCACAGGCTCAATTACACTGGAAGTGGTCTTCGGATCCCCGGATAATTTCCGAAGCAAGAAGTTAATCTTCGATATAGTCCCGTTCCGCAGTGGTTATCATGCGCTGCTCGGGCGAACCGCATTTGCTAGATTCAATGCGGTACCGCATTATGCATACCTCAAGCTCAAGATGCCAGGACCTCGTGGAGTTATTACAGTCAATGGAAACATAGAGCGCTCTCTCCGAACAAAGGAGCACACCGCGACCCTCGCAGTAGAAGCACAAAGCAGCCTCTCAAGGCAATCAACCAGTTCGGTGCTTCAAAGCCTGGACACCTTCAAGCACGCTCGGGGCAATCGGCAAATAGACCGCCTGGCGCGATCTGAGCTCACGTAGCAATACGGCAGCCAGCCCAATCCCAGCCCAACGGCGAAACTCATGTCGCGCATACATAATTACGCATTAAAAATACCATGGGCACAGGTGGGGAGGGGGAACAACTTCGGCACGCCCCAAGACGCGGCCTAAACCGCACTAGGGGCTTCCCGTTTGGTTATTTTTCTTTTTTTCAGGACCTTAATCTCTGGAAACACTGTCAGGTAGCACTATTGCCGAACACATGATGCAGCAACCAAGGAGGCAGACAACTACGTCATACCACGGAATTCCCAGGTGGATTACAGTAACGAGCGAAATATTCGATTTAATATCATTCCTCAGCTTGCCCTTGGAAGGGACATAGTCCTACTCTTTGCTTATTGCACTATCTGTATCACTCTGCTTTAACGCAATTTTTTAATAAACAATGCATGACATTACGACTATTGTTGCATTCCTGTTATATATATATATGTGTGTGTGTGTGTGTGTGTGTGTGTTCATTAATGACGCCTTGCAACCGTACACCTTGGTACGGCTAATACACCAGGGGCTTATGTACCTCACAATACGGTGTGAAAAGTCCGAACACTTTCACAAGTGCGGCACCCCGAACTTATAGCATTATATGCATCAGCTCCGAATCATGTCTTTGTTCAAATGTTGGGTTTGCCCGGCTCCTATGTTTTGGTACCTTACGTTCCGCTCTATCGGCTAAGGTAGTGCTAGGAGAACTACTACGATTGTGCCCCGGTTCTGCTGGGTTCAGCACCTCAGTAGAGAAAGCTAAAACTGAGTGTCATGATAAGGCGAGAGACTGGTCGCTATTCGGCGAGGTTTTCGAGTCCCTAAAGACTTATGCCGCTTAGAGCGAGGGGTCGGCCCTGTCCGGCTTAAAGGCGTGTATCGCGCCCCAAATTCGGCCTTCCGAATACCAGGGGCTTTGCCGAAATTTAAAATTATAGAATTCTATGGCTAAGTGAGAGTGATAAAGCATTATTAGTCTGGTTGCCTTGTTCGCTGTGCTAAGCACCTCCCTCGAAGGACCCACACATGGGAACAAGAGTGCTCAGGTTTATCCCGAACACCCCAGCACTCGTGGCATGGGAGCAGAAGCCGAGGACTAGCCATCTCTCAGATTGGATAAACAGCCAAACAGAAGGTAATATTTTTAAATTCAAACAAGCGTTGCAAAGCGCATATGAAACAAGTTTTCATAAATATAGGATAAAACGAGCAAGTCTCACTCAAATATTACATCTTTGGAACACTCGTCCGCTATGAGACGGGCACCCGACAGAACACCCTCGTAGTACATCTCGGGGTGGCGGTGCTCCTTGCCCTCCGGCGGCCCCTCCTTGATCAGCTTCACGGCGTCCAGCTTGACCCACTGAAATTTCACACGGGCGAAAGCCCGGCGTGCACCTTCAATGCAGACAGATCGCTTGACGACCTCCAGCCGCGGGCAGGCATCCACAAGCCGCCTCACTAGGCCGAAGAAGCTATTCGGAAGGGCGTCGCCAGGCCACAACCAGACTATAAAGCTCCTCATGGCCAGATCGGCCGCCTTATGTAGCTCGACCATCTGCTTCAGCTGGTCGCTCATTGGCACCGGGTGTTCGGCCTCAGCATACTGAGACCAGAACAACTTCTCTATTGAGCTTCCATCCTCGGCCTGGTAAAATTGTGCGGCATCGGACACGCTGCGAGGCAAATCTGCGAATGCTCCTGGAGAGCTCCGGATTCGGGTAAGTAATCAGTAATTTACTTTTACATGCTTACTTTGCATATAGAAAGCCTTACCCGCCGCTATCTTCTTCATTGCATCGATCTCCTGGAGGGCCTTTTGGGCTTCGGCCTTGGCACTTTTTGCGCTCTCAAGGGCCGCGGCAAGCTCAGACTCCCGCGTCTTTGAGTCAAGCTCCAACGCCTCGTGCTTCGCCACGAGAGCCTGGAGCTCTTGCTGCACCTCGCCCACCCGAGCCTCATGCTTCTCTTGCTCGGTGCGCTCCTTGGCCGCTATATCGTCGGCCTTGGTTAGCGCTTGCTTCAGGGTCGCCACCTCGGTCGTGGCCCCTGGCAAATATACGTTGATCCTGTCATTTTGCAATCACGTCTTCTTTTATATATACATATCTATAGACAGGGTATTACTTACCCTTGTTCTCCTCGAGCTGCCTCTTGGCAAGGCCGAGCTCTTTCCTGGACCCCTCGAGGTCCTACTTCAGTACGGCGACCTCCGCAGTCAGTGCGGCGGATGCCAACAGCGAAGCCTGCATATGCATATTGACATACTTATATTAGACTCCTGCGATATTATTTGATCCTCTGTTTGGCTTTTCTTTGTGAACACCGAACAAAGCATCGGGGGCTACTGTCTATGCGGTAATATTTCTACTACATTTTAAAACACTTACCTCAAAGCCTGTTAGAAGGATGGCACAGGATTCAGTCAATCCGCTCTTGGCGGACTGAACCTTCTAGATCACTGCACTCATGATAGTGCGGTGCTCCTCGTCGATGGAAGCGCTGCGAAGCGCTTCCAGCAGATTGTCCGACACCTCTGGATGGACAGAGGTCACCGGCACAGGCGGCTTGCCCCTCTTAGAAGGAGGCCGCCTGCCCGAGCCCGGAACCGATGGAGGGTCCGGCGCGGTGTTCGGCTGAGGGCCGAACTCGGAGCTCTCAGGGGCCCCGTCCCCTCGGCTCCCGGAGTCAGGAAGGTCGCCTTGAGGCGCCTCCAGGACTGTCTCCCCTCGCCCCGGTGCCTCTTGAGACAGCACCTCGGCATCGTCAGCAGGATGAGGGGAGGCGGCGGTCGGGACTGGATCGCTATCCATGTCCGACGAGCCCAGGGAGCCGTCCGATGATACATCGATGCTGGTCCTGCATAATCATGTTCGGCGTTAGGGAAAGCAGTGCGACAAACGAATGCTACGAGTTACTCTGGTATCCGAATACTTACGATCTCCCCAGGGGCTTGGCCCTGGGCAACCACTCATCTTCGTCTTCGTCGGCGGCGGTGGAGCTATCCGGGAGGAGAGTCCTTCCCTTCTTGGACCCTTCGGCCCCCCAGTTAGGGCGGCCTTCCTTTTCTTATCTCCCCCTGCAGGAGGGGGAGCATCTTCTTCTTCTTCCTCATCTTCGGGGGAGGAGTGCGCCACAGAGTCATCGGACGGTGAGTCCAACGACGCCTAGTGTCGGGAACTCTTTTGGGTTCCCTTAGCCTTCTTGGTCTTCTCCGGCACCGTATAAGGAGCCGGAGTGAGCATCTTCGCCAGAAGAGCGTCTGCTGGGCCTTCGGGCAAAGGAGCTGGACAATCGATCTGTCTGGCCGTCTCCTGCCAGTCCTGTCAAAGGTACGGGAGTTTAGATCCCGCATGGAGTCAACCTATAAAAAATAAGTATCCCGCAGAGGTAAAGCAGCTTACCGCTTTGGCTTGGCGCTTCGCGCTGAATCCACGATCCTCAGTAATGGGAGGGGGGACCTCGGCGCTTTTGAACAGCACCCTCCAGGCATCTTCATGAGTTGTGTCGAAGAGCCTGTTCAGAGTTCGGTGCTGCCCGGGTCGAACTCCCACAAGTTGAACTCCCGTTGTTGGCACGGGAGAATCCGGCGGTGGAGCATGACCTGGACCACGTTGACAAGTTTGAGCTTCTTGTTCACCATGTTTCGACTACATGTTTGGAGTCCGGTCAGCTCTTCCGAACTACCCCAGGACAGGCCCTTCTCTTTCCAGGAGGTGAGCGTTGTGGGGATGCCAGATCGAAACTCGGGGGGCGCTGCCCATAGAGGGTCGCGCGGCTCGGTGATATAGAACCACCCCGATTGCCACCCCTTTATGGTTTCCACAAAGGAGCCCTCGAGCCATGTTACGTTGGGCATCTTTCCCACCATGGCACCTCCGCACTCCGCCTGGCGGCCGCCCACCACCTTCGGCTTGACATTGAAGGTCTTCAACCATAAGCCGAAGTGGGGCTTGATGCGGAGGAAGGCCTCGCACACGACGATAAACGCTGAGATGTTGAGGATGAAGTTCGGGGCCAGATCGTGGAAATCCAGGCCGTAATAGAACATGAGCCCCCGGATGAATGGATGGAGAGGGAATCCCAGTCTGCGGAGGAAATGGGTGAGGAGTATTACCCTCTCATGGGGCCTGGGGGTGGGGATGAGCTGCCCCTCATCTGGGAGCCGGTGCGCGATGTCGTCGGGCAGGTATCCGACTCTCCTCAGTTTCTTGATGTCTCCCTCCGTGACGGAGGAGACCATCCACCTGCCTCCCTTCCGGACATGGTTGGAGGAGGTTGAGGTGGGAAGTGTGGACTTGGGCGCTAGAGCTCGAGTGTGCGAAAACGGATGAGCAAAGGAGGAAGAAGGCGTGGATAGGAAGGTGAATCCTTATCCCTTTATATGGGCGGACGAAACTAAGCGTTCCCACTTGCCTGGTAACACTCGCTTATCCACCAAGCGCTGTAATTGATGGCGCGGTTGGGTTACCCACGCCTGTATTGATGAGAATCCCGTAATAAGGGGACACGATCTCTGCTTTGACAAGACGTGTCGAAAAACTACCTCGCATTATGTGTGGGGCTGGTTAAAGGGAACGGTTCGAATAATCACCGGGCCATGACATAACGTCATACTGTCAAGACAAGTCAGCAAATTAGAATTGCGAAAATATTATTCTCTCTACGGTGGTATGTGGAACTTATTTTGCAGGGTCGGACACTATCCTTGTTTTGAAGTTCTTCTGTGATGTATTCGGAGAGGGAACCCGCCTTGTAATGTCGAAGACAATGCTGCACGCCGAACTCATCGTCATTGAAGCCTGGTTCAGGGGCTACTGAGGGAGTCCTGGATTAGGGGGTCTCCGGACAGCCGGACTATCTCCATGGGCCGGACTGTTAGACTATGAAGATACAAGATTGAAGACTTCGTCTCGTGTCCGGATGGGACTCTACTTGGCGTGGAAGGCAAGCTAGGCAATACGGATATGAATATCTCCTCCTTTGTAACCGACCTTGTGTAACCCTAACCCTCTCTGGTGTCTATGTAAACCGAAGGGTTTTAGTCCGTAGGACAACAACCACAACATACAATCATACCATAGGCTAGCTTCTAGGGTTTAGCCTCTCTGCGTGGTAGATCTAATCTTGTACTAACCATATCATCAATATCAATCAAGCAGGACGTAGGGTTTTACCTCCATCAAGAGGGCCCGAACCTAGGTAAAACATTGTGTCCCCTGCCTCCTGTTACCATCTGGCCTAGACGCACAGTTCGGGACCCCCTACCAGAGATCCGCCGGTTTTGACACCGACAGAACCCATCTAATAAGTCTAGGTTTAGCATCTTTCTTTTCCATAAGATATTTAATAGCAGCATGATCCGTGTGAATAGTTACTTTAGAATCAACAATATAAGGTCTGAACTTATCACAAGCAAATACAACTGCTAAGAATTCTTTTTCAGTAGTAGCATAATTTCTCTGAGCATTGTCTAGAGTTTTACTAGCATATTGAATAACATTTAATTTCTTATCAACTCTTTGCCCTGGAACAGCACCTACAGCATAATCACTAGCATCACACATGATTTCAAAGGGTAAATTCCAATCAGGTGGCTGAACAATAGGTGCAGAGAACAATGCTTTCTTAAGTAATTCAAATGCTTCTACGCAATCATCATCAAAAACAAATGGTATATCTTTTTGTAATAAATTAGTCAGAGGCCAAGAAATTTTTGAGAAGTCCTTAATGAACCTCCTATAAAAACTGGCATGACCAAGGAAACTTCTTATACCTTTGATGTCCTTGGGACATGGCATCTTTTCAATAGCATCAACCTTGGCTTTATCAACTTCAATACCTGTTTCAGAAACTTTATGCCCCAAGACAATACCTTCATTAACCATAAAGTGGCACTTTTCCCAATTCAAGACAAGATTAGTTTCTTCACATCTCTACAAAACTCGAATAAGGTTGCTTAAGCAATCATCAAAAGAGGATCCATAGACGGAAAAATTGTCCATGAAAACCTCACAAATCTTTTCACAAAAGTCAGAGAATATAGCCATCATGCATCTTTGAAAGGTAGCAGGTGCATTACATAAACCAAAAGGCATACGTCTATAAGCAAAAGTACCGAAAGGGCAAGTAAAAGTAGTATTTGATTGATCACTGGCTGACACAGGTATTTGAGAGAAACCAGAATAACCATCTAGAAAGAAAAAATGTGTATGTTTGGATAATATTTCTCGCATTTGATCGATAAAAGGTAAGGGGTAATGATCTTTTTTAGTAGCTTTATTTAATTTGCAGAAATCAATTACCATCCTATAACCTATAATAATTCTTTGCGGGATCAACTCATCTTTATCATTAGGAACGATAGTAATACCTCCCTTCTTAGGGACACAATGGAAAGGACTTACCCACAGACTATCAGCAACGGGATAAATTATACCTGCCTCAAGAAGCTTTAGTATTTCCTTTCTTACCACTTCCTTCATCTTAGGATTCAGCCATCGTTGATGATCATGAACTGGTTTGGCATCTTCCTCCAAATTTATTTTGTGTTGACACAGAGTGGGACTAATGCCCTTAAGATCATCAAGAGTATATCCAATATCAGCACAGTGCTTCTTCAGAGTTTTCAATAATCTTTCTTCTTCATGCTTTGAAAGGTTAGCACTAATAATAACAGGATATATCTTTTTCTCATGAAGATAAGCATATTTAAGAGTATCAGGTAACGGTTTAAGCTCAAACACGGGATCACCCTTGGGTGGAGGAGGATCCCCTAGGATTTCAACAGGCAAATTGTATTTCCCTTCTTTCATTCATAAACATATCATTTTCATGGTCTAGCAATATTGTTCTAAAGGATCACTAGGAGGCACGGCAATAGAAGCAAGACCAATAATTTCATCTTTACTAGGCAATTCCTCTTCACGGTGTTGTCTACAAAATTTAGAGAAATTAAATTCATGAGACATATCATCTAAACCAATAGTAACAACATCCTTTTTGCAATCTATCTTAGCATTAACTGTGTTCAAGAAGGGTCTACCAAATATAATGGGACAAAAGCTATCTTGTGGGGAACCAAGAACAAGAAAATCAGCACGATATTTAGTTTTCCCACACAAGACTTCAACATCTCTAACAATTCCCATTGGTGAAATAGTATCTCTATTGGCAAGTTTAATTGTGACATCAATATCTTCTATCTCAGCAGGTGCAATATCATGCATAATTTCTTTGTATAAGTCGTAAGGTATTGCACTAGCACTAGCATGCATATCACATAAGCCATGATAAAAATGATCTCCTATTTTAACAGAAATAACAGGCATGCCTACCACAGGTCTATTTTTATCTTTAGCACTAGGTTTAGCAATTCTAGCAGTCTCGTCAAGGAAATGAATAACATGCCCATCAATATTATCAGACAAGAGATCTTTAACAATAGCAATATTAGGTTCAACTTTAACTTGCTCAGGAGGTGTATAAGTTTTAATATTGCTTTTACGAACCACAGTTGAAGCTTTAGCATGATCTTTTATCCTAATAGGAAAAGGTGGTTTCTCAACATAAGCAGTAGGAACAATAGGATCATTATAAGTGATAGTCTTTTCTTCAACTTTAATAGGTGCAACTACTTTTACTTCTATGGGAGGATGATATTTAAACAACTTATCCCTAGGGAGATCAACATGAGTAGCAAAAAATTCACAGAAAGAAGCTACTATCTCAGAGTCAAGTCCATATTTAGTGCTGAATTTACGGAAAACATCGGTATCCACAAAAGATTTAACACAGTCAAACTTAGGTGTTATACCTGACTCCTTACCTTTGTCGAGGTCCCAATCTTCAGAGTTGCATTTAATTCTTTCCAATAAATCCCATTTGAATTCAATAGTCTTCGTCATAAAAGAGCCAGCACAAGAAGTATCGAGCATGGTGCGATTGTTATCAAAAAGCCGAGCATATAAATTTTGAACAATCATTTCTCTTGAGAGCTCATGATTGGGGCATTAATATAACATTGATTTAAGCCTCCCCCAAGCTTGAGCGATGCTTTCTCCTTCGCGAGGCCAGAAATTATATATATAATTGCGATCACGATGAACAAGATGCATAGGATAAAACTTTTGATGAAATTCCAATTTCAATCATTTGTAATTCCATGACCCCATATCATCACATAGCCTATACCATGTCGATGCATCTCCCTTCAAAGATAAAGGGAAGACCTTCTTCTTAATAACATCTCTGGGCACACCTGCAAGCTTAAATAATCCACAAACTTCATCCACATATATTAGGTGCTCATCAGGATGCTTTGTTCCATCTCCTGCAAAAGGATTAGCTAGCAGTTTTTCTAACATACCCGAAGGAATTTTGAAGCAGACATTTTCATTTTCAGTAGGTTCAGTAGGTTAAGGAGCAACTCTTTGCTCTACTGGTCAGGGTGAAGATACCCTGAACAAGCCCCTCGGAGGATTACTTTCCATAGTAACAAGTGATAATAAATTTCATCACACTATATAAATTTTTCCTTACCAAATTCCACCTACCAAAGGCGCTTCACTACCCGGCAACGGCGCCAGAAAAGAGTCTTGATGACCCACAAGTATAGGGGATCTATCGTAGCCCTTTCGATAAGTAAGAGTGTTGAACCCAATGAGGGGCAGAAGGAAATGATAAGCGGTTTTCGGCAGGGTATTCTCTACAAGCACTGAAATTATAGGTAATAGATAGTTTTGTGATAAGATAATTGGTAACAAGCAACAAGTAGCAAAAGTAAATAAAGTGCAGCAAGGTGTCCCAATCCTTTTTGTAGCAAAGGACAAGCCTGAACAAACTCTTATATGATGTAAAGCGCTCCCGAGGACACATGGGAATATCGTCAAGCTAGGTTTCATCACGATCATATGATTCGCGTTCGGTACTTTGATAATTTGGTGTGTGGGTGGACCGGTGCTTGGGTGCTGCCCTTACTTGGACAAGCATCCCACTTATAATTAACCTCTATTGCAAGCATCCGCAACTACAACAAAAGTATTAAGGTGAACCTAACCATAGCATGAAACATATGGATCCAAATCAGCCCCTTACGAAGCAACGCATAAACTAGGGTTTAAGCTTCTGTCACTCCAGCAACCCATCATCTACTTATTACTTCCTAGTGCCTTCCTCTAGACCCAAATAATGGTGAAGTGTTATGTAGTCGACGTTCACATAACACCACTAGAGGAAAGACAACATACATCTCATCAAAATATCGAACGAATACCAAATTCACATGACTACTAATAGCAAGACTTCTCCCATGTCCTCAGGAACAAATGTAACTACTCACAAAGCATATTCATGTTCATAATTAGAGGGGTATTAATATGCATATAGGATCTGAACATATGATCTTCCACCAAGTAAACTAACTAGCATCAACTACAAGGAGTAATTAACACTACTAGCAACCCACAAGTACCAATCCCAGGCTTAGAGACAAGAATTGGATACAAGAGATGAACTAGGGTTTTGAGAGGAGATGGTGCTGGTGGAGATGTTGATGGAGATCGCCCTCTCCCGATGAGAGGAGCGTTGGTGATGATGATGGCGGTGATTTCCCCCTCCCGGAGGGAAGTTTCCCTGGCAGAACAGCTCCGCCAGAGCCCTAGATTGGTTCTGCCAAGGTTCCGCCTCGTGGCAACGGAGTCTCGTCCGGAAAGATGGCTTCTGATTTTTTTTCTCATCAAAAGACTCCATATAGCAGAAGATGGCCACCGGAGGGCCACCAGGGGGCCCACGAGGTAGGGGGCGCGCCCAGGGGGGTAGGGCGCGCTCCCACCCTCGTGGGTAGTGTGTGGCCCCCCTGGTGAACTTCTTGCGCTCGGTATTTTTTATATATTCTGAAATTGACTTCCATGAAGTTTCAGGACTTTTGGAGCTGTGCAGAATAGGTCTCCAATATTTGCTCCTTTTCCAGCCCAGAATCCCAGCTGTCGGCATTCTCCCTCTTTTATGTAAACCTTGTAAAATAAGAGAGAGTATGCATAAGTATTGTGGCATAATGTGTGATAACAGCCCATAATGCAATAAATATCGATATAAAAGCATGATGCAAAATGGACGTATCACTGCCACGAGGCAAATCCATGCCGGCGACTTAGCGCAGGTGAGCACACAACAGCGAGGCGGAGGCAACTCAAAGCCATGGCGAGTCAGAAGAACGCGTCGGTGGGTCAAGACCATGGCTGTGGTGCGGCTCAGTACGAGGCTGCGGCCTGATTCCATGGCGACTTTGAATTGATACCTTAGTAGGTGAGCGGCGAAGCAATGGACACAAAGCCAGCCGGTCTTGGGCGGCGACTCAGAGGTGGCCAGCGGCTCAACGGAGGCAGCTCAGCGGTTGGTACGGGAGGCGGCCGGCGCACTTACAACGGCGACTTGCGGGAGGCGACCGGAGGAGAGTCGGGCACAACAACGACCAGTGAAGGCGGCTTGACAACGGAGGCGCGCCGGCAGAAGCGCGCAGCTTGACGCGAGGTCCGTGCGGGGGCGGATCAGACAACGGCGGCTTACAGCCCAACACTACACGGCTATACGGAGTCGAGTCAAGTCAGCCAGAGCGAGGCGAGTCATTCAGCAAGGCGAGGCGAGGTAAGGGCAAGATGGGCCAAAGTTGCCAAGGTCAAGCCCGCGATCTCCTCCCCCTCGTTGGCTCCCCTTTTTTTTTCTCACCAACTCATAATATTTTGACCTTTGACCACTTGCGTATTAGCAACATCATCTAGTATCATGATGGATTTTCTGACCACATAATAGCTTCAGTCTTCTTGGTGTATATTTTCTGTATAAATTTGCAAAGGAAGATCCGATCTGGTCGCTCCCCCTGTAGCTATTTTAGCCAATAGAAATTTGTAGATCAACTTTGGCCAACCCGTGGCGGAGTACAAATTTGAAGTAGTAGGATTGCTACTGTTGTCTCGTACGAACAGAGGACACCGCAGCTGGTATGATCCCTTGCATGTGCGTATAAAGTGTACCTAACTTGATCGATTGGAGTAAAATAAGGCTTACGACGACTTGACCATAGAAGAAGATGACTTCGCGTCGGCCTCGGTGTATATGTCCCCTAATCCAAGAAGGAAAAAACTGCAGCGAAAAGTTTTTAATCTCGGTCTCGGCGACTTTTCTAGACGGCCGCGGCGGAGCGGAAGCAACCCTAGCTTTCTCACGATCATAATCTTGTACCCGATGGCTCCAAAGTTTAATCATGATTCTGATCTTAACACGATGAATATCGCCAGCTGCGCTCAAGGTTGTCCGGCCTCGCATTACCCTGCGCGATTGTTCAAAGCCAGCTCTTCTTCATCCGTCTATTCATGAGCTTCTTGATCCCTAAAGAGATCCCTTCAAGAACTCAACACCACCGTGCGCAAGCCCCACGGTGGGCGCCAACTATCGTGGATTTGTCACAGAAAAATTCCTAGTGTGAGGACTTAGTCATGAGGCCAATGAATCTTTGCGGTAGCTTCAAGGGGTTGGTCGGAATCGAGAGACGCGAGGCAGATCAACACACCAGACAAGGATTTAGACAGCTTCGGGCCCCGGGAAACATCATCCGATAATAGCCCTACATGTTGTTTGTGGCTAGATCTCATTATGCTCATGACAGAGTCGCCGCATAAGCCGGCTCCCCCTTTGTGTCTAGCCCTAGAGATTGTTTCTTCTTGCTTGTCCCTCTTTTGGGGAGCCCTGCCCCTCCTTATATAAGTTGAAGGGGCGGGTTACATGACTAGTCCTAGTAGGATTAGGATTACTCTATTACAAGTGGAGTCCTAGTCTTGCTTCCTTTGCAGGAGAATATTCCTTATGTCTTCCTCTTAAGCCGGCCCACCATCACATGAACCGGCCTTCTGGGCCTTGGGCCTTGTCATCCATCTGACTCGCCGTTGGGGTCATCAGTAAGTTACCAAATACTCGCCGGGTCTCTGTGAGCCGCCAAGTCCGGCCGGGTCATACTTCTGGCCGGGTCATACCGCGGGGTATATCCCCGACACTTCCGATACTTATTATCCCAAGGCAGGTTATTTCCAGCAACCTCTTAATCCGTCCGATTCAAATTATCAGGGAATGGCTCATTCATCATCTGGAGAGTCAACGGCCACACAGCTCCCTCCTCTTAAGACTGTTCCTAGGTAAACACTTTAAACTTAATCTTTTGATGCTTTATAATTGTGTGTTATACTAACCTTTATATCTTTTCCTTTCAGAGCCAAGGCCAGACCCAACAAGAAAGCTCGGGTAAATAAACCGACTGATGACAATGTGGTTATTGAACCGGAGAGAACTCCCGAACCGGAAGGAACAAATGATGACGCCGTGCTTGATGATCCACCACCTCAAGATCATGAATTTTTTGTTGACCAAGTAGACATTGACACAACAGGCCATGCTGATAAATCGAACCAGCCCGGTCTGAACTAATGATAAACCGTCAAGTCCAGCTAAGGCTACTGATAAATCGTCAACTCTAGTAAAGGCTGCTGGTGACAAGGAAGATGACATTATGATTACTGGCGTTGGCCACACCACCCCTGGCAATCCTGTTGCGTTATCAAAGCATAGTGTCAAGGAAGAGCTTTCTGCTATGGGCAAAGGCAAGTGGAGCACAGACTTGTCAAGCTACGCCCACCTCAACGCCCAAGAACTTCATTCTGGGTTTTTAAACCATCTGTACACAAACCGCAACTACGAAGCCGGTTTAGTGAATCTGGTGAAGGAGCGATATGAGGTAATACATAACTGTTTCTCTCTTATGTCAAATTTCAAATACCAACTCCAGTAGCCCCCAAGGGCCGATTTATGATGCCAATCTAAACCGCGACTTTGTAATATCTCAACTTTGCATGCTTAGCCTCCAAGGGCCGGTTGATCTTTTTAAGACGAACCGGTACTTTAGAACTGTAATCTTTTAACTTTCGCCTGTGTAGTCCCCAAGGGCCGGTTTATCTTTCCAAGCGAAACCGGGACTTTGACCAATGTTATTTTGAGCAAATGTACATTAGCCCCCAAGTGCCAAGAATAATACTTGTATTGCGCTTGGGACTTGTAAAAAATTTCTGATAATCAAGCAAATAGGCATTACCCCCAAGTGCCAAGTGTATAACTTGTTATGTGCTTGGTACTTCAAATATGTACTGCCAACTCATGATATGTCTGTCTCGTATAGGCTGAGCTGAGCAAAAAGGAGGCCCAAACCGCTGATCTTCAAGAAAATATCAAATCCCAGCAAGCAAAAACCTCCAAAGCCAAAGAGGAACTGACCAGTGCCTTAGAAGCCATGGAGAAGCTGGAGGAAACTTTTAAGAAGGAACGGGCGGATTGGGGCATAGAGAAAACCGCATTGCAAAAGAGAGATGAAGACGCAGAAGCAGCCCTTAAACCGGTCGCCGAAGAGCTAACCGGTTTAAAGCGGCAGATAAATGCTATGATTGGTGCTGTGTTTGGTAAGTATCCTCAGCTGAAGTTTTCAACATACATTATCTCATCAGTTACCGGTTTACTGATGCTCGCAATGACACAGGAACTCACATTACCCATCTGGGCTCTGACATGCGGATTAAGCTGAAGGCTGCCTATACTCTTATAGAGCAGTTATATTTCGGAGCCCAGTGGGCCATTTGCACTGCTGCTCATAACAAACCACCTCCAACTTTTATAAAGGAAACCCTTGAGAAGCTGTCAATGCTGCCTACCCGACTGGATGAGTTAAAAAGATCAGCTGCAAGGTCAGGTGCGCTGACTGCGCTAATCCGAGCTAAGGCATGGATACCAGATCTTGACCCGTCGGACATAGGCAACGGCTATCCTGGTATAAAGGAGGATGGTTCAGAGTTTAACAATGATGATCTTCGAATGTTGAGAAAGGAAATGCGCCCCTTAGCGAGTAAATTGGCTGAAGAAACAGATCTCTCTCACTATCAGCCGGTTTATGATTCTAATCATACAAGACTTCCTGCGCCAACACATGATGTAGAAGATCTTATTCCGCCAATCCGTAAGCACACCTATGCCCTGATGTTGACCCCTCCAACCTTATAAGCGATGAAGCTGTGTTCAAAGCCTTAACTGGAATCGATTGGGCAACCATTGACTTCAGCCACTAGGTAGAGAGGAGGAGGATGCACCAGCGCAAGACGATCCATAGCCTTCAAGTCAGCCTAATGACGAGTCATGATCCGGATGCCGGTTTAGCCTTTTGCATACTGCCACACTTGCTGAAAACAATTATTCTTTTCGGGCATTAAAGCACCTTGTAATAGGCTAGTTCAAAAATACTTGGTATGTTATGCCATCACGCATATTTATGTTGCCTAATACAGTTAATCCATCATTCTTTAGGATATATTATGTTCATAATCCGTAGCGGTGTTATTCAAACTGTTCCTGCATACAAGAAGTTGAAAGTGTCCTGGTGGTTTACCGCAGGACGGGTCATGATGCCCAAATATATAGCCAGGGTTTATAACCAAGGCTGTACTTTGAAAATAATCAAAGATGAAGGAGATGATACCTGTGATATTGAATCATATTGTTGGTTGAACAACTATTTGTATATTAAGGGTGATAACCCCAATCTTGAGTATTGATAACTCCTTCCATGTGTTTGCCGGTTCATGATAAAACCGTACCGGATTAGAACAAACACCGGTTTATCCATATATAATGCTGGTGACTTATAGTCGAAACCAGACCGGGTCAATAAACGCTGGATTATAACTGATCATGTACTTGCAACTTATCGTTGAAAGCCAACCCGGGTTAATAAACGCCGGTTTATCATAGGATATTATGAATCTCACCAAAGGAGAAAAAACTTGGCAAATAAAAACATAAAAAGAATATGCAAGGCTTTTCATGGGCTGCCAGGCCCAAAATCGAGGCTTTTCATGGGCTGCCAGGCCACACTGAGTTAAACCATTTTTCGAAGCCTTTTAAGATGGACTTCACATTAACCAATCGTCATTTTAACTTTGACAAGTTCAGGGTCTATGAGATTGACTTGTCAAACGTTCGGCGGGTCATACCAGGATTACCTGGACGGAGTGGCTTACTTTAAAAGGCAGGATAACCCGGGGTTTTAGGTGAATACATCTGGCTTCCTAGCCTGGCTTGATAGACTATTACAAGGGTGTAGACTTATTTGTTCTTTGAGAAGCAAAGAGCCCCCGAGCAATATTTTGAGTTGTGCTCACTGGGTGCCTATGTTTGAGTTGTGCTTTTGCAACACTCTCTTTGGCCCCATGTGACTTTCTTTTGGCCTTAAGCTGATCAAGAGGTGTAGCTATGGTTCAAATACAACCAAGCCCCCAAGTGATTTCCCTGGTGGCCTTATGCCGATCAAGAGGTGTAGCTATGGTTCAAATACGACCAAGCCCCCAAGTGACTTTATATATATATATATATATATATATATATATATATATATATATATATATATATATATATATATATATATATATATATGGATTTATAAGCCAGATCAATGGGTACATAGAACTCCGCTTTATAAACAGAAGCCCCCATGTAACCACATATGATGTAAGAAAAACAACAGAGACCCCGCTTTAGCTGAGGCTCCGGTTTATTATATTGATCATAATATATACATTGTCATAATTATGTACATAAGAGGAGCCTATGGCTCAAGTATAGTAAGGCCGAAGATGAGCTATATTCCACAGCCGTTGGGTCTCCTCCTCCGATTTACGTGAGTCTTTGTGCTCTCGAACATCGATAAGGTAGTATGATCCGTTGTGTAGATTTTGCTGACCACAAAAGGTCCTTACCAAGGTGGGGACAACTTGTGCATATCAGTCTGATCCTGGATGAGCTGGAGCACCAGATCGCCTTCTTGAAAAGTTTTGGTTTTAACCCGATGGCTGTGATAACGACGCAGATCTTGCTGGTAAATCGCCGAACGAGTCACTGCCATATCACGCTCCTCATCTAACAGGTCCAGCGAATCCTGACATGCTTTCTCATTATTAGCTTCAACATAAGCCGCCACACGGGGCGAGTCATGATGGATGTCACTAGGGAGAACCGCCTCTGCTCCGTAAACCATGAAGAAAGGTGTGTAACCCATAAATCTGTTTGGTGTGGTATTGATACTCCATAACACAGAAGGTAACTCCTCCACCCAACAACCCGGCGTCCGCTTTAAAGGAACCATAAGCCGGGTCTTGATGCCTCTCAAAATCGCTTGGTTGGCTCTCTCTGCTTGACCATTAGATTGGGGGTGAGCCACTGATGACACTTCAAGCCGGATGTGCTCACGTTGACAAAATTCTTCCATAGCACCCTTGGACAGACTAGTACCATTATTGGTAAAGATGTTGTGTGGAAAACCAAAACGGAAGATCACCTTTTTGATGAATTGAACCGCCGTAGCTGCATCACATTTACTGACTAGCTCTGCCTCCACCCACTTGGTGAACTTATCAGCCGCCACCAAAAGGTGGGTCTTTTTGTCCTTGGACCTCTTAAAGGGCCCAACCATATCCAGCCCCCAAGTTGCAAATGGCCAAGTGATTGGAATAATCCTTAATTCTTGAGCCGGAACATGAGCACGGCATGCAAACTTCTAACAACCATCACACCTCTTGACCAAATCCTCTGCATCAGGATGAGCCGTCAACCAATAGAAACCGTGATGGAAAGCCTTAGCGACCAAGGATTTTGAACCGGCATGGTGACCACAATCGCCTTCATGGATCTCAGCAAAATCTCACAGCCTTCTTGAGGAGATGCACAATGCTAAAACACACCTGTTACACTGCAATGATGCAACTCCCCATTGATAATGGTCATTGACTTGGATCACCGGATTATCTGTCTGGCCAAAGTTTCATCCTCCGGTAATTCCCCCCGGTTCATATATGCCAACTATGGGACCGTCCAATCCGGGGTAACATGAAGAGCTGCCACTAACTGAGCGTCCGGGTCAGGAACAGCCAAATCCTCCTCTATAGGTAGCTTGACCGATGGACTATGTAGCACATCCATAAAGACATTGGGCGGCACCGGTTTACGTTGAGAGCTTAAGCGACTTAAAGCGTTCATCGCTTCATTCTTTCGTTGGTCTATATGGTCAACCTGATAACCCTTGAAATGACCAGCCACTGTGTCCACCTCTCGTCGATACGCCGCCATGAGCGGATCCTTGGAATCCCAAGTGCCAGACACCTGTTGATCTACTAGGTCCAAGTCACCAAAACACTTAACCTGGCTTAAATTCATCTCCTTAGCCATCCGAAGACCATGGAGCAAGGCCTCATATTCAGCTGCATTGTTAGTGCAAGGGAACATTAAATGGAGAACATAACAAAACTTATCACTTCGTGGGGAAGTTAACATGACTCCAGCCCCCGAGCCCTCCAATTGCCTGAACCCATCAAAATAAATAGTCCAATAAGTGTTATCCGGCTTTTCTTCCGGTGCTTGTAACTCTGTCAAGTCATTGATGAAATCCACAAGCGCTCGGGACTTGATTGCGGTGCGAGGCATATATTTTAACCCGTGAGGTCCAAGCTCAATAGCCCATTTGGCAACCCAGCCAGTTGCTTCCCTGTTTTGGATGATATACCCCAAGGGGGCAGAACTGACCACAGTGATAGGATGACCCTAAAAATACTGCTTGAGCTTCCGACTTGCCATGAAAACTCCATACACCAGTTTCTGCCAATGTGGGTACCTCTGCTTCGACTCAATAAGCACCTCGGTGATATAATAAACCGACCGTTGAACCGGATACTCCTTTCCAGCCTCATTGCGCTCCACAACAATAGCCACACCAACAGCTCGGGCATTAGCAGCCACATATAACAACAAGGGATCTTTGTCAACAGGAGGAGCAAGGATAGGCGGCTCAGCTAGCTGCCGCTTTAAACTCTCAAAGGCTTCATTGGCAGCATCACTCCAGACGAAATGGTCTGTCTTCATCATCTGATATAGAGGGATTGCCTTTTCTCCCAAACGGTCGATAAACCAGCACAATGCTGCAATACAACCTGCCAGACGCTGAACATCGTTAATACACGCCAGTTTAGCCAGAGACGTAATAGATTTGATCTTCTTCGGATTAGCTTCAATGCCCCAGTTAGACACTAGAAAACCCAAGAGCTTGCCTGCCGGTACACCAAAGACACATTTGGCCGGATTAAGCATCATCTTGTAAACCCGGAGGTTATCAAAAGTCTCCTTCAAGTCATCTATCAATGTTTCCTATTTTTTGGACTTTACCACAATATCATCCACATAAGCATGAACATTGCGCCCAATCTGATTATGAAGACAATTCTATACACGGCGCTGATAAGTTCCTGGGCACTCTTGAGCCCAAAAGGCATAGATACATAGCAGAAGGCTCCAAAGGGAGTTATAAAAGTTGTCTTCTCCTGGTCCTTAACTGCCATTTTGGTATGATGATAACCAGAATAAGAGTCCAGAAAACACAAACGGTCACAACCCGCCGTAGCATCAATGATTTGATCAATACGAGGGAGAGCAAAGTGATCAGCTGGACATGCCTTGTTCAAATCTGTGTAGTCCACACACATACGCCAAGTGCCGTTCTTCTTAAGCACCAGCACCGGATTAGCTAGCCACTCAGGGTGAAAGACCTCCACAATAAACCCTGCTGCCAAAAGCCAGGCTACCTCCTCACCAATAGCCTTGTGCCTTTCTTTATTAAAGCGGTGGAGAAACTGCCTGACCGGTTTAAACTGAGGATCTATATTAAGAGTGTGCTCGGCGAGTTCCCTCGGTACACCTGGCATATCAAAAGGTTTCCATGCAAAGATGTCTCGGTTCTCACGGATGAACTCGATGAGCGCACTTTCCTATTTTGGATCCAGGTTAGCGCTGATGCTGAACTGCCTAGATGAATCGCCAGGAACAAAGTCAACCAGCTTAGTCTCCTCAGACGATTTAAACTTCAAAGCCGGATCATGCTTTGTAGTTGGCTTTTTCAGACAAGTCATATCTGCCGGATCAACATTGTCTTTGTAGAACTTCAACTCCTCTGTTGCACAGACCGACTCAGCATAGGCCACATCACCTTCTTCACATTCCAAAGCAATCTTCCGGCTCCCATGCATTGTGATGGTCCCCTTATGACCCTGCATCTTAAGCTGCAGATAAACATAACAGGGCCTTGCCATGAACTTAGCATAAGCCGGCCGTCCAAACAGGGCATGATATGGGATCTTGATTTTCACCACTTCAAAAGTCAATGTTTCTGAACTTGAATCATGATCATCTCCAAAAGCAACCTCTAGAGCTATCTTACCAACTGGGTACGCCGATTTACCAGGCACCACACCATGAAAAATGGTGTTCGACGGTTTAAGATTTTTATCTGTCAACCCCATGCGACGAAAGGTTTCATAGTAAAGGATATTGATACTGCTCCCTCCATCCATGAGTACCTTGGTGAACTTGTACCCCCCAACCCGAGGTGCCACCATTAATGCCAGGTGATCCGGATTATCAACCCGGGGTGGATGATCCTCTCGACTCCACAAAATGGGTTGTTTAGACCAGCGCGGATAACGGGGCACTGCCGGTTCAACGGAGTTTACTGCCCTTTTATGAAGCTTCTAATCATGCTTACACAAACTAGTGGTGAAGACATGGTATTGCCCACTATTCAACTGCTTCAGATTACTCTGATAACCCGATTGTTGTTGCTGCTGACTCCCCTGATGATTATAACCTCCCTGGTTGCCCTGACTGCCTTCATTGCCATGTCCGATTTAGTTGCCTTGGAATCCTGAACCGGAGCTGCCTCCATGATAACCCAGCCCATGAGAACTGCCTCCTGAACCGCCGGGTGGTCCATGGTCGTATTGGAACAGATTCGGATTTTTAAACTCCCACATGATAAAGCAATCCTTCCAAAAGTGCGTAGCTGGCCTTTCTCGCGACCCGTGCTTTGGGCAAGGCTGGTTTAACAGGCGCTCAAGATTGGGACCTGATCCTCCACCCCGCTGGGGCGTTTTACCCTTACGACGCTAACCATTATCCTGGGTGTTGGTGTTAGCCACAAAGTCCAAGCTATTATCCGCCTTGCGCTTACCGTTGTTCCCATGACCCACCGGGTTATGCTGTTGCCCCTTGGCACTGCCATTCTTCTTCCCTTCCCTGGCTTTTCATCCTCAGACTCGGGGTCTTTGGTACTATGCGGGTTGGCATACTTAACCAGAGCTACCATAAGTGTTGCCATGTCATTGCAGTGACGCTTGAGCCTTCCCAACTTCAGTTTCAAAGGCGTAAACCGACAATTGCCTTCCAATGTTAAGACCGTCGTATCAGCATTGATGCGGTCTGACGAATGCAGAATGGCTGATACCTGCTTCACCCAATGGGTTGTAGACTCCCCTTCCTCTTGAACACAGGCGGCTAAGTCCACAATTGACATGGGCTACTTGCACGTATCTTTGAAATTCTGGATGAACCGACTTTTTAACTCAGCCCATGATCCAATGGAGTTAGCTGGTAAACTTTTTAGCCTGGTACGAGTTGTTCCTTCTAGCATCATGGTGAAGTACTTGGCGCATGCCGCATCATCCACATCTAGCATCTCCATCGCCATCTCATAGCTCTCGACCCATGATTCAGGGGGTAAATCGGCAGTGTAATTGGGCACCTTACGAGGACCCTTGTAATCCCTGGGCAGCCACACATTGCGTAATGCCAGGGTGAGACACGACACCCCCAAAGAACTGAAAACCACACCTGGTCCCACCGAAGTGGTTGGATGAACCGTAGTAAGCTGACGGGCCGCGTATTGTGCTGCTAACTCGGCTTCTTGATGTGCTCTACCGTGATCCACCACATCCTGGGTGTTAGCGCCGCCGCCCGCCGGGTTATGGCCTCACAGCGGGTTATGGTTTCGTGCACTGCTTGATATGGCCGGTTCATCAATATGCCTGCTGTCAGTGTCAAAACTAGCGGATCTCGGGTAGGGGGTCCCGAACTGTGCGTCAAGGCCGGATGGTAACAGGAGACAAGGGACACGATGTTTTTTACCCAGGTTCGGGCCCTCCCGATGGAATTAATACCCTACTCCTGCTTGATTAATATTGATGATATGGGTAGTACAAGAGTAGATCTACCCGAGAACAAGGAGGCTAAACCCTAGAAGTTAGCCTACGGTATGATTTTTGTATATATTGTATGTTGTATATTCTATCGACTAGCCTGGCCCTGGTTTATATAATGCACCAGAGGCCTAGGTTAACAAGAGTCCTAGCCGAATACGCCAGTGGGGAGAAGTCCTTGTCTTGATCGCCAAGTCTTTGTGGAATCTTCCTTGTATGCAGCAGCTGTCCGAACTGGCACATGAGTATACGGCCATGGGGGGCCTCGGCCCAACCTAATAGATCGGGAGACGACGTGGAGAGTACCCCCTAGTCCAGGACACCATCAGTAGCCCCCTGAACCGGTCTTCAAGTTAGGGACGCTCCTTGATTCTTCCGAACTGTTCTTCATCTTCGGTTGATGGTCTTGAAAACTGGTTCAACAAATCTTCTCATCTTCGATCTTGAGGATCGCCGAAATGCATTCGGCGAGTTTACACGTCGGGTATCCGAGGAGCCCCGTTAAGTTTTCGGCCTTTATCAATGCCTTGTTGTTTTTATGCCACACCTCGGGTTTGAAGTTGTTCCCGGGAGGCAGTATCCTCTTGCGTCCGAGCTCTAACGCCGGACTGCATTCGAGGTATCTTTTGCGGCTGAGCACCAATGCCGGACCGCTTCCGAGCTCCAACGCCGGAATGTATCCGAGCTCCAACGCCGGACTATGTCCAAGCTCCAACGCCGGACTGTATCCGAGCTCCAACGCCGGAATATATCCGAGGTGTCATATCACCTTGGTTCAAAAAAGTTGAAGGAGTTTAGCCGAGCTTAATGCTGGAAATGCCCTCTATGGAGCCAGCCACTAGCGCCCGAGCTTTATGCCAGACTGCTTCCGAGGTGGTGCACCACCCCGACTGTGGGCCGATTTTTTGTCAATATTTTTTATTGGTGCAATTTATTTTCTGCCGATATATATCCAGTAGCCCTCAAGGTGTGTATCGGTCTAAAACCCGAGATGCACCTGAAGGATGACGTAAGACCGCTGATCCCAGTAGCCACTGAGACTCAGGTTGATTTGCAAAATCGGCCTGAGGATCAAGTCCTAGCTCGGCAGAATACTTCGGGACACGAAAAGCGGTGTGCTCAGTCCTCGAGACTCAGGTTGGGTGCGGCCGACCAACCTGAGGATCAAAATCTCCTCGGAAACTGTATTGCACTTAAAATTTTATGCATTGAACAGGCAATGCAGTAGCCCCTGAGACACTGGTCGGGTGGCAACACCAGATCAGGGGATCGATGTGCCCCTTTAATATTTGTAAATAATAAGCCCGAAGCCCAGTAGCCCCCGAGCCTTAATGCGGGCACGGGTGGCCGAATTAAGGATCAATATCCATAGTAAAATCACAAATTATGTGTAATGACTCTATGTATCCAAGTACTTTACGTCATTAATGCTCGGATCCGCATTGTACAAAACTTTGTTGACTGACCATCGGCTTCCACCTCCTTGGCCAGTAGCCGAGGAGTGTTTTTCCTACTTTATAAAGCCTTTATGCGGGCAAAGATTTACGACAAACAAGGCAATCTGGCCACACGGTTTTATAAACAAAGGTACACAGAGAGATATGTTATATTACTGTTTAACAGAAGAAATGTATTCCAAAGAAAATAGTCCCGCTATCGGTTCCTTTCTTTGGGTTGTCATGCTAAGCATGATCATGAAACCTCAGCTCGAATGTAAGAGCAAAATATGGAGGATTTAGTTTGGGAGGCCAGTTAATAGCCCCCGGTAGTGTTCGGCGATAGTCGAGGTCAAGCCGTAAACACTTCGGCCAATGTTATGAATGGCCCGTCATAGTCATCGGATCGCTGACCAGTTTACGCTTATTGTGACAGTTAGTTTTCGGCTTTCTCCCCTGAGGTGCTTAACCATGTGAGCTGGAAGCACAATCGCAGTGGTTCTCCCTTTGCATGCCTAGCCGAACAAAACGGAACGTAGGAAGCAAGTGCAGGAGCCGGGCAACCCAACTATTGACCGAAGACACAATTCGAAACCGATGCATATATAGCAATATCTGAGAATGTTTTTGCCGAATCCCTAAAGGTGTCCGACGTTGCACTGCGAGACTAATGCTGGAAAAGCACAAATAGTTTAAAAGTGCCAAAAAGCTTGGAAAACCAAGAAACGTCAGTAAAAACATGACGTCCGAACACGATCAAGTGTTCGGTGCCAATCCGAAAATTGGTCTTAGAAAAAAGGAAGTGCTTCTGTTGTCCTTTAACATGACACATCCTATCTCAAGACTTCGAGCGGGTCAGCCTACGGCTTCAACCTCCTATCCCAAGGGCGGAGTACTTCTCATTAGGCCAGTTTAGCAAACTAAACTCTAGCGGCTTTGAGAGAGAAATTAGGCTCCCCGGCTAGTGACCGCACACTCGCGTCGAAAAAAGGAGTGATAAATAATAATAATAGAACTTTGCAACGACTGAGAAGAAGAACACTTATTATAAAACGGCTCAAATAAACTTAAGAGCCCCCAAGTGACTTGGGTATAAGAATGATTGCATGTACCGAAGTACTTATATCATATCTATGTTCAACCGAACTTTAAACGTGTCTTAACCGACCGTCGGCTTCTCCCTCTCCGGTTAAGGACCGAAAAGTGTTATGTACTCCATCGGTCGAGAATATCGACGGTGTTTCCAATAACCAGGCAATCAGGCCATAAGGCTGTAACAGACAAAGCGCGCTCAGGGAACTTATGCTATATTACTGCGAAGAGTAAGAAGCATCTTCGAAGAAAATAGTACCCCCACCGATACCTTTCTTCGGTGCTCATTGTTATTATGAGACTTGTGCCATAGATTTTTTGTACTCATGAGTTCCATTGTGTGCCGACCATCATTGAATAACTATAAGAGCGCTAGCTTTCGGCTTCACCCAGTCTGAGGTCCGGCTCGGGTGACCCGATCGTGACAATCACGGAGGTGCTCCCTTTACTCCCTAGCCGAACAATCGGGAATGTAGGGGTAAACACAGGAGCGACGCAACCCAGCTTGCAAATTGCTTAAGTCAATGTGGTGCATATTGTGGCGTAATACACGAACAAGGAACGAAGCCGTACAAGTATAATCATATGCAACAGGAAAAGCTTCATAAAGGAAGCCCACAAGTAAATGGGGTATTTGAATTTATGCGTCACAAACAAAGTTTGGACAAGGAAATTTTTTAGAAGCAACTTTTTTCCAGAAAAGTATAATGCTTGGTCGAACCGAGCGCAAGTTAGAAATTAAAGCTTTGAGCATGAAAGCGACTTAGCTGGTTAATGTGTTCGGTATTGATGACGCGGTCCGAGCTTGATGCGGGGCAAGGTTCCATCCCTCAAGCCGGTCCCGAGGTGGCGGAGCGGAGAGCTTCACACGCCGAAGTAGTGACATAGCACGATCAATGCGGACCGGCAGAGTGACGCCAAAGTCCCCGGATCATTTTCCTATGCACAAAAAATAGTGCAAACCGGAGATAATAGTAATAATGATAATTAAAAAAATCGTTGCATAATAAATAATTTATGCAAAGTGAGTAATAAAAGAAATATGGCCTGGCGCCGAAGTCAAGTCGATGCAGGGCGTCGGCGTGATGCGGTAAAGGCGTGGCAAAGCCTGAATTTGCAGGTCGGTCCGAGCTCCGAGTGCGGCGTTCACCGGACTATGTACGGAAGCTGACCGAACCACCATGCGACTGTCGTTAATGCAGCCACCATTTGATAGACTTGTTGTAGCAATCCGAAGGAAGGCGATTCCCAAAATTGGGACTCGCTCCGCACACCCATTGCCTGATGGGCGATAGAACAAAGGCATGGCAATGCTGGTAAAGGTTGGCTCGCCGAGGCACAGCCCTCGGTCCAGCTAACGTGACGGAGCTGGTCGGCTAGTGACGCCGAAGTGTCCGGAGTAGGTTGATGAAGAGATGGCGAAGCCCCTGGTCTAGCCTCGATGTCAGCCGATGAGTCGAAGTAGGTCGGCGTGATGGATACCAGCTTGAAGAAGCAATAGTGCGGCCCTGTCGATGCAGGTCGTGACGTGGCCGATGCTGGCTTAATGAAGCGACCGTGCGGCGATGCCGGTATGCCCGCTCTGTGTAATCCGTGGGGCGGCGATGTTGGTGATGATTTATCCTTCGCGGTGCCGGGCTCTTGTTCGGCTTGCCGAGATGATGATCTGAAGAAGTTGAGCTCGGCTCAACAAAGTGACGCCGTGTCTAGCGCAGGTCGGCAGCCGTGGAGTAATATTGCCGGACTGGTTTGACACCAGCATGATGTTGAAGATCATCTTTAAAAGATCTTACAGTTAGTGGGATGTGTTCGGTAACAAAACACAATACCCCATACAAAACTTCCTTCAAAAGGGATGTCCGAAATCCTGTTCATAAAAAAGATGAACTCGGGTCGGATTCGTTTTCGCGCAGAAAACAGATCCGAAAAGTGATGCACTAATCGGAAGGTTCCCGGAGTTTGGACGGTCAGATCGAGCTGAAATTTTGAGAGGTGGTACATATAGGAATTACGCAGCCGATCAACGGTTGGATCTTCCAAAGGACGTCCGAGCTAGAAGCTGGACACCACGCCCTAAACTCATGCAAATTCCCGTCCAGATTTGACAAGGCTCCGGTATATCGTGGATTGCCAGAGATTCCTCCATCGGAACTCGACGAAATTTTCCAGGGTTGTTGTAGACTCAATTCCGCACAATTCCACCAAAGCGATCGTCAAAGGGATACTCGAGGAGGTGGTGGTGGCAGATACGAGTTCGCTGTCCAGAAAAACAGCACGGTCGCTTGAGGGCAATGTTGACGTTGAGCCCCCGAGCTCCATAGATGATTCCTCCGTGATCTTGATAGAGATCGGAGTTGATGTTTGATGAAGGCCCTCGTACGGACATGATGATCTGAACACGGGGCGCAATTCTTGGTCGAACCAAGGTGACCAGTCAAGCTGGTGATGAAGATGCCGAAGTCGCAGTTGATCTGCAGGCGAGCCATCGATCCTTTTGTCGATCACACAGCGGAACTCTCAATGAAAGCACCAATGTTGGTGTCAAAACCGGCGGATCTCGGGTAGGGGGTCCCGAACTGTGCGTCAAGGCCGGATGGTAACAGCAAATAAGGGACACGATGTTTTTACCCAGGTTCGGGCCCTCTCGATGGAGGTAATACCCTACTCCTGCTTGATTAATATTGATGATATGGGTAGTACAAGAGTAGATCTACCACGAGATCAAGGAGGCTAAACCCTAGAAGTTAGCCTACGGTATGATTGTTGTATATATTGTATGTTGTATATTCTATCGACTAGCCTGGCCCTGGTTTATATAATGCACCAGAGGCCTAGGTTAACAAGAGTCCTAGCCGAATACACCGGTGGGGAGAAGTCCTTGTCTTGATCGCCAAGTCTTTGTGGAATCTTCCTTGTATGCAGCAGCTGTCCGAATTGGCCCATGAGTATACGGCCATGGGGGGCCTCGGCCCAACCTAATAGATCAGGAGACGACGTGGTGAGTACCCCCTAGTCCAGGACATCGTCAATCAATATGCCTGCTGTCGGTGTCAAAACCGGCGGATCTCGGGTAGGGGTCCCGAACTGTGCGTCTAAGGCGGATGCTAACAGGAGGCAGGGGACACGATGTTTACCCAGGTTCGGGTCCTCTTGATGGAGGTAATACCCTACGTCCTTCTTGATTGATATTGATGATATGAGTATTACAAGAGTTGATCTACCACGAGATCGTAGAGGCTAAACCCTAGAAGCTAGCCTATGGTATGATTGTTGTTCTTCTATGGACTAAACCCTCCGGTTTATATAGACACCAGAGGGGACTAGTGTTACACAGAGTCGGTTACAAGGGAGGAGATCTACATATCCGTATCGCCAAGCTTGCCTTCCACGCCAAGGAAAGTCTCATCCGGACACAGGACGAAGTCTTCAATCTCGTATCTTCATAGTCCAACAGTCCGGCCAAAGGATATAGTCCGGCTTCCCGGAGACCCCCTAATCCAGGACTCCCTCAGTAGCCCCTGAACCAGGCTTCAATGACGATGAGTCCGGCGCGCAAATTCGTCTTCGGCATTGCAAGGTGGGTTCCTCCTCCGAATACTCCATAGAAGATTTTGAACACAAGAATAATGTCTGGCTCTGCAAAACAAGTTCCACATACCACCGTAGAGAGAATAATATTTCCACAAATCTAATCTGCTGACACATTTGACAGCATGACATCATACCGCGGCCCGGTCATTATTCGAACCGTTTTTCTCAACCAGCTACTGCACATATCGCGAGGTGGTTTCCTTGGCACGTCTTGTCGAAGCAGAGATCGTGTCCCCTTATCACGGGATTCTCATCAATACGGATGTGGGTAACCCAACCACACCATCAATTACGGCGCTTGGGGAATAAGAGGCTTTACCAGGTGAGTGGGGAGGCGCATCGCCTCACCCTTATAAAGGGACAAGGATCTTTTCACCCACGCCTTCTTCCTGATTCATTCCATTCTGCTCAGGCTCCAGCGCCCAAGCGTTCACCTTCTCTACCCACAAAAGGTCTTCCAAAGATGTCTAGATCCAGAGCAGGAGGCAAATGGATGGCCTCTACCATCCAAGAGAAGGATATCGAAAAGCTTCGGGAGGCCGGGTATCTAGCCAAGAAAATCAGCCACCATCTTCCGACGGCGGGACAAATCATCCCCACTCTGAAACCCCACGAGAGGGTTGTATTCCTCCCTCACTTTGTCTGCGGGCTAGGGTTCCCCCTCCACCCGTTCGTTCGTGGTATCATGTATTATTATGGGACCGATCTTCAAGGTCTGTCCCCTAATTCCTTCCTCAACATCTCGACATTTATTATCATGTGCATTTCTCCGCATTTCACCGCATTTTGGTTTATGGCTGAAGGTTTTTAATGTGAAGCCCAAGGTGGTGGGCGGCGAGCACACCGAGTGCGGGGGCGCTATGGTGAGCAAGATGCCCAACGTCATATGGCCAATGGGAACCTTTAATGATTCTGTCAAGGAGTGGTAACAGCGGTGGTTTTACATCACTGAGCCGCGCGGCAAGGAATGGGCCGCCTCTCCTGAGTTTCGATCCGGCACCCCTCTGCGGCTTACATCCTGGGTTAAGAAAGGCCTGGACTGGTCCTCATCCGACGAACTTTCGGTGCTCCAGACGCGCATTAAAGATATGGGAGATAAGAACATTGATCTTGTCAACATAGTCCAGGTGATGTTAGTCCACCGGATACTGCTTTGTCAACACCAGACTTGCAATCTATGGGAATTCGATCCTGCCAGGCACCAAACTTTGCGAGGGTTCTTCGGCTCCTCGCACAAGGACATTTGGAAGGTGCTTTTCAAGTCCAGCAAATCATGGCCGGACTCCGCCGAGGACCGCGGGTACCAACTGTCCCGCCCTGCAAGTTCGGTGAGTTTATCAAACTTCTCTATCCGCATAAACCAAAGGGAGCACTTAACGCGTGTTTATTCAACTCTCCCAGGGCTGGACGAAGAAGGCGGAGTGAATCCATTGTCCGGCCCTGCTTCCCGAAGACCCGGCCATCCCACTTCTGACGAAGATGCTGGTCCCGACGCCTTACAAGGTGCCGAAGAAGACGGCTGGGAAGGAGGCCAAAAAGACCCGGGGCGGCCTTCGTCGCCGCGGCACTACGGACATAATACCCGAAGGCTCTGACACCCATTCCACCTCCGAAGAGGACGAAGAGGAGGAGGAAGATGAATCCCCTGCGGGGGGGGGGGGAGAAGGAAAAGGACGGCCTCCGCACCCTTGGAGGCTGAACTGCCCAAAAGGGGAAAGGCTCCTCTTTTAGAGGAGTCCCCTGCCACCGCCAACAGCGGCCCGGCATGGGATCCCAAGGCCCGGCCCCTGGTGAACTCGTAAGTATAAAATCCGAGTACGTTTAAGCATCCTGACTCATCGTGGCTTAGTATTTTAACCCAAGCCATATATATACACACACATAAACACTATTCTGATCACGGGATCAGAATAATATTTTGATCACAACCTGACCTGCCTCGCTAGTAGTACATTGAACTTCCCTGTGAACTAGGTTGAACTTCTACCAACATTGCCCAAATGGGGCTTGCGATATACCGTTGGAAAGCTATGGACACCAATATCATGACCCAACTTAAATTTTTTCCAAAATATAAGCGATTTAAGAGCAGTTTTGAAAATCGTTTTTTCTTCGCACAAAATCGTGAATCGTATTTTCGATCGCATTTCTAAACCATTTATCGGAATGAGGCATATAATATGGCGTTGGAAAGGTGTTGCAAAACCGCTCCTTCCACATGTTGAAAGTTTTCTCTAATTCCCTATGGTTAAAGAGTAATTTGAAAAAAAACGTAAAATTTCGTAAACCAAACAGCTGAGTTCGTTTTTTCGATGTCATTTCTAAACGGCTAATACAATGGAGGCATATGATACGGCGTTGGAAAGCTTATGAAAATGCGCTACTTTTTCATCTTGAAAGTTTTTTCTAATTTTGAATGGTTTAAGAGTAATTTAGAAAATGGTCCAAGTCCTACCGAGTTTGTAGTTTTGAGCTAATTTTTTAACCGTTCCCCGAATGCAGCAAATGATATGGCGTTGGAAATCTTGAACAAATGCAAAACTTTTTGGTATGTATTGTTTCTCCCAATTCTTTACGGTTTTAAGTCAGTTTCGAAAATGGCGAAAAATATATTTTCACCGTAATTTCTACAAACTTTATTGGAATGGGGCAAATAATATACCGCTGAAAAGCTACAAAAAATGTGAAACTTTTTCATGTTGATGGTTTTCTGTGATTCCTTGCCGTTTTCAAGTAATTTTGAAAATGGTGAGATCGTTCGTTCTGCCATTATCGCGAAACAGATTCTTCGAAAATGCACCGCGTGAAGAACCTGAACTTCTCGGCGCGTGTACCTGAACTTCACTCTGTTCTTCACGTGATTCTTTTGCCCGTAGCTCTCCATCCACTGCTCGTAGCTCTCCATTCACTCACCAGAATTGAGCAAGTGATATACCGATGGAAAGCTGCTGTAAACACGCAACTTTCCCGTGTTGATCGTTTTTTCATACTCGCGACAATTTTAAAAGTTTTTCATCTCCAATTCATTCACTATAGTAGTCGAACTTCGTGTTGTTTTCACGTTGAACTTCTGTGACGTATTTTCGTTTTTAATTTTCCCATCCATTTGTCAGTGTTACATAAATGATATTATTTTTGTACAAACCTCTCTCACGATAAATTTTTTTAATTTCTCGGACGAGGACTTGAACTTACACAAATGATATTCCTGTTGTTTTGAAGTAAATTAGAAAATGACGAGATCATAATTTCTGCCTTCATCGCGAATGGAAATGCACTGTGTGAAGTAGTTGAACTTCCCGCGCACGTCTGTTTGAACTTCACTCTGTTTATGTCGTGATGTTTTTGCCTGTAACTCCCAAACCACTTACCGGAATTGAGCAAATGATATGCCTATGGAAAGTTGTTGCAAACACGCAACTTTTTCGTGTTGTTCAATTTTTCATACTCGCGGCGGTTCAAAATATTTTTTTGAATGCGTAAAAATGTGTTTTTAACGGTATACATAAAACTTTTAACCATTCATCGGAATATAGCATATAATATACCATTGGAAAGCTTATGAATAGGAGCATCTTTTTCATGTAGACACACGTTACAAATTTTTATCATTTAAGAGCAGATTTATAAATGGAAAATACAACGTCGTTTTTGCCTGTTTTTTATATATAATTGAAGGTCGGACGTCTCGCACTAGAGATCTTGAACTTCACCGGGGGAGCACGTGAACTTCTTTCAACAAACCTTTTAACCTTTTTGTTTTCTACTCTTATATTACTATCTGAAATGCATTCCTTGCAGTATTGAACTTCTCGTTGTTTCACCTTGAACTTCTGTCACGTTTTTTGTTCAACCTCTCTCACAAGATTTTTTAACTTTCTTGGGCCGAGCACTTGAACTTCTAGTAACAAAACTTTCGGCCCTGTCTTCTTGATTCTTTTTTTTGCATATAAATGCACACCGTGTAGTACGTGAACTTCTGGCAGTTATCAATCTGAACTTCTCTCGGTTACGTGAAAATATCTGAGTTTTTTATGAATATTAATACGAATTTCTTAATCTTTTTTATGAAATTTTGAAGCGCTCTATTTTTAAAAGTTGAACTTCTTATTATTTAATTTTTGAACTTCTTGTTTCCATTCTTTAATAACGAGGAAAATTTGAGTTTTCTATAATCATCGAACTTCTCCATCTTTTTAATTTGGACTTCCTGGTTTTATTTCTTAATCTTTTTTATGAAATTTGAAGCGCTCTATCTTTAAAAGTTGAACTTCTTGTTATTTTATTTTTGAACTTCTTGTTTCCATTTCTTTAATAACGAGGAAAATTTGAGTTTTTTATAATCATCGAACTTCTCCATCTTTTTAATATGGACTTCCTCGTTTTATTTCGTTAATATTTTTTATGAATAAAAATATTTTAAGACACCAAAACAACATTTTTTGTGTGTGTTTTTGCATTGGTTTGCACATCAAACCGTTTCATCTTTAGAAATTGAACTTCTGCTTTTTCTTTTTGTTTTCTTTCAACATTTTTAGCATGTCGAACCACATCATCTTTAGAAATTGAACTTCTCCTTTCTTTTTGTTTTCTTTCAACATTGGTTTATTCAAACTTAACTTCTTGGTTTATTCGTGTTTTTATTGTTTTAGAGATGAGCTTTTTTATTTTTTTATGAACATCAAACTGCTCTATTAATTTAATTTGAACTTCTCTGGTTTTTTTGCAAAATGGAAAAACAATTCCATTTGTAAAAGTTCATAATTAATTAATACAAAACTTCTCTACGACAGGTTAGAAGTGCTCAGCGTAGAGCCATTTACATAAGGAAGAGTTGCCGAAACAATAGAACACATTTTCTAGAATGTGAATACAGAGTGAAGAAGATCAACACATTGGACTGGACACGTACAAATCACTACAGAAATTTGTTGTCTTTAAAATTTTCAATTACTGGGTAGTTCTTCTACATGACCTATCCACATAATAATATATGAACTTCTCCGGAACTTATTTTTCATTAAGCACATTTAAGTACATAATATAGAGGAAGGAGGTCGAAAATGTGAGCGCGGATGCATCTACATGTAGGAAAGTTTTTGGGTGCTCTTTTTTTGAATGTTGGGTGCTCTTTTTTTAAGAGTGCAAGGTCAAAACAACTTTCATATCCATTGAACATCTACAATATTAACTCTCAAACATCAGCAAAACAACTTGAAGAAAAACAGTACCAGTTCTCATTTGGCATATCAACAAGCATATACAGAGCACATAATCAGAACCTATTCTCGGCATAAATTCACCATCGATGTTTTATTGCGTCCTGGCCTGTTCTCCTAGAGCACAAGAAAGAGGAGAGGCAAGACTATGTGCATGCTGCCCAACCAATACTTTTTGAATTTCCATATTTTTTTGGAACCATGATCATGGGGAAGTTCAATGAAATTTGCTGGGGAAGGTCGCTGAGAGAAGCGACAACAGGTAACACACGAGCGATGGCGACCATATGGCCAGCTTGCGGCGAACCGGCAACCTGTACTCGAGGAAGGAAGCTGCACTGCAGTTGAAAGTCCAAGAACCGGTGTCGCGCGATGCCGAGCATGGGGAAGATGACCGGAGCTGGTGCAAGGGGGGAGCAGGAGGCCGCCCCGTGCACGCCGCTTCCCATGCCTTGCCGGGGGTCGTGGCAGGCTGGATCCAGCCGCCCCCTCGACTGGATTGGTGATGAGGTTTGCTGGGGCGGCGTGATCCGCGTGGTGGCTAGGTCCGCTGCACGGCGAAGGGATGGCGGCGCTTGGAGGTGAGGATGAGGGCGCGACGGCGGGGTTCTCTGGGGAGGGCGTGCGCCGGCATGGGAATCAGGGATCCGGGGGAGGTGGCTCGGATGCAGGGGGAAGCGGGGGTGTGGCGGCTGCGCGGGCCGGGGAAGGAGGCGGCGGTGGTTGCGCGGGCCGGGGAGGGAGGCGGCAGTGGCTGCGCGGGCATAGGGAGGCGGTGGCCGTGCCGGCCAGGGAGGGAGGAGGCGGTGGCCGCACCGGCCAGCGAGGGAGGCCGTGGTGTCGGTGTGGTGCGGTTCGTAGCAGAGGGCAGATGGGATCGGTGAGGGGATGGTTGGGATGGTGGGGTGGCTGGAGATTTTTTTTCCTTTTTTACCGATTCGAGAGTTTGGAAGGATCCCGTCACTCCATATATAAGCGCCCCGTGATCCAAATAGTTATTCTAATCCCAGGATTAGAATAGTGTTGTCCTATATATATATATATAGGAAAAAGCAAACATATAAAGTTTCACTAGCGTGGCAGCAATCACAAGCGCTCATTCGCATGGGGATCCGGTCCCTCCTCTTACCTCATTTGCATTTCCATTGCTTTTTTCATTTGATGTGGTTTTCCTCTTATAGAGATAGTGGACCAGGCGGGCTGCAACATGGCAGAAACTAGGCTGCCAAGCGCGCAGTGCAGCAGGGCTTGGACCACGGGCCTTTGGCCCATGTGGTTCTAGGAGAACCCTTTTCTGAAGGTTCGGGTGTCGATGGATAGTCAGAACGGCCATGCACCTACTTTGTGTGCCTATTCCTTGTTTTCAAGTGGAGGGATTCGCTCCCTCGCGTGAGCGATTCTCGGCCGGCATGCACGCCTTCTGTCAGGAAGATAAAAGGCAAAGTTTTTAATATGTCTGTTGTCGGAGTGTAGTATGCGACCCGTTCTCTACAGAAATATAATCATAAGTAGCAAGTTCATACACGGGGAAGGCATATAAACAACATACCCCTTCGAATAAAGTAGTCAGTGCTGCCATAGCAACAAGCCTATTTGTTGAGCATGCAGAACACCGTCATATTTTGCTAGTTAAAGCATTTTTTGATGCACTTTTTGATGAGCATCGCCATCCCTGATTTTTTTCGTGATTGAAGTTTAAATTTTTTTGCGTGCAAACGAAATGCTCATCCTTGTCAGTTAGTACAACAGTGCAGGTCCATTTGCAGAGATGCATTTACCCATTAATATTAGTCCTTTTTTGGTAGCCATAACATGGTCACCACTACTTTTTGGCTGGCTCTCCTCACACTTCAGGGAGACCCATTTTTCCATCCGCCCATGAACAATACGTTCCCGGCGGGTCTCGTAGTCTAACCCGAGCAGTGATTTTTGGGAGGCGGAGCTGCTCCGGATGCCGGGACCACGATGATACTGCACCAGAGGGGCCCGACCACGCCCCTCCCCTCCCTTCCCGATGAGTGAGGACCCTCCTTTTTCATATTCTCACGACCTCAGGCGATGTAGGGAGCCATCTGGAGCCGTGAGAGGACATTCACGGGTAACCGTACCTAAAAATGGACGATGGTCTCATAAACATTTGATACAGGAGCACCGGGTCGATATCCGGGCAGAACATCGATTCGGCATAAACAAGATCTGTTCCCATACAACCCCCCTCCCAATGCTTATATATAGTCGGAACCTCGCCCAGGACGATGGGGGGGACCCTCTGTATATGCCCGCGGAAAAATCAGCACGGATGTGGTCTCACCATGGGGAGGATCCTCCTTTTTTGTGTGTTAGAACCTGATGCACACCGATCTGAGGGACCCCTCTGATATGCGTGAGGGGCCTTCACGGGGAAGCGGTACAAAAAAATGGACGTTTGGTCTCATAGACATTTGATACCGGCAGCACCGAATCGATGCCCCTGCCGTGGCATTTGTTTTGACATAAGGAGATCCTTTCACCATGCACCGCAGGGGCACTTTTTTATGTGGTGCGTCCGTGCAAAATTCTTTCAATATATGCATTGACATGTGTCAACCTCTTCTTCTTCGCACGGCCATATGTATGTCACATCGGCCCTCGCCTATATGCATTCCCATACCGCCCCCTCCCCGGCAGACCCCCGCCATCTCGAGAGCGAGAACACTCCTTTTTAGTGCCAGAACATCACCACGCCGATGGGGGGATCCTCTGTCGTGCGGAAGGAACCTCACAACAGCCGGCCTACATGTGGTCCCCATAGTAGGGGGGTGACTTCATCGCGCCCCCATGTGAATACGATAGGTGAGTCTTCTTCTTTGCACGGTCAAAACCATATGAATGTGATGCCGGGCCTCACCTGTATGCATTCGTGAACCTACCTCCCCCCACCCCCGGCAGC
>NC_041380.1:301123450-301125145 GCF_002162155.2 Triticum dicoccoides | reverse complement strand
GAACATTCCTTTTTTAGTGTCGGAACCTCGCCCATGCCGATGGGAGGACCCTCAGTTGTGCGAAAGGAACCTCACAACAGCCGGCCTCCATGTGGTTTCACAAGGTGGGGTGAACTCATCGTGGCCCCATATGTATATGATAGGTGAGTCTTCTTCTCCACATGGTCAGAACCATAAGTAAATGACGCCAGACCTCCTACATGCATTCCCATCCCCTCCGCAGCCCCCCTCCCCCTGCCATCTAGAGAGTGAGAGATCCCTCCTTTTTAATTGTCGGGACCTCACCCATGTCGATGGGGGGAACCCTCTGTTTGCATGCAAGGAACCCGGCATGACCATACGTACATGGCGGCGAAACCATCACCCCCGCATGTGCATGCATGATTAGACATCTCTTGAAAGAACCAAACCCCCCTCCCCCATCTCAACGATGGGGAACCCTCTTTTTTATTGTGTTATACCCTCACGCACACAGATATGAGGAACCCCCTGATACGCGTGAGGAACATTCGCGGGACAGCAGTACCAGAAACGGATGTTGGTTTCACATTTGATACCATAGCACCGAATCGATCCCGTTGTCATGTCATTCTTTTTGTGATTGACGAGACGTGTCAAAACCATATGTATATGGATAGGCGAGTCTTCTTCTTCGCATGGTCAAAACCATACGGATATGACGCCGGACCTCCTATATGCATTCCCATACCACCCCCACCCCCACCCCCACCCCCCGATGCCTTGCAATCTCGAGAGAGAGAACCCTCATTTTAATTGTTGGAACCTCACATGCGGCAATTGGGGGAACCCTATTTTTGCGTGTACGGAACCTTGCAGTAGGGGGGTAAACTCATCGCGTCACCCCGCGGGACAGTTCCCCCTTTTTTCCATTTTCCAATCAGCCCCCATACGTGCATGTTTAGGCATCTGCCGAAAGAATGAAACAACAACGGCGTCGATTGGGGCAACCCTCCTTTTGCGCGCAATGAACCATGCAGCACCCCATGTGCCTATATGCAGTACCATCCCACGAGTCCCCGTCATCTCGAGAGCGAGAATCGTCCTTGGGGGAACCCTCTGTTGCGCGTGAGGAACCTTGCATGACCATATGTATATGGCAGCGACACAATCGCCCCTGCATGTGGACCCACGGCAGGGGGACCGTCACCCCCTTTTTTCCATGTTTAGGCATGCCTCTAAAGAACCAAAAACAACCCGCAAGGAACCTGGCAAGGCCATTTCAACCTTTTCACATCAAAATGAATCCTTTGAAAAATTTCAGAAAATCTTTGGAGCCTTCTTTATATTTTATTCAAATGCATTCCAAAATCCTTGTCAACCTCCTTGAAAACCCTGTTCATTTTTCTGGCCCGAGCTTGAGTTTCGAAACTTTACCATAATTTTGTTCTCACTTTCCCAGCTTCGTCGAATGTTTCATGATCTTTGTATGCTCCTAACTCATACCCATAGTTCAAACCTTTTTGAAAATAAAATCAACTACTTTTGAATTTAATTTACCAACTCATGTGTTTTTTGTTATGTGTGGCTAATTATACATCATTTCTGTACCAAATTTGTATATAAACAATTAAGCGGGGGAACAAAACACTAGGGGTGCAAGCACCATTTGTGCATGCGTCTCAGAGTCTTAAACCGATTATACCAGGTTTATGGCATTTCAAAAAACTGCACCCC
>NC_041380.1:301122663-301123334 GCF_002162155.2 Triticum dicoccoides | reverse complement strand
CGCCGTGAACATTGGCGGGCTCGCAATTTTTTTATTTCATCAAAAACACGACATGTGGAAAAAAATGCACATTACTTGTTAGTAAGGGGGAAACCGAACGGCTCTCAACACAAAACAAATGCTGCTCCATACGGGGGGCAAACATGAAAATGTACTGGGCACAACTTCTCAAGCATTTTTTGAGATATAAAAAATAAAGTGCATATCACAGGAGTCAACCCAAATCTAATCAAACACATTTTATGCCATAGAAAAAACGAGCCCTCCCGCTGCGACACATTAGTAGTCAACTATGCTTGCTGGTAACTTAGGCGACCAGGACAGAGCAACCGCAACACTTTGCAGGCCGGGGGGTGTTGGCGTGGCGCAAAATCTCGGTTCCATGTACCAGAACCATGTGCCTGTCCTTCGGTAAGCATTTTTCACACCACATAGCTGAATCTTCCGGTAGGCCGAACAACACTGGAAATGGCAAAGCTTGCTCGCGAGTTCCATGTACCAGACGGCTGTAGGTCCCATATCCGAAGGAGAGCGCCCTGAACCAGCATCCATGTGCCTATATGCATTACCACCACCCCCCTTGTCCCCGCCATCTCGAGAGCAAGAACCGTCCTTCTTTATCGTCGGGACCCCACCCAATCTGATGGGAGGAACCCTCTGTTGCGCACAAG
>NC_041380.1:301121599-301122545 GCF_002162155.2 Triticum dicoccoides | reverse complement strand
GGAACCGTCCTAGCTGAATCTCCCGACAGGCCGAACAACACTGAAAATGGCAAAGCTTTCTCGCGAGTTCCATGTACCAGACGGCTGTAGGTCCCATATCTGAAGGAGAGCGCCCTGAACTAGCACCCATGTGCCTATATGCATTACCACACCCCCCCCAAGCCCCCGCCATCTCGAGTGCGAGAACCGTCCTTCTTTATTGTTGGAACCCCACCCGATCCGATGGGGGAACCCTCTTTTGCGCACAAGGAACCTTGCATGACCGTATGTATATGGCGGCGGAACAATCGGCCCCATATGTGGTCCCACGACAGGGGCGCACCGATTTTTTAGGTGATTTCTCTTCTTCGCACACTCAAACCTATGTCTATATAACGTCGGACCTCTCTATATATATCCGATGTGGTCTCGCCATCTTGATGATTGATAACACTCCTTGTATATAGTTGGTACCTCTCCGCCATCTTGAGAGCGAGAACCCTCCTCTTTTAATGTCGGAACCCCACCCAAACAGATGGGGGGAACCCTCTGTTTCGCACAAGGAACCTTGCAAGGCCATTTCAACTTTTTCACATCAAAATGAATCCTTTGAAATATTTCAAAAAATCTTTGGAGCCTTCTTTATATTTTATGCAAATGCTTTCCAAAATCCTTGTCAACCTCCTTGAAAACCCTGTTCATTTTTATGGCCTGAGCTTGAGCTTTGAAACTTTACCCATAATTTTCTTCTCACTTTTTCAGCTCCGTTGACAGTTTAATGATTTTTGTACGCTCCCTAACTCGTACCCCCTAGTTCAAAACTATTCGAAAATAACAATCATCGACTTCTGAATTTAATTCTTCCAACTCGTGTGAGTTTTGTTATGTGTGCCTAATTATACATCATTGTTGTACCAAATTTGTATATAACGATTAAGTGGGGGACAAAACACTAGGGCGCAAGTAC
>NC_041380.1:301094629-301121392 GCF_002162155.2 Triticum dicoccoides | reverse complement strand
CACGGCGAACATTCGCAGGCTCACAATTTTTTTCTTTCATCAACAGCACGGCATGTGAAAAAAAAATGCATATTACTTGTTAGATAGGGAAAAACTGAACGGCTCTCAACACAAAACAAATGATGCTCCATACGGGGGACAAGCGAGAAAATGTACTGGGAACAACTTCTCAAGCATTTTTCGAGATATAAAAAATAAAGTGCATATCACAGGAGTCGGCGCATATTCTTGAGAAAGGTAAACAATATGAAGAAGCAAGCCCAAATCTTGAGAAATGTACTGCATCGCGGGGCTGCGGGCGGCAGCAAAGAGACGAGTAGATCGGGCCAAAGGGAGGCGGCGTGATGTATTCGCTGGTACAGGGAGGCCCGTACGAGCAGCTGACCCGAGAAGGGCCCACTCAAAAGAAAACAGGAGTAGGAAGTAGGGGTGGCAGAAAGAAACAAAGATTCTACTGGGCAAAGTCCAACAAAAAAAATACCTGCACCGCCCAACCAACGTATCTCGTGAGTCCTCGAATCCCGGGTTCAGATGTTTCCTGGGCTTTCTTGTTGGGATCCACTTGTAGGTAGTCAGGCTGACCGGGGAGGCCGGCCCGTGCTCGGATTCACGAGGTGGCTTGAAAAAAGATATGCGCGACCTCTACCTTGTACACGAGGTTGGGCATTTGCTCAGGTGCTAGAAGCCCAGATAGCAGCTAGAGATTGACAAACTCCGATCCCTCCCAGTGCGGCGGCACAAAGCAGATCTAAGGTATGAATTTCTCCCGGGAGTGTTTTACATCGAACTAGTTGAGGATTCTAGTCCGAGCCGCAGGAGCTATCCTGCAGTGACTGTCATCACCGTTTTTCTCGCCAGGGGTCATGCTCCCGTTCACTTTATTAATCTGAGCAATGACCTAGCAGTTTCGTTGTGGATCAATCGATAATATCTAAGCATGCACACTAGCTCATGCGACGTAGATAAAAAACTTGATTTTCCTAGATTATCATTTGCCCATTGCAGCGTGCAAGGAGCTGTCAAAATAAGACGGCAGGGGACCTGTGCTGGCGAGTGTTTTGTCTACTGATTACATGAATCTTTTCTTTATGCTGGCATTATTTTGGCCACAGGATGGATGGCTACGGGATTCCCGCTTTTGGCCCGAGACCACCCCGACGTTTCGACGATGCATCCTTTGAATCGGAAGAAGAGGAGGGGATCTGTTTCCATGCTGGAGGTGGCGTTGCAGAGTCAGAATCAGACAAAGAAGATCAGAACTAGCGCAATGGGAAAGCACCTGCAATCAGCTCGAGGTGCAGTGTTAAGAAGCTGCACGATTTGCTAGCATCTCTTGACGAGGAAAGAATACAATATGTCGCCAACATGGATTTCGGGGGGCTGCTAGAGCTACCAAACATAACCAGGACGGATAGGCGTTTCTTAATGTCTATTCTAGGTCATATAGACGAGGAAGCAAGTTCTATCACGATTGATCACAAGCGCGACGTGCAGTTCTATGACGAAGATGTTCATACTGTCCTTGGCATACCGTGTGGAGCAGCACGTCGTCGAAGAGCCTATTGGCACTGTCTGAAACAGAAAGATGATTGCTCGTAGGCAGCTACAGCCAAGTCTATCCGTCTAATATCATTTTGCCTATCCTTGTACTGCACAAACACAAGAATACATGAGCCACCCGAAACTGTATTGAGATGCTAAAATCTTGGAAGATCAGCCCAACAAGAGTGGACCATGCCTTTTTTTGAAGATCCAAGTGAACATATACACACTGAAGGAAGTGATGAGTGATTGCATTGTAGTTTGTCACCACGCTGTAATGACAAAAAGTAGAGACATACGTTTCTGTTATTTTGCATTGAAGGAAGTGATGAGTGATTGCATTGTAGTTTGTGACCATCCTGTAATGAAAAAAAGTAGAGACATATGTTTCTGTTATTTTCAGTCACAGAAGACGTTTTTTGGCAAAACCACTGCAACTCCAAACCAAAAACTACATAGCTAGGCTGTTCGACGCAAACCTCAGCTAGTACACCTGAATGTGTTTCAGGCAACCTTCATCCTTTATAGATCCATTCACTCTCACGTAGTCACCATCGCTGTATTTTTTTATGATTTTATCATTGAAAACTGGGTAAGTGCGAGGCAGATTTGGCATTCAACAAAAAATAGCAAAGTTCAGCTAGGCAAAAGTGCAAACGGAGATTACCTAACCGAACGCAAGTCCAGCATGTACTCCGAGTGGATCGTCGTGAAAAATGGTCAGGCCAAACGCTTAGTCGTTTTTCGACGGTCGCTCCTAACTTTTTTTCAGTGATTTTTAGGGGCCTGAATAAGTACCATATCCTGGCCTAAATGGCTCCAGTGCCGTCGGCGAGGATGAAGTCTATCTCCTCGGACATATCCCTACGGTTCAACATCCTCCCAAGAAGCTAGGCCTAGAACCACACCGTGTGAAGGACTTCCGATGAAAAACAAAGAAGCCGAATAAGACCACATACGTGTTCATGCATACGAAGATCTAGTACTTAGCAAAACTGTCTTCGCCTCCGAAAACTAGAAAAGACCGACAGATGCAAGGTAATTACCTGCTGCCCATTGCTCTGAATGGTTGGAACACTAGCGATGTCGACGGAAGCAGGGATGATGGCTCCTGCAAACACGCTTTCAGCCGGAATAGCACTAACGTGGGGTTCAGAGGGAGGCGCAGTTGGACGGTGCCGTGCATCGTAGGCAATTACTAACGTACGTTTTTTGGCGGGGGTGGACTCAACGGGACTTTCCCCGCTGCAACATAAAAGAGTCGTCCAAAAGCATCTAGTCATCATGTCAAACGGTGCCGAACCTTGCATACTGAGTTGACCAATACCCAAAATGGCAGGTTTCAACATCAGCACGAGGGCAACGCAGCAGGGAACTTTTGCTAAAAATGACTCAAAGTAGCCCCTGTAGCTGATTACCAAAAATGGTTCATGTCGCCCTCTGCCATAGAAGAAAGGAGTCGCTGCTATCGCCCTCAAATGCACTGACATGTCAGCCGCTAGGCTTCCATACGGGGTCTACACTAGCATAAAGTACCTTTCAGAACTTCCCTCTTCGGTCATGGCGAAAATCAACAAATCAAAAATTTGAAACCTTATCCACAAAAAGTACGGATCTCAAAGACCATCAACGGTTCCGATAGCACACACTCTAGTTGCTGTTGATAGCAAACCCATGCTCTATATATATATATATCTATATATATATATATATATATATATATATGTATATATATGTATGTATTTTTTGTAGTCCGGCGAGGTCCCGTACAAAACAGTCCTCATCAGAGGACCTGCTGAGCTCAAATGCTATGGAGAGCAGGACGCCCCCAAAGGCCCCTTCCTCCAAACAGGTGCATAACACCGAGGCTTCGTCCCAGAAGGACCCCGGCCAAGGAGGAAAGGAAGAAACGGTGAAGGCGGCGTCCAGAGGTTGAACCGTAGGGGCCGGACACGTGGGGGAAAAGGTTCCCATGGGTTCTGACGGCGGGGGCGATCCTGAGTCCGGCTCCCCACCGGATGCGATTTCGGAGACCTATACTGCTCCAGAATCAAGAAGGCAGCCTCCTTTGGTTGGAGAGGGCGTGTCTGTTCCACCGGCGACCTCTGTCCATCTAGAAGTGTCGGATGCTTTGTTGGTGGCTTTACGAGACGCCTCCATCATTGATGAACATCATGCCCTTGTGGGTGCGGTGATTGAGAAGATTCAGTCAACTAAGAGTGGAATGAACAAAGCCTGTATCAGCCTTATAAGAGGCTTTGAGGTATGTTTTATGAGTTGTCGAAGAGTGTCATGGTATAGATAGTAGCCCCTGATACACTGTTCGGTGAAAGAAAGAACCGGACAGGGGATCGAATTGATGATCATAGGAAGACTCATTGAATGACATTGACTTCTCTTCTGTTTTGAGCAGATACCTGTAGCGGTTGCTGCCTCTCGGACTGCAGAGATCTCCGAACTGAATCGAAGTCTGGAGTGGGCCATAGAAGAAATTGGCCAATTGAAAATGCAGTTGAGGGATAAACAAGGTATGCACAAGCGTTGCGCATATTTATTGTGAAATAAATGTTCAGTATGAAATAGGCCACATAATTTGTGCTAGGGGTAATGACCGAGGTCGAGGCCCTCAAAAGGGCCATTGCCGAGGCCGAGGAAAAGGCGGTCACGGAGCGGACTCTTCGTGAGAAACACGAGCCAAAGTTATTAAAGCTGAGCAGGAGCTGCAAGAGGCCGTAAGTAAATGCGCAACCTTGGAGAAGAGTTTAACGGAGAAAGAGTCCGAACTCACCAAGGCGCGTCAAGCCACGAGCGATGCCCGGGGCGAAACCCAAAGCGCCCTACAGGGGAACCAATAGGCGAGGAAGATCACGGCGGGTAAGGCTTTTCCCATGTAGAGCCAGTATTTGAAGGGAAAACTATGTTTCTGATTGTGAATCCGGATTTATCAGGTGTATTTGCCGAGCTACCTCACAGCATATTAGATGCCGCTCAATTCTATCGAGCCGAAGAAAGGAACACCGCTGATAAGCTCTTTTGGTCGCAGTATTTGGCGCCAAATTATCTGGTGCCTTTTGCTGATCAACTGAAACAGCTGATCGAACTGCATAAGGCGGTGGAACTAGCCATGAAAGATATGGTTATCCGGCTATGGCCTGCCAAGCCGATTCCAAGCAGCTACTTCGGGCTCGTGAGGCGGCTTGTAAGCTCTTGCCCTCGACTTGACGTTATCAAGCGGTCGGTCTGTATAGAAGGAGCGTGAATGGCCTTCGCCCTCGCAAAGGTGCACTGGGGGAAGATGGATGCCGAAAAGCTAGTGAGTGAGGGACTGCCAGAGGAGAAGGAGCACCGCAAGCCTGAATTATATTATAAGAGTGTCCTGAAAGGATCCTACCTTGCAGCGGAGATATGTACCAGGGACATTATATTTCCATGAATGCCAGTCATGTTGTCCATTGTAATGTTTGAAAAAGGTCGTTTATAAGTCGCCTGTTATATAAAAGTTTACCCTCCTGTGCGGCCGTTTTTATGTTAAAACTGAGAGTTGGCCATTCGTCGGCTTCTGCCCCCACGTAAGAAGTACGGGGGTGTTCGGGATAAACCTAAGCACTCTTTATCCCAGTTTTGGGTCCTCCGAAGGAGGTGCTTAGCACAACGAACCAGGCAATCGGACTATAGGGCTTTATCACTCTCACTTAGCCATAGGAGCTTTAGTATGGTCGGCGCAGCCCCTTGTGTTCGGAAGACCGTACTAGGGGCTCTATAAGTACCTGATCGGAGAAAAAACCGATCCATCGCACGCTGCATTGGTTATGGTATTATGCGGGAGAAATCCTTAAAGATTTTGTGACCGCTCGAACAGCTGACCAGCTCTCGCTGTATCATGACAGTCAGTTTTCGGCTTTCTCTACTGAGGTGCTCATCCGGAAGAACCGGGACACAATTGCAGTAGTTCTCCCAGTGCTACCTTAGCCGATATAGCGGAACGTAAGGTACCAAAACATGGGAGCTGGGAAAACCCAACTATTGACCCAAGACATGATTCGGAGCTGATGCATATATTGCTATAGGTTCGGGGTGCCGAACTTCCATGAAGATGTTCGGAATTTTATTGCCGTGTTACGGGGAAAACGAAGCCCCTGTCATATTGAAGGCATATCGCTGTGTACGGATGCCACTTGACAAAATGATTTTGATAAGAAATAATCAGCAGGTAAACGTCATATAAATCCACATGTTGTATTTGAATAATACGTCTATGCGTATGGGTACAAGTAATGTGATAAAAAAGGAGTTGTGATAGCAGAACCTGCTGTGACCAGGGGGAAGAGGTTGAGTGTGGATCCGTAATATAGCCGGACGTTCACTATGGGGAATGTCTAAGGATTCCCTAACGTGTTCAAGCTGCCTCCGTGGAGTCCGTCCTGGTCGGTGCTAAGGTGAACCTGTGAAGGAAATATAGGAAATGCTTACGTGTCGGAGGGCGGTTGAACCACTGAGTTGGGCCTGTCATGGCCTTCACCGGAGTGTTTAGTTGAGCTCTGGACGAGCCAGAGTATCCATCCACGAATTAGCTCGGAGCCCCTTGACGGTGTCCGAGAGCCTGGACGTCGACTCGAGGTTCGGCTACAAGGTGCCCCTTGTTGTTTCTGCTGCTAAGGCAGGGGTGTATTTGTTGGTGCCGAAGGAAGGTTCGGCCTTGCCATGAACCGTGATGACACCGTGTGGACCGGGCATCTTGAGCTTACGGTAGGCATAATGCGGCACCGCATTGAATCGAGCGAACGCGGTTCGCCCGAGCAGTGCTTGATAGTCACTGCGGAAAGGGGCGATTTCGAAGATTAACTCTTCGATACGGTAATTTTCTGGTGATCCGAAGATTACCTCAAGGGTAATGGGGCCTGTACAGCTAACCTCCATACCTCGTATGATGCCTCTAAAAGTGGCTTTAGTGGGTTTGGTCGCTGAATGATCGATGCCCATCTTGCGCATTGTGTCCTGGTAAAGCAGATTTAAACTGCTACCTCCGTCCATACGGACTCGAGTGAGGTGGAACCCGTCTACTATTGGGTTGAGGATTAGTGCGGCTGGATTGCCCTGATTGGCGTTAACCGGACGATCCGTGTGGTTGAAGGTGACCATCCCTAGTTTATATTATGGGACGGCTAGTTCTATTGAGTCGCCATTCCTAAGGGTGCATATCTAGTCCAAGTTGGCAATTTGGGTGGTATTTACCACATTCACCGATTGAATATGGGGGGGAACTTTTGCCCTCCCGTGTTCAGTGATCTGGGCTCTTCGTCGCTATCGTCGCTTTGAGACCCCTCTTCTTTGGCGCCTGCCTTGCCGGCTTATTTGAAGACCCAGCATTCTCTGTTGGTATGGGTGGCTGGCGTTTCTGGGGTGCCATGAATTTGGCATTGGCGATCAAGTATGCAGTCCAGACTGGATGGACCCGGATTTTTATTTTTGGGTGGCCCATTCTGCTGACCGGACTTTGAGCCCCTGAACCCGGCATTAACTGTCGTATTTTCGGCATTTTTACCATATTTGCGGCACTTGTGTTTGTTGCGTCGTGGTATGCCGTTTCTATCCCTAGATTCTGATATGCCAGGTTTGCTTGCTGTATTGGTACTACGAGCCAACCAGCTATCTTCGCCCGCACAAAAGTGGGTCATAAGTGTCGTGAGGGCTGCCATGGATTTTGGCTTCTCTTGGCCGAGGTGCCGGGCGAGCCATTCGTCACGGATATTATGCTTAAATGGTGCTAAGGCATCTGCATCCGGACAGTCGACAATTTGGTTCTGCTTGGTTAGGAATCGGGTCCAGAATTTCCTGGCCGATTCCCCTAGCTGCTGAGTTATATGACTTAAATCGTCAGCATCTGGCGTTCGCACATAAGTGCCCTGGAAATTGTCCAGGAATGCCTCTGCCAGGTTCTCCCAACTTCCAATGGATTTTGCCGGCAAGCTATTGAGCCAATGCCGAGCTGGCCCTTTGAGTTTCAGCGGGAGATACTTGATGGCATGTAAGTCGTCCCCGCGGGACATGTGAATGTGGAGGAAGAAGTCTTCTATCCATACCGCGGGGTCTATAGTACCATCGTATGATTCAATGTTTATGGGTTTAAACCCTTCTGGGAATTCGTGATCCATTACTTCATCAGTGAAGCATAAGGCGTGTGTGGCGCCTTTGTGCCGGGCTATATCACGACGCGGTTCGTACGAGTCTTGTCTGCCGTGTTCGGCTCAGCCAGATTTGCTTTTAGTGTATCCGGCGTGACGATCATCGTCGCGTGTTGGTGCGCTCCCCCATGATCCGTAGATTGATCTTGCACGTTTTGCCTTATTTTCCAATGCGTCGCGCAGGTCCCGCGTGTTGCCCCAGGCCTTGGTATTTTTGTTTGAGTGGCGGTGGGGTGCAGGCTGAACTTCAGGCTGAAACGCCTCTCTGGCTCGGCCACGAGGTGGCCGTTAGCCGCATCGTTCACTGGTGATGTAGGTTTCAATGCTTCCTCCTCGAGGTGAGGTAGCAACCTGCGCTTTGGATAACTCTTGGAGGGGCACTCGAATTCGTATTCCTCGGCCGCAAGGACTTCGGTCCATCTGTCTGCTAGCAAATCTTGGTCGGCTTGAAGCTGTTGTTGCTTTTTCTTCAAGCTATTTGTTGTGGCCATAAGCCGGTGCTTGAAGCGCTCCTGCTCGACGGGATCCTCAGGCAAGATAAATTCTTCGTCGCCGAGGCTCAACTCGTCTTCGGAGAGAGGCATGTAATTGTCCTCCTCTGATTCTCCATCTGCTGCCCACTCTGGAGGGCTAGCTTGTTCACCCTCCCACTCTAAATCATGCTGCAGGGGATTGTTGTCGTCTTCGGCACTATCCAGAGTGTTATTTTCTCTTGTGCCGGTATCACTACTTTTGCTATGGTGGGACTTAGAGCGGCGCCGCTGGCGTCGGCGCTTGGGTTGCTTCTTGGAGGGGTCATCCTCCGGTGTCTCGTCGCCATTGCCTTCTTTGGGGGTGTCCACCATGTATATATCATATGATGAGGTGGCGGTCCAGCGCCCTGTGGGCGGTGGTTCTTGTTCGTCTCCTGCATCGTCGTCCATACCGTCGATGTCTTCGGAGTAGAAGTCGAGCATGTCGGTTAAATCGTCGACAGTGGCTACTAAGTGGGTGGTGGGTGGGCAGCGAATTTCTTTGTCGTCTGCATCCCATTCTAGCCGGACATAGTTCGACCGAGGTTCTCCTGACAAGGAGAGAGACCTTAATGAATTTAGCACGTCGCCGAAAGGCGAGTGCTGAAAGATATCCGCGGAGGTGAACCCCATGATCGGCGCCCAATCGGATTCGATAGGCATGGACGCAGGCGGCACGGAGTCCGTGGCCGGAGACGAATCCGATGGTTCGGCAACACGGCTCTTGTAAGGGGTGAAGTCAGTATCCGGCTCCATCGCCACTGAGAGTGCGTCCTCCGTGGCGGGGTCTATCCCCCCATCCTCGGATGGCGCAATTTGCTCCGGATTGAGGGCCAGAGTAGTTGTAGGTGTGATCTCCCAAACACCGACGACAGAGTTACATCATGCTCATCGTGATTGTGCGGCGCACCAAACAAGGGCTCGAATCCATTGAAGATCAAGTCTCCGCAGACATCGACAGTGTAGCTTAAGTTTCCGAACCTGACCTGATGGCTAGGGGTGTAGCTCTCGATCTGCTCCAGATGGCCAAGCGAGTTGGCCCGCAGTGCGAAGCCGCCGAATACGAAGATCTGTCCGGGGAGGAAAACCTCACCCTGGACCGCATCGTTACAAATGATCGAGGGAGCCATCAAGCCTTATGGTGACGGCACAGTGGAACTCTCAATGAAAGCACCAATGTCGGTGTCAAAACCGGCGGATCTCGGGTAGGGGGTCCCGAACTGTGCGTCTAAGGCGGATGGTAACAGGAGGCAGGGGACATGATGTTTACCTAGGTTTGGGCCCTATTGATGGAGGTAATACCCTACGTCCTGCTTGATTGATATTGATGATATGAGTATTACAAGAGTTGATATACCATGAGATCGTAGAGGCTAAACCCTAGAAGCTAGCCTATGGTATGATTGTTGTTGTCCTACGGACTAAACCCTCCGGTTTATATAGACAACGGAGGGGGCTAGGGTTACACAGAGTCGGTTACAAGGGAGGAGATCTACATATCCGTATCGCCAAGCTTGCCTTCCACGCCAAGGAAAGTCCCATCTGGACACGGGACGAAGTCTTCAATCTCGTATCTTCATAGTCCAACAGTCCGGCCAAAGGATATAGTCCGACTGTTCGGAGACCCCCTAATCCAGGACTCCCTCACCTACTGTAGCTCTAACTTGGGCGGGGGGTGGAATGAATCCTCTCGCTACTGTACGAATAAGCCTGTTGTTGGGTCAAAGCTGTCTGAAGGACCTCTCTAGCCCATCGTGTTTCAACTGCTACTGCGGACTCGCCTTCGATCGGGAGAGCTACCAATCGTGAAGCGGCGGCAACGATGTTATCCAACGGGTTAGAGTAATGACCCGGAGGCGTTGAGACGTGTCGTGACAGGACATTGTTCTGACGAGGCGGATCCATCGCGCATGGCTGAACCGGCACCCCCGTTCCAGGTGCCTCCACCCGGTTTACCACTGGCTGGTTACTGGTTCCTGCCCCTGGCATATTAAAGAGATTCCTTCCCTTGTAAACCGGAGGCAGGTGAGACCGGTGCCTTCTTCTCATGACATCGTTTGATGCGCTCTGATCCAGCATAAGCCGATAAGCCTGTGCCTCTAACTCGGCCCGCTCTGCGGCCATCCTGGTGTTCTCTGCTGCCAGATCTACCTTAGCTTGAGCTATCTAATCCTTCACCTTTGCAACTTCCGCATCATGTTGATCCTGATCTGCCGGATTAACCTCAGCTGCCAGCAATGTTGCCAAAGTGTCGAATAAATCAGACAAAACCTGAATCGGCGCTGGCGCGGGGCCTCCTGCCCTAGCGGGTGTTGCAGCTACCGAACCGGAAATCATTGCCGCTGCGGTAGAAGAATGCTGCACCGACTGCGTACCAGCCATGAAAATCGCAACCCGGCTCGGCGGATCAGAGAGGTCTGGAATACTGTCACCATCGGAACCGCCACTAATCCAGCCATCATGCAGCTGATACAGCGACTCGGTCTCTTCGGTTGAAGACTCGTCATCAGAGTAAACGATGGTTTTGCCACCAGATACCGATCTATCCTCAGATTCTGCTCCGTGGATGACTCCCATGAAGGCATGCTTTACAGCAGGCTGAACTCGGGCAGGTCTTGCACGCTAAGCCGTTTCGACGATGTCGGTGCAGATGTCCGGCTCAGGGCCCGGTTCGCCGATCTTGCCAATGAAGACGTGTATTCCGCCAAAGGGGTCCCGGTACCCGTACTCGATCAAGCCGACCTCGGGGCCCCAGCGTGCGTCGTCGATGTAGAGCTTGCCACGACGACTCTTGGTCATCCGGCCCACAGCGTATCCCTTGAGTCCTTCGAAGCTGCCCTTCAAGACCTCGAAACCATCGTGCGATAGCCCCACGGTGGGCACCAACGGTCATGGTTTTCTCACGGCAGATGTCCTAGTGAAAGGACTTAGTCGTGGAGCCATCGCGATGGGTTAGCTTAAAGGGGTTAAAGCGGAACAAGGGACGCAAGGAATTATACTGGTTCGGCCCCTTACGATGAAGGTAAAAGCCTACTCCAATTGTGATGGAATTGCTAGGGTTTCGATGACCAGGGAGCGAATCCGCTTTGCCTGGCTCTCGAGTTATTGTTTGTTGTCTGTCCCTAAACCGCCGTTGGTCGTCCCTTTATATACACAGGTTGACGCCCGCCGGTTTACAGAATCCTGGCCGGCTCATAAACGTGTCCGGCCTGGTTTCTGCCCTTTCCTATCTTACAATACAAGTTTACATGCTATATGGTGGTTTATGTCTATGGGCCCTAAACCGCCTTTGGGCCCTGGGCCTCCATTCTAGCTCTCCTTTGTAAAGTGCCATACTCCTTGTCTTCATGGGCTTCAGATATAAATAACTCATTACAGGCATAATCCGGCCCCTCCTGGCCGGTTTATACGCAGTAGTAATATTCCCAACACTAAGTGTTCCTACGGTATTCGGGAGTTGCATAATCTCATAGTCATAGGAACATGTATAAGTCATGGAGAAAGCAATAGAAATAAACTAAACAGTCATAGTGCTAAGCTAACGGATGGGTCAAGTCAATCACATCATTCTCTAATGATGTGATCCCGTTCATCAAATGACAACTCATGTCTATGGTTAGGAAACTTAACCATCTTTGTTAACGAGCTAGTCAAGTAGAGGCATACTAGTGATATTATGTTTGTCTATGTATTCACACATGTACTAAGTTTCTGGTTAATACAATTCTAGCATGAATAATAAACATTTATCATGATATAAGGAAATATAAATAACAACTTTATTATTGCCTCCCACTTGCACTAGAGTCTATAATATAGATTACATTGTAATGATTCTAACACCCATGGAGTCTAGGTGTTGATCATGTTTTTCTCATGAGAGAGGCTTAGTCAAAGGGTCTGCAACATTCAGATCTGTATGTATCTTGCATATCTCTATGTCTCCCTCCATGACTTGATCGCGGATGGAATTGAAGCATCTCTTGATGTGCTTGGTTCTCTTGTGAAATCTGGATTCCTTTTCCATGGCAATTGCACCAGTATTGTCACAAAATATTTTCATTGCACCCGATGCACTAGGTATGACACCTAGATCTGATATGAACTCCTTTATCCAAACTCCTTCATTTGCTGCTTCTGAAGCAGCTATGTACTCCACTTCACACGTAGATCCTGCCATGACGCTCTGCTTGGAACTGCACCATCTGACAGCTCCACCATTGAATAAAAATATGTATCCGGTTTGTGACTTAGAGTCATCCGGATCAGTGTCAAAGCTTGCATTGACATAACTGTTTATGACGAGCTCTTTGTCGCCTCCATAAATGAGAAACATATCCTTAGTCCTTTTCAGGTATTTCAGGATGTTCTTGACCATTGTCCAGTGATCCACTCCTGGATTACTTTGGTACCTCCCTGGTAAACTAATAGCAAGGCACACATCAGGTCTGGTACACAACATTGCATACATGATAGAACCTATGGCTGAAGCATAGGGAATGACTTTCATTTTCTCTCTATCTTCTGAAGTGGTCGGGCATTTAGTCTGACTCAACTTCACACCTTGTAACACAGGCAAGAACCCTTTCTTTGCTTGATCCATTTTGAACTTCTTCAAAACTTTATCAAGGTATGTGCTTTGTGAAAGTCCAATTAAGCGTCTTGATCTATCTCTGTAGATCTTGATGCCCAATATATAAGTAGCTTCACCGAGGTCTTTCATGGAAAAATTCTTATTCAGGTATCCTTTTATGCTATTCAGAAATTCAGTATCATTTCTGATCAGCAATATGTCATCCACATATAATATCAGAAATGCTATAGAGCTCCCACTCACTTCCTTGTAAATACATGCTTCTCCAGAAGTCTGTATAAAACCATATGCTTTGATCACACTATGTTGAAAGATGATAGTAGCAATGATACGGAATGGGTCCATGATCTAAGGATTATCCTCGGTGCTGCACAGAAGAATTATGTCCTTGATGCACCGCTAGGTGATGGACCTATTGCAGGAGCAGAGGCAGACGTTATGAACGTTTGGCAAGCTCGGTATGATGACTACTTGATAGTTTAATGCACCATGCTTTATAGCTTAAAACTGGGACTTCAAAAATGTTTTGAATACCATGGAGCATATAAGATGTTCTAAGAGTTGACATTAGTATTTAAGACTCATGCCCGTGTGGAGAGGTATGAGACCTCCGACAGTACTTTGCCTACAAGATGGAGGAGAATAGCTCAACTAGTGAGAATGTTCTCAGAATGTCTGGGTACTACAATTGCTTGAATCAAGTGGGAGTTAATCTTCCAGATAAGATAGTGATTGACAGAGTTCTCTAGTCACTATCACCAAGTTACTGGAACTTAGTGATGAACTATAATATGCAAGGGATGACATAAAACGATTCCCGATCTCTTCGCGATGCTGAAATCAGCGAAAGTAGAAATCAAGAAAAGCATCAAGTGTTGATGGTTGACAAGACCACTAGTTTCAAGTAAAAGGGCAAGGGAAAGAAAGGGAACTTCAAGAAGAATGGCAAGCAAGTTGCCACTCCCATGAAGAAGCCCAAAGCTAGACCCAAGCCAGAAACTGAGTGCTTCTACTGCAAAGGAAATGGTCACTGGAAGCGGAACTGCCCTAAATACTTGGTGGATAAGAAGGATGGCAAAGTGAACACAAGTATATATGATATACATGTTATTGATGTGTACTTTACTAGTGTTCATAGTAGCCCCTAGGTATTTGATACTGGTTCAGTTGCTATGATTAGTAACTTGAAACATGAGTTACAAAATGAATAGAGACTAGTTGAGGGCGAGGTGACGATGTGTATTGGAAGTAATTCCAAGGTTGATAAGATCACCATCGCACACTCCCTTTACCTTTGGGATTAGTGTTGAACCTAAAATAAATGTTATTTGGTGTTTACGTTGAGCATAATATGATTGGATCATGTTTATTGCAATACGATTATTCATTTAAGTCAAAGAATAATTGTTATTCTGTTTACATGAATAAAACCTTTTGTGGTCATACACCCAAGGTGAATGGTTTATTGAATCTCGATCATAGTGATACACATATTCATAATATTGAAGCCAAAAGATGCAAAGTTGATAATGATAGTGCAACATACTAGTGGCACTGTCGTTTAGGTCATATTAGTGTAAAGCGCATGAAGAAACTCCATGCGGATGGACTTTTGGAATCACTTGATTATGAATCATTTGATGCTTGCCAACGATGCCTCATGGGCAAGATGACTAAGACTCCGTTCTCCGGAACAATGGAGCGAACCACTGACTTATTTGAAATAATACATATTGATGTATGCGATCTGATGAGTGTTGAGGCTCATGGCGGGTATCGTTATTTTCTAACCTTCACAGATGATTTAAGAAGATATGGGTATATCTACTTAATGAAACACAAGTCTGAAACATTTGAAAAGTTCAAAGAAATTCAGAGTGAAGTTAAGAATCATCGTAACAAGAAAATGAAGTTTCTACGATCTGATCACAGAGGCAAATATTTGAGTTACAAGTTTGGCCTTCATTTAAAAACAATGTGGAATAAGTTTCACAACTCATGCCACCTGGAACACCATGAAGTAATGGTGTGTATGAACATCGTAACCATACTTTATTAGATATGGTGCGATCTATGATGTCTCTTACCGATTTACCACTGTCATTTTGGGGGTTATGCATTAGAGACAGCTGCATTCACGTTAAATAGGGCACCGTCTAAAAATCCGTTGAGACGGCACCGTATGAACTGTGGTATAGCAAGAAACCTAAGTTGTCATTTCTTAAAGTTTGGGGTTGCGATGCTTATGTTAAAAGGTTTCAACCTGATAAGCTCAAACCCAAATCGGAGAAGTGCATCTTCATAGGATACCCAAAAGAAACTATTGGCTACACCTTCTATCACAAATCCGAAGGCAAGATCTTTGTAGCTAAGAGTGGATCCTTTCTAGAGAAGGAGTTTCTCTCAAAAGAAGTGAGTGGGAGGAAAGTAGAACTTGATGAGGTAATTGTACCTTCTCTCGAATTGGAAAGCAGCTCATCACTTAAGTCAGTTCCAGTGATGCCTACACTAATTAGTGAGGAAGTTAATGATGATGATCATGAAACTTCAGATCAAGTTACTATCGAACCTCGTAGGTCAACTACAGTACGTTCCGCACCAAAGTGGTACGGTAATCCTGTTCTGGAAGTCATGTTACTAGACCATGACGAACCTACGAACTATGACGAAGTGATGATGAGCCCAGATTCCGCGAAATGGCTTAAGGCCATGAAATCTGAGATGGGATCCATGTATGAGAAAAAAGTATGGACTTTGATTGACTTGACTGATGATCGATGAGCCATTCAGAATAAATGGATCTTCAAGAGGAAGACGGACGCTGATAGTAGTGTTACTATCTACAAATCTCGAATTGTCGCAAAAGGTTTTTCGACAAGTTTAAGGTGTTGACTACAATGAGATTTTCTCACTCGTATCGATGCTTAAAAGTTTGTCCGAATCATGTTAGCAGTTGCCGCATTTTATGAAATCTAGCAAATGGATATCAAAACAACATTCCTTAATGGATTTATTAAAAAGGAGTTGTATATGATGCAACCAGAAGGTTTTGTCAATCCTAAAGGTGTTAACAAAGTGTGCAAGCTCTAGTGATCCATCTATGGACTGGTGCAAGCATCTCAGAGTTGGAATATGCGCTTTGATGAGTTGATCAAAGCATATAGTTTTATACAGACTTGCGGTGAAGCCTGTATTTACAAGAAAGTGCGTGGGAGCACTACAACCTTTCTGATAAGTATATGTGAATGACATATTATCGATCGGAAATGATGTAGAATTTTCTGGAAAGCATAACGGAGAATTTGAAAGGAGTTTTTCAAAGAAAGAATTACATGTAAAGCTACTTACATATTGGGCATCAAGATCTATAAAGATAGATCAAGATGCTTGATAAGACTTTTGATGAGTACATACCTTGATAAGATTTTGAAGGAGTTCAAAATGGATCAGTCAAAGAAGGAGTTCTTCCTTGAGTTGTAAGGTGTGAAATTGAGTAAAGACTCAAAACCCAGCCACGACAGAAAATAGAAAGAGAATGAAAAGCCATTCCCTATGCCTCAGTCATAGGTTCAATAAAGTATGTTATGCTCTGTACTAGACCTATTCTGTACCTTAGCATGATTTTGGCAAGGGAGTACAATAGTGATCTAGGAGTAGATCACTAGACAGCGGTCAAAATTATCCTTAGAGTACTAAGGAAATATTTCTCGGTTATGGAGGTGATAAAAGAGTTCGTCATAAAGAGTTACGTCGATGCAAGCTTTTTACACCGATCTAGATGACTCTAAGTCTCGATCTAGATACATATTGAAAGTGGGAGCAATTAGCTAGAGTAGCTCCGTGCATAGTATTGTAGACATATAAATTTGCAAAATACATATGGATCTGAATGTTGCAGACCCGTAGACTAAACTTCTCTCACAAGCAAAACATGATCACTCTTTGGGTGTTAATCACATAGCGATGTGAACTATATTATTGACTCTAGTAAACCCGTTGGGTATTAGCCACATAAAGATGTGAACTAATCACATAAAGATGTGAACTATTGGTGTGAAATCACATGACGATGTGAACTAGATTATTGACTCTAGTGCAAGTGGGAGACTGAAGGAAATATGCCCTAGAGGCAATAATAAAGTTGTTATTTATATTTCCTTATATCATGATAAATGTTTATTATTCATGCTAGAATTATATTAACCAGAAAATTAGTACATGTGTGAATACATAGACAAACAGAATGTCCCTAGTATGCTTCTACTTGACTAGCTCGTTAATCAAAGATGGTTAAGTTTCCTAGCCATGGACATGTGTTGCCATTTGATGAACGGGATCACATCATTAGAGAATGGTGTGATGGACTAGACCCATCCGTTAGCTTAGCACTATGATCGTTTAGTTTTATTGCTATTGTTTTTTTCATGACTTATACATGTTCCTCAGACTATGAGATTATGCAACTCCCGAATACCGGAGGAACACCTTGTGTGCTATCAAACGTCACAACGTAACTGGGTGATTATAAAGATGCTCTACAGGTGTCTCCGATGGTGTTTGTTGAGTTGGCATAGATCGAGATTATGATTTGTCACTCCGTGTAACGGAGAGGTATCTCTGGACCCTCTCGATAATGCACATCACTATGAGCCTTGCAAGCAATGTGACTATTGAGTTAGTCACGGGATGATGCATTACGGAACGAGTAAAGAGACTTGTGAGTAGCGAGATTGAACTAGGTATGATGATACCGACGACCGAATCTTGGGCAAGTAACATACCGATGACAAAGGGAATGATGTATGTTGTTATGCGGTTTGACTGATAAAGATCTTCGTAGAATATGTAGGAGCCAATATGAGCATCCAGGTTCCGCTATTGGTTATTGTCCGGAGATGTGTCTCTGTCATGTCTATATAGTTGTCGAACCCATAGGGTCCGCACGCTTAACGTTCGATGACGATTTGTATTATGAGTTATGTGATTTTATGACCGAAGTTTGTTTGGAGTCCCGGATGAGATCACGTACATGACGAGGAGTCTCGAAATGGTTGAGAGGTAAAGATTCATATATTGGAAGGCTATATTCAGACATCGGAAAGGTTCCGAGTGATTTGAGTATTTTTTGGAGAACCGAGGAATTACGGGAATTCATCGGGGGAAGTATTGGGCCTTATTGGGCTTTAGTGGAAAGGAGAGAAGGGACACAAGGGGAGGCAGCGCGCCCCCCATGGGCTGGTTCGTATTAGACTAGGAGGGGGCGGCGCTCCCCTCTTTCCTTCTCCCTCTCCTCCTCCTTCCCTCTCTCCACCTCTTGGAAAAGGAAAGGGGACTACAACCAGGATTGGGAATCCTAGTTGGACTCCCCCTATAGGCGCGCCCCTCCTAGGCCGGCCTCCTCCTTCTCTCCCTCCTTTATATACGGTGAGAGTGGCACCCCATAGACATACAAGTTGAACTTTAGCCATGTGTGGTGCCCCCTCCACAGTTTTCCACCTCGGTTATATTGTCGTGGTGCTTAGGCGAAGCCCTGCATCGGTAACTTCATCATCACCGTCAACACGCCATCGTGCTGACGGAAATCACCCTTGGTCTTAGCTGGATCAAGAGTACGAGGGACGTCACAGAGCTGAACGTGTGCAGATCATTGAGGTGTCGTGCGTTCGGTACTTGATCGGTTGGATCGTGAAGACGTTCGATTACATCAACCGTGTTACTAAACGCTTCTGCTTTCGGTCTACGAGGGTACGTGGACACACTCTCCCCGCTTGTTGCTATGCTTCTCCTAGATAGATCTTGCGTGGTCGTAGGATATTTTTTTGAAATACTATGTTCCCCAATAATAATTGCATATAATGACATATAAAACATCCAAAATTGATACTATAATAGCATGGAATAATAAAAAAATTATAGATACATTGAAGACGTATCCAGCATCCCCAAGCTTAATTCTTGCTCGTCCTTGAGTAGGTAAATGATAAAAATAGAAATTTTTATGTGGAATGCTAGCTATCACATTCATGATATGATCTTTTCTTTTGCAACATGGATATTTATACTTGAGTGATTCAAAGCAATAATCTATAATTTGACATGAAAACGTCAATACTAAAGTATACCAACAAGCAACCATATCTTTCAAAATATCAACACTAAAGAAAGTTATCCCTGGCCCATTATGCTCAGTCATTGATCCATTCATGAAAAACACTCAACATTAGCTATATCCAATGCACAAGTATGATAATAGTGTTCTCTAGTTGGTGCTTTATAAGAGAAGATGGAGGCTCAAAATGAAAATAAAAATTGCATAAAAGTAAATAGATAGGCCCTTCGCAGAGGGAAGCAGAGATTTGCAGAGGCGCGAGAGCTCAAGGTTTAAAATAGAGATAAAGATGTTTTTGAGATAGGCATGCTTTTCTTGCTAATGACAATGATCGAGAATTCTGAATATCTTCCATGCTAGACAAATTATAGGAGGTTCTCAAACAAAAAGTAAAGTTTATTTCATTTCCACCATTTCTTTCACAATCCATGGCTAGCTGTATCCATGTTGCCTTCCATACTAACACTTTCTAAGGAATTTATAATTATTATTCATTTCAGGACTGGGCATCCCTATTACCTGCCACACACTTGTGCAATGACAAGTGAATAAACACTCATCGTGAGAATAACATATATACCTAGCATAGCAAATATTGGCCACTCTCTGCCGCGTCATAAGTGGTATGGGCACACAAAACGGAAAATTTCTTTGAATGATTAGAGTTGGCACATGCAAATTTACTTGGAACGACATGTAAACATCGTATATAGGTAGGTATGGTGGACTCATTTGGCACAACTTTAGGTTTAAGGAATTGGATGCACTAGTAGTATTTCTGCTTAGTACAAGTGGAGGCTAGCGAATAGATTAAGAAACGAGCAACCAAAAAAAGGCCATAAATATCACTGCAAAAAATACACTTTTGTGATGATACGTGTTTGTCATAGTAGGTCACGTTTTTTGTCATGCATGTACATCCATGATGATTTTATGATAGAATCAAGAGAGTCATACATGTGCTGTCGTAGAAGTGTTCCATGACATTACCAAAATTATCATCACGGAAGTGTCCACTTCCATCACGATAAATGGCGCGTCATGGAAATGCTTTCGTCAAGGGTAACCGACACATGCATCCACCGTAATGGATCGCCGTTAAGCTATTGGGTTTCGGTTTGGATCCGATAACCCGTTAACAACCCGGACAAATGGGGATTTTCCACGTGTAAAATCATCATTGGCTGGAGGAAACACGTGTCTGCTCCTCGATGGGCCAGATGTCGTCCGTCCAATGGAGGAGACATGCCTATGATATGTCGACACGTGGCAGGACCCAACAGAGGCCCGTATAGATTAAAAAGGCCAGCCCAGTCAAAGGCTCGTAGTACTTACTCAGGTACTAGTGGGCTAGCCCAATAACGGACTATTTAAACATGGCCCATCTACGGCCCGAAGCCAGATCTGGCCCGTTAATTGTTTGCCGAATATTTGGGCCCAATTATGGCCCAGTGACTTTCGGCCTATTAGAGGCCCGATGTAGACATGGGCCCATTTCAGCCCGGTGTGTCTTTCGGCCTGGGAATGGCACATGCTGCCCATGGGCCATATATGGTCTGATGCGACATCCAGCCCACTAACGGCTTGTGATAAAGGTGGCAACAGTTTAACCCAACGTGACTTTGGGCCTGCTAAAGGCCTGTCATATAAGTTGGCCCGTTGATGCTTGTACTAAGCTTTCGGCCTCTTAAAGGCCCATGATATCAGTGGGCCAACTAAGGCCCAAGATATGTTTCGGCCTAGTAATGGCCCGTCATATAATTGGGCCAAAAAAGGCTCGGTCTACATTTCAGCCTGTTGAAGGCTCGTCGATGACTAGTGAAAATTGAGGCCCAACATGCATTTCGGCCTGCTAAAGGCCCATGGTTTCTTTTGGGCTGTAACAGGCTAGCAGAATATTCAACATGTTAATGGCCCAAAGCTACATGGCCCAACTAAGCATTGGGTCCACTAAAGGCCTAACTAAAATTTGGGCCGACTATATGCCCGAGTAAGTTGTGGGCCTTGCGTAAAGTGTGAAGGACTCTATGGCCTTTTAGGCCCAAGAAAGTTGCAGGCCGTCCCAACTGTGGCCCGCTAAAAAGCAGGCCCATTAGAGGCGAATGTTTCGGCCCGGTCGACTACATCAGATTTTTTTCAGATAGCGAATGATGGCAGTAACTAGTAGGAATTAAGAACAAACCTACTCTATACAATAAAGAACTACATAATAAAGGATTTATGGTATATTACGGCCCTATTTGGTTCCGTTGTGGATTTCTAAAAGCAGCTATGAAAAATCTGCTGTGGAAAATAGCTGTGAAAAATCTGATTTGAAAAAGATGTAGGTCATTTGGCAAACCAGCTGATATAGCTTTTTCAGATTTTGGCCCGCAGCGAAATCTGATTTTGGAAAGCACGTCCTGGGCTGCTTCTGCTTTTGGTTCAGATTTTGGCAGCGGATTTCTGAAATCAGATTCTGCTCGGTTCGCCCTTTGGTTCAGATTCTGCTGCGCAGCAGTGGAATTTGTCGATAAAAGCTGAACAAACAGGGCCTACATCCACTGGGCATCGAAGTTCACCACCAGCAATCATAAAGCACAACGAAGAATCAGATTACAAAAACGGGGCACCATTGCAGTGTAACAAAATAATACTGAACCAAGACCACTTCCAAGACAGTTCAAAAAGGTTAGCGTTGCGCGGGAACTGCTACGCAAACAGCTGAGCAAGGCTGTGAGACCGGCCTAGCATGTCGGTCATAGCTTTCAGGTGTAGCTATTTAGCAATGAGGTTCTCATTGGTGTTCTCCGCAATCTTTCTTAGAGATAGGACTTCAAGTCAAAGTTGAGTTGTAGAATGCCTTTCTGCTAGAAGTTGGGACTGAAGAAGTCGAACTGATTCACACAGCGAATTATGTGAGCTTTTCTGACTACTAATCTCAAGTAACTTGAACACTGCATCAAGACAAGACTTTGGGGTTGTCTCGCTATCTTCAAGATGTTTTGCCTTCTTTGCTACAATATATGTTGGTTTGTCTCACAGCCTTCAGCAGACTTGTGCATGCCATCAGGCATATCACCCTGAAACAAGCAGAGAGACGACAGGTTTTGCACGTGTATAAACAAAGATGATAATTGTGCTGTCAATTTCATCCAATTTCAAATTAGAAAATAAAGAGTAAGTTCAAAATATCAATAGCATAATTTGGCATTGTTCATAATGCGGGGAGCTTCACCACACTACTGGATTACCATGTCAACATAACAAACATAGATGAAGCGCAAAGACAATCATTGTATCTATTTTGGTTAATGTGCATGGCATGTTGTTCATATCATCAGCCACGTCAGTAAGATAAAATAGGAGATGACAAGGTGCAAACGTGGGCTACTTCACCACACACTGGATTATAGATCCACAAAAACAAGTATACACATAGGGAGTATTGAGTGATGTGCATGGTATCAATAAGGAATTTGGTTTTACAAGTAAAACTTGGAACGTACGGTTGTTGCGAACATGCATTTTGATAGAAACAACAAACTAAACAGTAGTTAACGATATGGAGTATGAGCAAATTAAATAGCAGTTGAGGATAAAGGCTTTAGAAGGACTGACTTACATTAACAGTTAACACCGGCTTTATAATGCCCTTCACCATGTCAAGGGAAGGATAACTCAATAATTTTAGCACAGAATCTTCTTCATAAGCATTGCCTGTACTCTACATTTTGTAGAGAGTAATTATAGATATGATAATACTGGAAGGGATAGAGGATAATGAACATAAGATGCAGATTAATACTGGAAGTACGAGCGTTACAGGACAAAATGTACTGACAAGAGCAATGGGCTACACTTCTGCACTAGCATTGTCTATGTATTCAACTTTTTGGTAAGATTAAATGTAGATCTGATATTTTTTAGTAAATGGTGGGCGAGGAATATAAGATGCAGAATGCTACACAATGAACCAATCCCTCTTTCCATAATATAAGAGTGTTTTGAACATTGGTGTACTCTAAAAAACGTTCTTATATTATGGGACGATGGGAGTAGCTGTTAATGTAAGTACAGTGATAGACGACATTCAGTCCTTACAAGAGGGCTGCAGAGCTAAACCTCTTCAAAAGCATTGGGTTGATTCTAAATTTATGTAAGAGTCCATATGGATCTTATAATGTCCACCAAATGGACGATAACGAGGCTAACATGTGCAATGATGCTACATAATCAACTAGCTATGAAAGTAAGTATGGTCATACATGGCAAGAGGTACTCACAAGAGCATTGCAGTGTGCAGTATAGTTGCAAGATTCTGTGGTCCCTTGAGAATGAATGTTCTTCTGCTAACAATTTTCGTACAAGTGAGACGTTAAGGCAAATGCAGAAATGTAGTTCAAATTGTGATGTGATATCATAGACAGTACCTTACGATGCAGACGAGACCAATGTGTAACAAGATTATTCCAGTCACTGACTGATAAATGTAGCACCGGAGACTTTACAGAAATTTCGTTTAGAGGCTTGCCATCGAAGTGTGCCTGCCTCAGGTAGGAACGATACTTCATCAATGAGTGCTTGAAAAGTGCAACCAACCCTTGCTCGTCTTGACAATTCAGCTTGGTCCTCGCCTATTTAAAAGAATGAAATCCTGTGTCTTCTGTCAGCTGAAACATATGCAATAATTACCAGAATAACATTAGTACATTACTTATGCTTAAGTTGCGGAGGAAGACTGGAAGTTGTTGTGTGTCTGTGGTATAATCTTTCCATGAAGGAAAGATGTGCACAAAGTTCCTGACAACAATATAAGCTTCATCTTCTAAACTAGAAGAAATGGAACAGGGGTCCTATTTACTGCCATTGGGGCTCTCTCTGGTTCAAAAAGGGATTTCACAACTGGATTTGGTGTACTCTTTCCTGGAATGGGGGTTTTGCATCATAGAGGTGGTGATATGTCAACTGGCATCACCATACCATTTGCTGCAGTTGGGGTCTGCTGAGTTGGGGCATCAAAGATGACTAGTGTAGTAGGGCTAGAGTCTGCTAGAGTTGGGGCTGTGTTTTGTGGGTCAGGTGATATTGCAACTACACCTAATGGGCTATTTGATTTATCAGGTGTTACTACCTTTTTCCAAATACTTTGCTCATGCTCCTCCATGATCAGCAATTGCCCTCTTCCTTTTGAACGTCTGATACACAAGAAAAGCATTTGAATGGATAAATATGATATGATGACAGATGGAATATGTACTGAAAATAGATAGGCAGGGCATATTCATATACACGATGTGTAAACTAAGCTAATGGCAGTGCAACAAAGTAGAAGCAGTGCAAAGTATCAACTTCAAGATATGTGCGACCAATATAACCTTGGAAAGTTAGAGCAAGCACCTTGATGGGTGAATAAGATAGAGCATCTGCCTTTGACGACTCCACTAGGGAGCTACATTGTCTTAGGTCTCCCTCTAGCTCAGAATCACTGTTAGGATCATATTCTGAGCATGAATCTGTAGGTGGAGAGCTGATAACCCACAAGTATAGGGGATCGCAACAGTTTTCGATAAGTAAGAGTGTTGAACCCAACGAGGAGCTAAAGGTAGACCAAATATTCCCTCAAGTTCTATCGACCACCGATACAACTCTACGCACGCTTGATGTTCGCTTTACCTAGAACAAGTATGAAACTAGAAGTACCGTGTAGGTGTTGTTGGATAGGTTTGCAAGATAATAAAGAGTACGTAAATAAAAAGTAGGGGCTGTTTAGATAAAGAAACAATAAAGTAAATATAGCGAGTGTGGAAAAGTGGTGGCAGGAGTTGTGAAATTGTCCCTTAAGCAATTGACTACTTTACTAGACCGATAGCAAGTATTATGTGGGAGAGGCCACTGCTAGCATGTCATCCCTGACTTGGAATTCTATGCTCTTATGATTGGAACTATTAGCAAGCATCCGCAACTATTAACATTCATTAAGGTAAAACCCAACCATAGCATTAAGATATATTGGTCCCCCTTCAATCCCGTATGCATCAATTGCTATGCTAGGTTGAAGCTTCTGTCACTCTTGCCCTCCAATACATAGTCCTATCAACATACAACTAACCCTAGGGTGTGATCCACGCGCGCAATCATATGATGGGCACCAAAGGACAGCAACATAACCACAAGCAAATTAAATCAATCATAGCAATTCATCAACCGCCGATAGGACAACAAAAATCTACTCAAACATCATAGGATGGCAACACATCATTGGATAATAATATGAAGCATAAAGCACCATGTTCAAGTAGAGGGTACAGCGAGTTGCGGGAGAGTGGACCGCTGTAGATAGAGGGGGGGAGGTGATGGAGATGTTGGTGAAGATGGCGGAGGTGTTGGTGTAGATCGCGGTGATGATGATGGCCCCCGGTGGCACTCCGGTGCCACCGGAAGTGAGGGGGAGAGAGCCCCCCTCCTTCTTCTTCTTCCTTGACCTCCTCCCTAGATGGGAGAAGGGTTTCCCCTCTGGTCCATGGCCTCCATGGCACGGGAGGGGCGAGAGCCCCTCTGAGATTGGATCTGTCTCTCTGTCTCTCTCTGTTTCTGTGTTCTCAGATTCTACCCTTTCACCGTTTCTTATATTCCCGGAGATCCGTAACTCCGATTGGGCTGAAATTTTAACACGGTCTCTATCCGGAAATTAGCTTTCTTGCGGCGAAAGAAGGGCACCAACGGCCTTACAGGTAGCCCATGAGGGTCAGGGGCGCGCCCAGGGGGGCAGGTGCGCCCCCCTACCTCGTGGCCACCTCGGGCACCATCTCGCGTGGATTTTTCTTCCCAAAAAATCTTATATTCCAAAAAATCTCCGTCAATTTTTATTCCGTTTGGACTCCGTTTGATATGGATATTCTGCGAAACAAAAAACATGCAACAAACAAGAACTGGCACTGGGCACTGGATCAATATGTTATTCCCAAAAATAGTATAAAAAGTTGCCAAAAGTATATGAAAGTTTTAGAACATTGTCATGGAACAATCAAAAATTATAGATACGACGGAGACGTATCAGCACCCCCAAGCTTAATTCCTGCTCGTCCTCGAGTAGGTAAATGATAAAAAAGATAATTTTTTATGCGGAATGCTACCTAGCATAATATTGATCATGTAATCTAATCATGGCATGAATATTAAGATACGAGTGATTCAAAGCAATAGTCTATCATTTGACATAAAAACAATAATACTTCAAGCCTACTAATAAAGCAATCAAGTCTTTTCAAAATAACATGGCCAAATAACGTTATCCCTACAAAATCATATAGTCTAGCTATGCTCCATCTTCACCACATAAAATATTCACATCATGCACAACCCCAATGACAAGCCAAGCAATTGTTTCATACTTTTGATGTTCTCAAACCTTTTCAACTTTCACGCAATACATGAGCGTGAGCCATGGACATAGCACTATAGGTGGTATAGAATGGTGGTTGTGGAGAAGACAAAAAGGAGAAGATAGTATCACATCAACTAGGTGTATCAACGGGCTATGGAGATGCCCATCAATAGATATCAATGTGAGTGAGTAGGGATTGCCATGCAACGGATGCACTAGAGTTATAAGTGTATGAAAGCTCCAACTGAAACTAAGTGGGTGTGCATCCAACTTGCTTGCTCATGAAGACCTCGGGCATTTGAGGAAGCCCATCATCGGAATATACAAGCCAAGTTCTATAATGAAAATTCCCACTAGTATATGAAAGTGATAACTCAAGAGACTCTCTATATGAAGAACATGGTGCTACATTGAAGCACAAGTGTGGAAAAAGGATAGAAGCACTGCCCCTTCTCTCT
>NC_041380.1:301024116-301094256 GCF_002162155.2 Triticum dicoccoides | reverse complement strand
TTGGCCTCTCTTTTTTTATTTGGGATTCTTTGGCCTCTTTTATTTTTTTGTAAAGTCCGGAGTCTCATCCCGACTTATGGGGGAATCATAGTCTCCATCATCCTTTCCTCACTAGGGCAATGCTCTAATAATGATGACCATCACACTTTTATTTACTTACAACTCAATATTACAACTCAAGGTCTAGAACAAAGTATGACTCTATATGGATGCCTCTGGCGGTGTACTGGGATGTGCAATGATCTAGCGTAGCAATGACATCAAAAAACGGACAAGCCATGAAAACATCATGCTAGCTATCTTACGATCATGCAAAGCAATATGACAATGAATGCTCAAGTCATGTATATGATGATGATGGAAGTTGCATGGCAATATATCTCGGAATGGCTATGGAAATGCCATGATAGGTAGGTATGGTGGCTGTTTTGAGGAAGGTATATGGTGGGTTTAAGGTACCGGCAAAAGTTGCGCGATACTAGAGAGGCTGGCAATGATGGAAGGGTGAGAGTGCGTATAATCCATGGACTTAACATTAGTCATAAAGAACTCACATACTTATTGCAAAAATCTATTAGTCATCGAAACAAAGTACTATGCGCATGCTCCTAGGGGGATAGATTGGTAGAAAAAGACCATCGCTCATCCCCGACCGCCACTCATAAGGAAGACAATCAATAAATAAATCATGCTCCGACTTTGTTACATAACGGTTCACCATACCTGCATGCTACGGGAATCACAAACCTCAACACAAGTATTTCTACTAATCCACAACTACCCACTAGCATGACTCTAATATCACCATCTTTATATCGCAAAACTATTGCAAGGAATCAAACATATCATATTCAGTGATCTACAAGTTTTATGTAGGATTTTATGACTAACCATGTGAATGACCAGTTCCTGTCATCTCTCTAAATAGATATAAGTGAAGCAAGAGAGTTTAATTCTTTATACAAAAGATATGCCCACGCTCTAACAAATCTAAGTGGAGCAAAAGAGCATTCTACAAATGGTGGTTGTCTAAGTGAAGAGAAACAGGCAATCCAAACTTCAATTGATATAAGTGAAGCACATGAAGCATTCTATAAAGCCATACTCAAAAGATATAAGTGAAGTGCATAGAGCATTCTATAAATCAACCAAGGACTATCTCATACCAGCATGGTGCATAAAATAAAAATGAAAACTAAATGCAAAAGACGCTCCAAGATTGCACATATCACATGAACGAAACGAATCCGAAAACATACTGATACTTGCTGAAGAAAGAGGGGATGCATTCCGAGGCATCCCCAAGCTTAGACGCTTGAGTCTCCTTGAATATTTACTTGGGGTGCCTCGGGCATCCCCAAGCTTGATCTCTTGTCTCTCTTCCTTCTTCTCACATCAAGACCTTCTCGATCATTGAACACTTCATCCACACAGAACTTCAACAGAAAACTCGGTAAGATCCGTTAGTATAATGAAGCAAATCACTACTCTAAGTACTGTTGAAAACCAATTCATATTTTTTTGCATTGTGTCTACTGTAATATAACTTTTTCATGGCTTAATCCACTAATATAAATTGATAGTTTCATCAAAACAAGCAAACTATGCATCAAAAACAGAATCTGTCTAAAACAGAACAGTCTGTAATAATCTGAACATTCACCATACTTATGATACTTGAAAAATTCTGCCAAAATTAGGAAAAATGAAATTTTTTTATAGAAATACATTGCAAAATGAATCAGAACCATTTGACGTTCCAGCTAAAAATTTAAAATCGCGCACTACAGCCAAAGTTTCTGTCCTGCACCGTACAAACCATCAAGCAAATGTAAACATCCTAAAGGAAAACCTTGGCACATTATTTTTATATTTAAACTTTATAAAAGCACACAACAGAAATAAATGACTCTCTAAAACTTCCAAGTTGTCTCCCTGGCAGCGCTTTCTTTAAAGCCATTAAGCTAGGCATATAGTGCTCAAGTAATGGATCCACTCGGATCCCAAGGTATATCAAAGCCAATTTTAATTAACAATGATTTATAATTTAGTAGTGAGCACAAAGTAACATATATCATACAACAACGAAGTCTAACTCTCTTCCTATGCATCGGCATGTCATAAAAGAACAATTCATGCACACAAAGTAAAGCCCAATGCATAGTATAAACAGATTCTTGCAATTTTATCGTATTGGAAACATAGAGAGGTGGAGATATAGTTCCTCTCTCATAATAATTGCAAGTAGGAGCATCAAGCACATGCATATTATATCTATCAAAATCATCATGTGTAATGGTAAAAGGCAACCCATCAACATATTCCTTAATAAGAGCAAACTTCTCTGATATAGTGTAGTCAGGAGAATTCAAAAGGATAATAGGACTATCATGTGTGGGTACAATAGCGACAATTTCATGTTTAACATAAGGAACTATAGCAAGTTCATCTCCATAAGCATAAACATATTGGCATCTTGGCCACAAGCATAGCAAGCATCATCAAAAAGGGATATTTCAAAAGAATCAACGGGATCATAACAATCATCATAGCAATCATCCTCCGGTAAGCACGAAGGGAAATTAAACAATGTATGAGTTGAAGAGTTACTCTCATTAGAAGGTGGGCATGGGTAGCTAATCCGCTCTTCCTCCTTTTGTTCTTCCCTCTCCTCGTCATCTTTTTCATCCAGTGAGCTCATAGTTTCATCAAATTCTTCTTCCATAGACTCCTGCAAAATATTAGTCTCTTCTTGGACAGCGGAGTAGTCCTCAATATATGGTTCAACATAGGCATTAGAAGCATAATTATCATAGCTATATTTAAGTATGGCAAAAAAATTAGATTTGTAAAGAGTAGAATCATACTTTTCAATCAAAGAAGCAATTTCATAAGCACCCTTAAAAGCAACAAATTCTTTAATTTGTTGAACATCATAGTAATTATAAACACCCTTGGCATACGAAGATACGATTCCATTATCACTAAACAAACATTGGTAGGGAAGGTGTTTCTTAGGGTCTTCAGAACAACAAGTAAAATCATATATTTCACATAAATTCCAAGCATAGCATGGCAAACGATGAATTTGACCCAGTAAAATTTTCCATTTTTCAGATATTCGGTGTTGCACAAAACAAGCATGCTCATCTAAAGATTTGCCCTCAACTAAGCTAGTTGGGGTTTCAGCACGAGCACATAGGGATCAAAGATGATCCAAGTAATAAGCTTCAGCAGTGTGATAGATTTTGAGTGGTTCTTCAATGATTGGTTTAGTAGGTACAACTAATTTTTTTGGTATTTTGCATTTCCTACCCATAACTAAAGATAGAAAACAACTAAGAACAACAAATAAAAATTACTTAGTGATAAAGCAAACAAGCACACACGAGAGTATTCACCCCACGTTATTGCTCCCCGGCAACGGCGCCAGAAAAAGGTCTTGATAACCAACAAGTATAGGGGATCGCAACAGTTTTCAATAAGTAAGAGTGTCGAACCCAACGAGGAGCTAAAGGTAGAACAAATATTCCCTCAAGTTCTATCGACCACCGATACAACTCTACGCACGCTTGATGTTCGCTTTACCTAGAACAAGTATGAAACTAGAAGTACCGTGTAGGTGTTGTTGGATAGGTTTGCAAGATAATAAAGAGTACGTAAATAAAAAGTAGGGGCTGTTTAGATAAAGAAACAATAAAGTAAATATAGCGAGTGTGGAAAAGTGGTGGCAGGAGTTGTGAAATTGTCCCTTAAGCAATTGACTACTTTACTAGACCGATAGCAAGTATTATGTGGGAGAGGCCACTGCTAGCATGTCATCCCTGACTTGGAATTCTATGCTCTTATGATTGGAACTATTAGCAAGCATCCGCAACTACTAACGTTCATTAAGGTAAAACCCAACCATAGCATTAAGATATATTGGTCCCCCTTCAATCTCGTATGCATCAATTTCTATGCTAGGTTGAAGCTTCTGTCACTCTTGCCCTCCAATACATAGTCCTATCAACATAAAACAAACCCTAGGGTGTGATCCAGGCGCGCAATCATATGATGGGCACCAAAGGACAGCAACATAACCATAAGCAAATTAAATCAATCATAGCAATTCATCAACCACCGATAGGACAACGAAAATCTACTCAGACATCATAGGATGGCAACACATCATTGGATAATAATATGAAGCATAAAGCACCATGTTCAAGTAGAGGGTACAGCGGGTTGCGGGAGAGTGGACCACTGTAGATAGAGGGTGAAGGTGATGGAGATGTTGGTGAAGATGGCGGAGGTGTTGGTGTAGATCGCTGTGATGATGATGACCCCCGGTGGCACTCCGGTGCCACCGGAAGCGAGGGGGGGAGATCCCCCCTCCTTCTTCTTCTTACTTGACCTCCTCCCTAGATGGGAGGAGGGTTTCCCCTCAGGTTCATGGCCTCCATGGCACGGGAGGGGCGAGAGCCCCTCCGAGATTGGATCTGTCTCTCTGTCTCTCTCTGTTTCTGCGTTCTCAGATTCTACCCTTTCACCGTTTCTTATATTCCCGGAGATCCGTAACTCCGATTGGGCTGAAATTTTAACACGATCTCTATCCGGAAATTAGCTTTCTTGCAGCGAAAGAAGGGCATCAATCGCCTTACAGGTAGCCCATGAGGGTCAGGGGCGCGCCCAGGGGGCAGGCGCACCCCCCTACCTCGTGGCCACCTCGGGCACCGTCTCGCGTGGATTTTTCTTCCCAAAAATCATATATATTCCAAAAAAACTCCATCAATTTTTATCCCGTTTGGACTCTGTTTGATATGGATATTCCGCGAAACAAAAAACATGCAACAAACAGGAACTGGCTCTAGGCACTGGATCAATATGTTAGTCCCAAAAATAGTATAAAAAGTTGCCAAAAGTATATGAAAGTTGTAGAATATTGGCATGGAACAATAAAAAATTATAGATACGATGGAGACGTATCAAGAGCGTTTGCATTGCATTGCATCTAGACTTGATTTCAGTCCCTTAATGCCAAGTTTGACAGCCATGGCATTGTTCTTCTTTATACTTTTCATGCGCGCAAGCTCATAATCATTATGATGTTGTTCAGTATCTGAGATTCATGAAAACATAAAAAGTACTCAGATTATCTATGGAATGCATTGGGGATTCAACTCGAAGAGTGTCACCCTATAAACCCCTGCATATGCAAATTTCACCCCCCCCAACCATGCTGACCAGACCACACATAGGAATACAAACCTCTTATGTCTCTATAACAGGCAGACACAGATTTCAAAACTAAAGTAGGAACATGAGAATCATATCAAATTCGTATTTGAACAAATAGACTAAGGAATCATGAGTGGCATAATGTTTAGCTTCAAGGGTGGAGTGTTGGTAGTGCGACACAAAGCAAGTAGGCAGATTGTATTCCATGTGAAAGATCATAGTCTATATAAAAGGTGGAAATGACACTTTCTTTTTATACAATGCAGTGTTTGTTGCCCACACATGATGGAAGATATCACACAGAGAAATACTATTCACTCATGTCTGCGATTCCAGTATTTTGAAACAGGGTGGTCCACCCTAAAATAATATTGACAACAAATATGACAAGGCAAGCATAGATGTAGTGAATCAATCATTACTTGTGATCTTACTAGGACAAGTATGCAGAATTGTAACTGCAGTAAGAGACCATCCAAAATCTGAATCAAGAAGTTGGTCTAGCGCTTATTGTTTACAACTAATCGACGTGAATAATTGGATATCATATCGAATGAGTAACAAAGACAAGTAAAATTGTCGACAAACCTGGCCTGCAGTAGTAAGCTGGGTCAATGTCACTAGGACCAACAATCCAAAATGACTAGTGTCTGTTCCTAGGGCCAGAATTTTGAAACCCTATGAACTTTATAGGTACTAAAGATTACTGAAATACATCTGAACAATTAAGTGTAGGTAGCACTCAGTACACAACAAACCCTAATGACAGTCCTGCCTAATGAGTAATGAATCAATTAGAAAATGGGTGATGAGGAGTGGATGCTGAGTGTTGAGGACGTATCTCAGGATAAATAGGGTTGGCTTAGTGGCTACTGCACGCCTGAGCCCTGAACGGACTAGGAAGGTAGGCACGGCGGCGCGCCCGGGCAGCGGTGACGCTGTTGGGCGAGCGGCTCCTGACCTCCTATTAGTCCGGCGTCTCCTCCTAGAGTCATGCATACGGGGACGGCAAGTCGCCGGCGAGGCAGGCGGCTGGGGGCGGGCAGAGATCGGAAGCGCAGCTGAACAGAGGGGAATCGGGGCCTGGGCCAACCCAAAATCACAGGGTGGTCCATGGCCCACCGTGGGCACCCTGTGGAGATACACACCTGAGCGGCGTACATGCATTTTAGAGACTAAATTAGGAACATTTAGCTGACCAAATAAAAGACTCTGTTTTAATAATATTAGATTCGTATTTGAACAACTAAGCTTGTTTAGCTTGATGGGTGGAGCGGTGCTATTATGACACGAAGCACGTATGATGATCGTATAGTGATCATAAAAGGGGGAAACCCTAAGCATTTTTTTAGCAAAAGAGGGTTTCCCTCCGATTTCTGTTAAAGAAACCACCACGGAACCAACATAATCAATTAAACTCTAAGCATGATCAATTAAACCCAATTATGACTGTGCCATGGGAGATTTAAAGCTGCAAACCGGAGAAATGCTATTTAGCATCCATTGTTTGCTTCGAACTAAGAACTAAATTTTAAGAGCTGAAAAGAAAGTACAGTAACCAAGTTACGATCTATTTCCTGGTTGAGATAAAAAAGTTGAGGAGATATGAACTACCACCTCTCTTGCAGTAGCGTGTAGGCATCGGGGGTGTGATGGCTGTCGGTGGCATTGAAGCAGATCTGCAATGGTAGACGGGTGCATCGGGGGATAAGTCCCATTGCGGTGGACGAGAAGGTCGTGTGAGCGGCCCCGGCAAAGAGGACGACGACGCCGATGATGCGAGAGGACATGATGCAAGGCTCTTGGTCCGTCGCCGTGGATGAGAAACGTCCATCTCTAGCAACGGACGACACGGTCTTGGTAGGCGCTCTGGCATGGTGGAGGACGGTGGCGATGGATGGGGTGGAGGACGGCGGCGATGGATGGGGTGGCGGACGGAGGAGCCTGGTCTGGGGATGGTCTTCTAGCACGGACGGTGCATGAATGGGAAAATGGAGGGAGAGGTATGGGGAACCATGTTTTTGGGACGCGCTTGTCTGAAATATGGGAAAGTTATGAACTTAGCCGCCGTTTAAAATTTGAACATCTCGTCGGTTGGGGATAGGAGGGTAATCTTGCATCTCGTCAATATTTTCCTAGAGTGATTTCGGGCGAGGAGAGGGTGTTTTGGCGCCCACGGTTGGCGCCCATGGTGTATGAATGGGGCTGACAGGTAGGGCGGTTGTGTCACATCTGAGTGAAGTTACAAACCCGCCCCTATTGAAAATATTTGCCTACATCAATTTTGGCCGAGTCGAATTTGTTTTGCCACCCACCGTGTATGAATGGGGAAATGGAGGGAGAGATAGAGGTATTTTGGACGAGCTTGAATCAAATGTGTTTTGCCGCCCATAACTCACTGTGTTTCCTCGACGCATACTCCGGATACCATCAAATTAAGATGGAGTCTGACCAGGGCGCAACGGCATTTATTACCCCATATGGGCCTTTCTGCTTCAACACTAGTCAAAAACATTGGCGCCACTTACCAACGCATGATTCAAACATGTCTGGAAAAGCAAATTGGCAAGAAAGTGGAGGCATATGTAGATGATGTAGTCATCAAGACTAAACACGTTGAATCATTAGTGGACGATCTACGCCTCACATTCAACAACCTCTGAGCATATGACATACGGCTCAATACGGAAAAATGTGTTTTTGGCGTTCCAGCCGGATAACTGCTCGAGTTCATTGTTTCCAATAGAGGAATCGAAGCGAACCCAGCCAAAATCTGAGCCTTATCACAATTGGCAACGCCAACAGACCTAAAGCGGGTCCAAAAACTAGCTGGTTGTGTGGCGGTATTAAGCCGCTTCATCTCCAGATTAGGAGAAAAAGCGCTACCACTTTACCGACTACTCCGGCGCACCGACCACTTTGAATGGACGGATGCGGCTACAGCCAGACTGGAAGAAATAAAAGCCTTGTTAGCAGGCAACCCAATCCTAGCCGCACCGGGGGTCGGTGAACCTATGTTGCTCTACAAATCTGCAACTCACCAGGTAGTAAGCACCGTACTCGTCGTTGAACGAGAAGAGGAGGGACATAAATTCCCATCTAGAAACCGGTGTACTACGTATCGGCGGTCCTCACACCGTGCAAATCCCGATACCCGCACTACCAGAAGATAGCGTATGCGGTCTTCATGGCATCTTGGAAGCTACAACACTACGTTCAAGAGTGTTCGATCATGGTGGTGTCTGAAGTACCACTCAATGACATCATAAATAATCGGGATGCCACTGGCCGCATAACCAAATGGGCCATCGAGCTCTTACCATTTGAAATAACATACAACCCACGCCGAGCTATTAAATCTCAGGTGTTGGCCGACTTTGTCGCCGAGTGGACGGAAGCCGAACTCCCTAAAGAGTATAGTACATACTGCAACTGGATCATGTACTTCAACGGCTCCAAAATGTTAGCCGGACTGGGAGCTGGTATCATCTTGACATCCCCTACAAGGGACACAGTCCTCTACGTGTTACAAATCATGTATACGGACTCCAATAATGCGGCTGAATATGAGGCACTATTACATGGTCTCCGAATAGCTATCTCTATGGGCATACAACGCCTAGAGGTGCGAGGGATTCAGACCTTGCAATATCCCAAATAAATGGAGAATTCGATGCAAACGATCCAAGATGGCGGCATACAGAAATGCCGTACTCAAAATATCAGCTCCGTTCACTACAAAAAAATACACTTCCGTCATGATACGTGTTTGTCACAGTAGGTCACGTTTTTTGTCATGCATGTACATCCATGATGATTTTATGACAGAATCAAGATAGTCATACCTGTGCTGTCGTAGAAGTGTTCCATGACATTACCAAAATTATCATCACGGAAGTGTCCACTTCCATGATGATAAATCGCGCGTCATAGAAGTGCTTTCATCAAGGGTGACCGACACGTGGCATCCACCGTAACGGAACACCGTTAAGCTCTCGTGTCCCGTTTTGGATCCGATAACCCGTTAACAGTCGGGATGTAACATCCCAAATTTTCAATTTGGAATGTTATACATTAGGTCATCATTGCATATCATATTTTATTGCATTTTGGCTTGATCCTCGAAATCCTAAGCAACTCAAGGACCCTCGGAGAGAGAGTTGGGGATTTCACTTTTTTCATATTTGAATTTATTCAAATATTGAAACGAAGAATTTTTTTTGTTCTAATTATTTTTCTCTCCAACAATATTTCATGTTAAAAGATATGAGAGGAGATAATATGACTTCTACAAAATAAATGAAATATTGGAGGAAAAATATTAAAATCAAATATTTGATTTTATTCGGATTTTATTGCTATTTTATTTGGATTAGAAAAATTGCACGTTTTCAAAATTGCATTTTAGGGCCGAGAAAATGTTCATCTTGTTCTAGATATTTTATTTAGATGGTGAAAACTTGTTTTGACATTTTTAGATTTTAATTTATTTTTCTAGGATTTATTTTCGGCGGAATCTGTTTTAAAAAAAACTTCTTCCGCGCCCGACTGGGCCGAGGCCCAGCCGAGCTAGGCCGCCGGCCCACGCCGTGCCACCGCCTCTCGTGCCCGAGTCCGGCCAGGACACGGCCGCCGCGCCGTTGCCGCCCGGGACTCCGCCCCCTCCCGCAAGCCACCCCCCCTAATAAGCCGAACCCGGGGCCCCTCGGGACCTCAAGCCGCCGCCTGCCGAAGCCGCCGCCGCCCACAGCGCCTCGCCGCCGCTGCATCGCCGCCACCCCGCCACTGCAACCGAGCCCCGCCGGAGCCGCCCCGCCTTGCCGGAGCCTCGCCGAAGGTATACGCCGCTGCCGTCGTTCGGTTTTATTTTAAAACCGGTTCGGTTTTTTAGAATAGATCGGTTCACCGATTTTCTTAGTTTAGTTACTTAGCGGACGTTCGTCCATACGTTCGTTTTAACGAACGGTGTTCACTCGTGAGCCACAGACAGCGAACGTTCCTTTGTTAGCCTGTTCGTCAGTTTTTCTTTTCCTCGGATATTCCGCGATTATTTCTGATCGTGATTTTGATCCGATTTTCTTTTAGTTTATATTTTCGCTCATTTATCGGAATCAGGCGATTCAAGCGCCTAGAGTTTCGTCTCGAAACCCTCTCTCCGTTTAACCAACTTGAACAAGATTTTGATACAGTAAAATTTGACCTTAGTCCAGATTAGTAATCGGATCTTGTTTCTTTCGTAGTTTGAGTTTCGTTGCTCTGTTTGATTTGATTCTTTTTGCAAACCGGAGTTCTTAAGTTGAACTTTTTGGTTAGATCTCTTATTTGAGTTTTACCCATGCTTCTTTGCTTGATTGCTTATGCACTAGTAGAAAAAGGGCTATAGATGGGATTGACACTAATGGCGCACCAGACAAGCGGTGCGCCATTAGTATATAGTAATGGCGCACCACCTTCTGATACACCATTAGAGTTGAAACTACTAATGGCGCACCTGGCCCCAGGGTGCGCCATTAGTATCAAAAAAAATTGAACTAGTGCGCCTGTCCAAACATACTAATGGCGCATCCAGACACAGTGCGCCATTACTAGTTGTAACTAGTAATGGCGCACCTGTCGGAAAGTGTGCCACTAATGTTGTTTTTTTATTATATTTTTTATTCCTTTTTTTGCAAAACTACTAACGGCGCACTGTTCCACCGTGCGCCATTACTAGTTTAAACTAGTAATGGCGCACTGTTACTAATGGCGCATTTAGAGTTGGTGCGCCATTAGTAAGTGGGCAACAACAAGATATTTTGGACAGCCTCTCCTACCCACACTCATTTTCTCCCCACTTCATTCTCTCCACCTCCTCCTTGTCTCGGGTGCCTCCTCTTTTTCACCTCATTTCCACCATAGATTCATTCAATTTAAGCGGTTAAATTACCTTGTTTTGATAGGTAAGTAAGGGGGGAAGCTATATTTATGTTGTTCTCCCTACAACAATGTGCACATGCACTTTTTATGGCCTAGCTAGATCTATGTATGTTCGTGGTGTTGCATATGTTTGTGGTGTTGCATATGTGTTTGTGTTTGGAGGTGTACCGGTATTTGAAATGCGATAGTTGCCAATATTTGCCAGAATGTTGATTCATTTTCGTTTCGGCGAGAATTTTGGCATTAAGCATTCTTTTTGGTCCTATTTTTAGGGAAAGTCATGCCAATTTTTTTCTTGGTTCTAAAATATCGTTTTGCTCTACCCCGCAGGCGACCATGGTCCGCACGATGACCGAAGGCGTCGCGAATAGGTTTTTGAGGTCCGTGAAGGCCGAGATGCTTCAAAAGAACGAGACGGATATAAGATGTCCGTGTCGAAGATGCAAGCTGAAGAGCCTTATTGCGGACCCGGATTCCGGGCATGTGCGGGACCACCTGCTCTTGCGTGGTTTCATGGATGGCTATCGGTGGCAAGGTGATGAAGATGACTACGAAGTCGTCCATGGGGGCCGGGCAAGAAATGAGGAAGGGCAGCAAGACAACCACCGCGGCTCGGGCGGGCGAGAAGACGAAGAATCCCCAGGAGATGATCATGACGGTGATGCTGTACATAGTCATCATGTAGAAGATGCAGGACATGATGATGAGGAAGATGCCGGAGCAGACGACAGGCATGATCATGAAGATGATGATGCCGGCGGAGCAGACGACGCTGGACCATCGATGGGCTGGGTGCAGGACCCTCATATTCAAGAGCTGCTTCTCAAGCAGACGGATAACGCAAGAGCTGCCGCCCGAGAGAAAGCCAAGATGGATCAACTTGAGTTAGATGCGGTTACTCCATTGTATGAAGGATGCAGGCCCGAGGATACCCGCCTGAAAGTAACGCTCATGGCTCTGGAGATGAAGGTAAAACACAAAATGACCGACGCATGCTTCGACGAGAACATGTCATTCTGGCACGAACGTCTTCCCAAGGGGAACAAGTGCCCGACCAGTTTGGAGGAGGCGAAGAAAATCGTGTGTCCTCTGGATTTACCGCACGTGAAATACCATGTGTGCATGAACAATTGCATAATTTATCGGGACGAGCACGCGGAGTCTACCATATGTCCGGTGTGAGGCGTCACTCGATACAAGAAGAGGAAGAAAGCTCCTCGAAAAGTGGTGTGGTACTTTCCGATCACTCCTCGTCTGCAGCGGTATTTCGCGGACCCTAAGGTAGCAAAGCTCCTGTGTTGGCACGCGGATAGGGAGGAGAAGAAGCGAGAAGATGACGCAAATGATCCGGAGATAGATAAAAAAGACAAGATGCTGAGTCACCCTAAGGATGCGAGCCAGTGGCAAGCGTTGAACTTCAAATACCCACAATTTGGGAGGGATCCAAGGAACATCATGCTGGGCGCGAGCACCAATGGAGTCAATCCGTTTGGCAGCCAGAGAAGCACACATAGCACCTGGCCTGTGTTTGTGTGGATGTACAACCTTCCCCCCTGGTTGTGCATGAAGAGGAAGTACATTCACATGAGTATGCTAATTGAAGGGCCGAAACAACCAGGGAACGACATCAATCTGTATCTGGGGCTGCTGAAGGAGGAGCTAGACACACTGTGGAAAATGCCAGCCAATACGTGGGACGCCGCAGAGAAAGGATATTTCCCTATGAGAGCCGCACTGCTCACGACGGTGCACGACTATCTCGGTTACGGATATCTCGCGGGGCAGGTAGTCCATGGATTTTCTAGATGCGTAAGGTGCATGGATGACACAACGTATCGCCAGCTAGATAGAGATCCTGGGTCTTCGAAAACCGTGTTCATGGGACATCGAAGGTGGCTTCGCGATGATGACCCGTGGAGGAAACGCAAGGATCTGTTCGATGGTGAAACCGAACCCTGAAAACGCCCGTGTACGAGGAGCGGCGAGGAAATAGACAAGCTGTTGAAAAATTGGAAAGACTGCCCACTGCCGGGAAAGAAGCAAAAGGCGCCAGAGCCGGGAAAGAAGCGAAAGGCACCAGAGCCGCTGCTGAAGGTATGGAAAACAAGGTCTATTTTCTAGGACTTGCCGTACTGGAAGATCCACCGTGTGCCTCACAGCCTTGATGTCATGCATATCACGAAGAACGTGTGCGAGAGTCTACTTGGTACCCTGCTCAACATGCCAGAGAGGACCAAAGATGGGCCGAAATCAAGGGCAGACTTGAAATCAATGGGCATCAAGCAGGAGCTTCACGCTATATGATGATGATGATGATGAGGCGAAGCAGGACACAGAAAGTCGTCGCAAAGGCAAGAAGACCGGAAATGACTACCCTCCCGCGTGCTTCACTCTAAGTCAGGAGGAGATTGAGCAGTTTTTCACCTGCCTCCTAGGAGTAAAACTTCCTTACGGTTACGCGGGGAAGATAAGTAGATACCTAGACCCAGCGAAGCAGAAGTTCAGCGGGATGAAGTCTCACGACTGTCACGTGCTGATGACGCAGATACTTCCAGTTGCAATCCGTGGGATCATGGACGCGCACGTCCGTGAAATGCTATTTGGCCTATGCAACTTTTTCGACGTCATCTCTCGAAAGTCGATTGGCGTGAGGCAACTCAGAAGGCTACAGGAAGAGATCGTGGTGATACTATGCGATCTTGAGATGTACTTCCCGCCCGCATTCTTCGGCGTTATGGTGCATCTGCTGGTCCATATAGTGGAGGATATGATCCAACTCGGGCCGACGTTCCTGCACAGCATGATGTCGTTCGAAAGGATGAATGGTGTCATCAAAGGATACGTTCGCAACATGTCATGTCCAGAGGGAAGCATAGCCAGGGGCTTTCTGACCGAAGAGTGCATCTCCTACTGCATGAATTATCTAGGCATCGAGAACCCCGTTAGTCTGCCCGTCAACAGGCACCTCGGCAGGCTCGCTGGATGGGGTCACCGTGAGGGTCGCCGCGAAATGCATGTCGACTTTGAGGGTCGACTCGCCGACTTTGAAAGAGCAAACCTAGTCGCGCTACAACACATAGACGTGGTCGATCCTTGGGTGGTAGAGCACAAAACCTTTATTAAGAAGACGTACAATGACCGAGGCCAACAGAGGACGGACGGAGATATACTCAAAGAGCACAACTCATGTTTCACGCATTGGTTCAAGCAGAAGCTTCTGTCGTACCCTTTACATGAGGATTCTTCCGCGGAAGAACAACTCATATTCGCCTTGTCACAGGGCGCCAAGCACAACCTGATGACCTATGAGGCGTACGATATCAATGGCTACACATTCTACACCGAGGCCAAGGACATGAAGAGCGATGGTTATCAGAACTCCGGGGTAACGATGGAATCCTACACCGGTAACAACAAGGACAGATACTACGGAAGGATCGAGGAGATCTGGGAGCTGAGCTACGCTGGAGAGAAGGTCCCGATGTTCCGTGTCAGATGGGCCAAGAGCATCCTAAAAGAAGACCGGTATTTCACCACCATGGTTATACCCGAAGCCAAATCCGAGACCGCGGGCGCAAACGTCACCGCGAAAAATGAGCCATGGGTACTGGCTTCCCAAGTGGACCAATGCTTCTTCATTACCGACCCGTCAAAGCCTAGTCGTGTTGTCGTGAGGAGAGGCAAAAGGAAGATCATCGGAATGGATGGAGTAGCCAATGAGCAAGACTTCGACAAGTACGGCGACCCGAGGATCGAACATGACGACGATGATGAAGTAGCAGCATATACCACAAGAAGAAGCAGGACCACCCTACCTAAAGGACGTCCGTTCCACAGAAGAACTCCATTTGCAAAAAAGAAGGGCAAGAAGATTGTGAACAGATAGCTAGCTAAGATCGATTGTATTTTAAATCGTAGCCTTCATTTCTCGATTGTATTTCATGGGCACTTTTTTGAACTATCATGAATATTTTTAAATTTCATGGACACTCGATCTTGATCCCCCTCCATCTCGATCGCTATCCCACCTCGCCAGATCCGGTCCCCCTCGCCGCCGAGCACCCCCCGGTCCACCGGCCGCCGCCGCCGACCCCCTGCACCCTCGATTCCCCTACTCAACTGCCGCCGCCGACCCCCCGCACCCCTCCCCTACTCAACCGCCACCGCCGACCCCCCGCACCCCCCGCACCCTCCCCTGCTCCACCGGCATTACTGTTTGATGATATTTTTAAAAAAAATTATTACTGTCTTATAAAAAAATATTACTGTTATGATTTAAACAAGTTTGAACATATTTAAACACAAATAAGTATCAAACAGCATTTTAAAGGCATAAAAAAAATTGTGGAGCCTGGGAATCGAACCCAGGACCTCCTGGTGTGAGAACTGGTTGCTGACCAGTCGAGCTAGTACAGGGAACTTGATGTGGATCAGGTTAGCTGGAAGATAACCTGTTGGCTCGAGCAGAAATAAAGAAAAATACTAATGGAGCACCAGGGTGAGGTGCGCCATTAGTATGGATGTACTTATGGCGCACCGAGGGGTGGTGCGCCATTAGTATTGTGCCGCCCCCATCCATATTTCCTCCCCGGCCCAAACCTATTCCCTCTCTCTCCCTCGCCCTCGCCCTCGATCCCCTTCCCCTCTCCTCTCCCGACGCCGCTGCCCCGCCGCCTCGACACCGCCTCGACGTCTCGACACCGCCTCGACGCCCCGACGCCACCTCGACGCCTCGACGCCGCCCCGACACCGCCTCGACGCCTCGATGCCGCTGCCCCACCGCCTCGACGCCGCCTCGACACTGCCCCGACGCCACCGAGGAGCACGACTTGGCGCAGGCGCACGGTGTGCAGGGCTACCCCACCCTCCTCTTCTTCATCGACGGCGTGCCCAGGGACTACTCCGGCGAGAGGACCAAGTGAGAAATTTCTGCAAATCCCTAATTCCCTCCCTGTTCCCGCTCCGCAGCTGCTGAGAATTTTGTTTTTGCTTTGCTGCAGGGACGCCATTGTCGCTTGGATCGGCAAGAAGCTGGGCCCTGCGGTGCAGAACCTCACCGTCATTGACGAGGCCGAGAAGATCATCACCGGCGACGACGTGGTCGTGCTCGCCTTCCTCGACCACCTCTCGGTATGCAATGCGCCTTCTCCAGTGGCAGCAAAGTCAAACAAACCCAAAATTGGTTCAGCTGCAAACCATGTTACCCACATTGACCCGAAATTGGTTGAATTGCAAACCATGTGACCCAGATTGACCCAAGAATACAATGCTTGAATTGTGGCCAAACCGAGAACACATGAGGCCGAGATGTGCTCGTATGTTTAGCTCTCGGTACGCAATGCACCTTATCCAAGCACAGCAAAGTCCAGCAACCCAACCTGCTTCAACTGCATCCATTACAAGCATAGTGTTCCTTTACAAGCATAGTAGAGCATAGTATGGATTCTAATGTTCAACTCTGACTAAACAGGTTCTGCAAACGGTCTTTTACTGCACTTGACTGAAGAAGTAGGTGTCTGCTATATCCTGCACTTGAGGTGAGTTGTGTTCTCAGGTTTACATTGCAATGGGCACTTTTCTTGTAAACACAAATTCAGATTTATATACTATATGTTGGCATGACTATTTTTATTAGGCAGGACAGTGCAGTAGTTGATGTATCTTGGGTTGATTATAAAGTTGCTTGGGTTTAATATTACCCAGCATGATGATGTATCAATGTAGCATTAGCATATGATCCAAGTGCTAGTACTGCTAGTAAATAGCTAATACAGTTAATGAAGAAGAAAAAAACTGCTAGTACAGTTAATGAAGAAAAAAAAAACTGCTACTACTGCTAGTAAATAGCATCAGACTGAATGTCTTTTATATATGGTATTGCTAGTAAATAGCTTCTTCTATATACTAATTTGCATCAAAGTGTAGAACAAAGCATCAGACTGAATAACTAACAGTGGGTAATTAACCTAACTATTCATTTTTCCTTAGGTTAATATTAAAATGTCCAGTGTATATATATTTGAAAATGATTGCTGCTAGATGTTAATTTGCTGGTACTAGCTAGAATTTGGCACTGAAAAGCAAAAGCAAAAGCTAATTAACTGCTGGGTAATAGCACTGGTACTAGGTAGCTAAAATATGTGTTTTGAAACACTGAGAGCAGAAACACTTACTACATACATATGCTCAAGAAACACTTACTAACTAGAAAAGGTTTTGACTTGAAATGTTAATAGCACAGAGAGCACCACAAGTTAAACACCTCAATCTGTTAGTATTTGTCTGCATTTTCTCACATTCTTCTTGTATCTGATCCAGTATTGCTTGTAGTGGTTTGTCCAAAATGTTGAATGATAGTGCTTGGAGATGCATATATTGTTTAACCTCTTCACATGCCAATGTATTTTCCATGTTGTGATGGAGGCTTTTTTGCCTTGTCCACCCGAGAGGCCCTTGAGTTTGCTGGAATGTCGATTAACTTCCGTTCCGGCAAATTCGGGTACTCCATATGTCCTATTTTCAGCAAAGGTCATGCTGAAATTTTCCGTGAATTTTAGCATGACTTTGCTAAAAATAGGACATATGGGGTACTTGTGACTAATGCATGGGTGTCGACAAACCATTAATTATACAACCTTGGCTTTTAGGGTGCCTCGGTGTCGATAAAAACCGAAATGATGAAAGCTTAGGCTTTTAGGGTGCCTCGGCGTCGAAAAACCCTCAATGATAAAAGCTTAGCTTTTAGGATGCCTCGGTGTCGACAAACCCTAAATGATGAGACCATGATCTTGTTCCTTGACAATAACCAACTTTTTGACCAAACTTTGTTCCTATTTAGAAAGAAACATGGCCAACAACGATGAGGCCGGGGGTTCGGGCGGCAAGGCATTCTGGGAGCTGTCCTAGGAGATGGAGGAAAAACCTCACTTGTATGAGGACGCCGCCTTCCCCACCGATCCTGAGACCACTAATGGTGCCGCCGAGGATAACCCCACCGATGCCACCACTGATGGTGCCGCCGAGGATGCCACCACTGATGATGGCGGCGCACGCACAGATGGCAGCCAACCGAAGAGGCAACGGAAGGACCGGCGCCCGACCGTGCTCCGCACCCTCAAGGAGGAAGTTACTGAAGTGGACTCCGACGGGAATCCAACGACGCCCGAACGAATAGTCAAGGGGTACTCGCTTCAGCTCGGGTGCATTCTTCGGAGCACCGTCTCGATCAACACCGAGAACCTGAGGCATCCTGACCGAGGGAATTTGCGCAACCTCCTCTTCACGAAGTTGCACGAACGATACAAGTTCCCTGCTGAATTTGAAAACACAAGCCTCAAAGGGAATAAAGTGAACAATGCTGCCCTCACGAAGATGAGCAAGGCCCTGTCTACTTGGAAAAGCAATGTGAAGAGAATGATCGAGAAAGGTGAGAGTTATGAGAAGATCAAGGAGAAAAATCCTTCGATCACCGAAGATGACTACAACGACTTCAAGATCAATTGCTCGAGCACCACAAACTCCGAATCAAGTCAGTGGGGGAAAGAAATGCGGGAGCTGAACTTAGGGGAACACACACTCGGTCCCGGCGGTTATAGAGTGGTGGAGCCTATATGGGACAAGGAGGAGGCGGACCGTGCCGAGCAAGGCCTACCGCCCCTCTTCGATAAATACGGTGACAAGCTGACCGGGAACTTTGTCAGGGCCTGGTACAAGAAGGACCCGAAAACAAAGGAGCTTACCACGGATCCGAAGACCAGGGCGCTTGAGCTTGTTTTGGTAAGGAATACACCCCCGTGTAATTAGCTCCATATGGTTGCATTCTAATTAATGAAGCCAAATTTCTAAATGGTTCACATTCCTTCCGCAGGCGACTGAAAGCAGTAGCGCGGGGTCGATTAAGAGCAACCCTTGGGACACCACTCTAAATAGGGCGTTGAGTGTAATAAAGAACAAGGATAAGCTCAGTAAGCCGACGTCAGCTGGTCGTGTGGCCGGCAAAGGCTTGTCGACAAAATGGTCGTCATACTATAACACTGGTGGGCGAAAGGAGAAAAAGACCAGCTCGGAAAGCCAGGCGCGCGAGGTTCAAGAACTCAAGGCACAGGTGGCGCGGATTCCGGAGATTGTCCAAGAGCAAGTGCAACAACAACTCGGAGCGACGATCACCGCCATTGTGCCTACCTTGATCGAGGGGTTGAGTGCGTGGATTGCGGGCGGCCAACAGGGGCCGCCCCCGATTCCTAGCTTCACGGCCAGCAACTCGCAGAACGCGATGGCGGGGCCATTGGTGTCTCCAGAGGAGGCGGCATTGGTGTCTCCGATGCCGGCACGGGAGCTTAATGCACCCGGGTGTACGCCGGCCGCCACCTCTGCAGCAAGCGGCCCCTCCGTCAACTGCACGCCCGCCGTTGGCGGTCCTCGACATTAGCCGAGCTCGACGCCATCATCACGGTAACTAATTAAGCCTCTCTCGGCCGAGGACTTCATCTCCTTGCCTTTGACTGGGCATCCCTGACGCCCTACATGTTTTCGCAGGGCGCCGCTGACGTTCCGTGCACTCTCCTGCACTTCGTGAACAACGAGTTGGTCGATGTCGCCAAGGGAAAAATCGTTCAACCGGGCAACCCCTTGTTCCACGGTACCCAGATGCCACCCAACTTCTTTAGGGTTCAACTGGTTCGGGTGCTGCCAAGCTGCGACGAGTTGTTACCTCCGATTCGACCCATCGGGGCCGACGATGATGACGTGATGACCCTCAGCGTCTGCCTGAGCTGGCCCCTGCTTTGGCCAAAGAGCCAGATTCGTTTGGGGGCGGGGGAGACCACCCCAAAGACAACACCGCCAGTCGTGCTGGCGCCAAGTCGGCCCCATGGCAAGACCGCCGCAACGGTGCCGGACATCCCTATGCCACTGGATCCAAACATGCATATGGCACAGGGTCAGAACGACGATGACGACAATACATTTGGCAACGTCGATCAGTACTTTGCCGATCATGGGTACGGTGGCAACTTCATGGGGCCTCCTTCTGAAGAACCCAACCCAACAAAAGACGTGCGCGATCTAGCTGGTACCGCGGAGAAGCCAAGTTGCAACAGGCGTCGTCTGCAGTTCAGCTCTCAGGAGACGCCTCCAGCTGCCGACTTCACCGAGCCTCAGATAGGCGAGGTGCGAAATATTGTCAGCCCCAACACACTCAAGAAGGCGGTCTGTGAGCAGAACTCGGTCCCATTACAGGAGAAGAAGAAGGCACGCAAAAGAAAGACTAACAAGGGTGCGGGCCAGCCGGCACCGAGTACGATCCGTGCTCAGGACGGGCCACCTTCACCTGAGGATTTAATGAGGAGGCTGCATGTGGCGGGTAGGCCGATGCTATCGAGAAATATGCTCGATGCTGCAACCGGTGCTATGCGGAGTCTGCATGACTGTGTTCTTTCTTTGGAGAAGCGGCGTCTCAGAGAGAAGGATGTGGCATACCCGGTTTTCGCGGCCAAGGTGCCAGAGGGCAAGGGCTTTGTGGATAACTCCATCAGGGGTACGATCGTCCTGCGGTTTGATGACATCCACGCTATGTTGAACCTTCATCCGCTGCACTACACCTTCGTTCGGCTATTTTCGCTGAGTATGGAGATGCGGATCATTCGCGACAAGACCCCGGACATCGTGATAGTCGACCCCTTCTACATGCGTGCCAAGATCTTGGGCAGCGCTGGGGACCGGCAAGTCGCGAGTTCTTACCTCGAAGGCGTCATTCTGGCAAACCAAGATAAGGATAACTTCCTCGTGCCTTACTTTCCCGAGTAAGTCCTCCCCTCAACTGCCCCGTAACATATGAATTCTTAGATTTCGATCGTTTTTCTTTTAACATTCCGTGTTTTCGGCAGTGACACACATTGCACGCTCATCCTCCTAAGCCCCAAATATTCCATGGCCACGTATTTCGACCCGGACCGTCATTCAAACATAGACTACACAAATGTCAAGAAGGTTCTTAATGATGTTCTCCCCGGCTACGCCAAATCTGGAGGCACCTTCACCAGGCCTATTCGTAAGTACAGCAAGCACGTGTTCTCCCACAATACGATGTTCTGCTGCGTCAAGCAGCCGCCTGGCGGTCAGAAGGGTGCCTACTACGCCATCCATCACATGCGGGCGATCGTACGGGACCATCATCAACTTCTGCTACCGAGTAAACTCAAAGATTGGGCCGCGAGCGTGTCGGCAATCCAGGACGCGGACATCAGACAAGAATTCTTTCGCATCCAGTCGAAGTTTGCGGAAATCATCCATCAAGATGTCCTTCGTACCTCGGGGCAGTTCTACCTCAGAAATCAACCATCCAACAGTGACATCGACACAATGCTACAAATGCAGGCTGACAACGACCGTTATTTCATGACTCCCATGATAGACGGCGGCTTCATCCACGCTCCGGTCCCTTGAGTCGAGTCGAAAGCAGTGATGCTATGTCTAGTTCTGAAACATCGATTGGCTCATGTTGTAATTAAACTTTAATGAACTTGTAGTATGTCTCTTTGGTTTCGAGAGTCGTTCAACTTAGATGTAATTGATGCTATTAATGTCTTGCTTTTCTCTTCCGATCGTTCTGTTGCATACTTATATATTGCTTATGTATTGTCTGTGAATTGGTACTAACGTTTCGTTTGGCTAGTGCATAGCGATGCCGTCGTATGTCGTGTACAAGGGTAAGGTTCCCGGAGTCTACGACAACTGGGAGGAGTGTAGGAGACAAGTTCACCGATTCAGCGGTAACAGTTACAAAGGGTACACCACTAGGGCCGAGGCCGAATCTAGATACGCCCGCTATCTAGCGGGAGAGGGGAGGGAGCGTTGGAGGAACCGGATGAAGACGAGTTTCATCGTGATGATGCTCATCGTGATGACCGCAACTCTCTTCTATGTGATGGTAGTTTAGATGATCGATATCGACTTGTAATGTGAAGACAAACTCGCTACTCGCGGTCTCGAGACTTGTAATATAATGTTCTACCTTTGTTCGGTCTTTTAAATTCGGAGACTAATATGATGAATTGTATTCGGAGACTAATATGATGAATTGTATTCAGAGACTAATCTTCTATTGTATTCGATGAATCTGTTGTTGATGTGTGCTGTCTATATTTTGTCCAATTATACATTTTGTAACCTGTGCAAAAAACAGAAAATTAAAAAATAAAAAAAAAACTAATATTCATACTAATGGCGCATCACATCACAGTGCGCCATTAGTATGCCAAAGGATACTAATGGCGCATCATTAAACAGTGTGCCATTAGTATGCCGAAGTTACTAATGGCGCATCTTGTTGTTGTGCGCCATTAGTATGCCAAAGCACCTGGGTATACATGGCCCCCTAGGAGGCATACTAATGGCGCACTGTTCTATATACTAATGGCGCATCTGAGGTCCGCCATTAGTATACCAGATACTAATGGCGCACGAGTGGTGCGCCATTAGTAAAATATACTAATGGCGTGGCACTAATGGCGCACCACTAATGCGCCATTAATGGCCAAATTAGGTGTGCCATTAGTAGGCCTTTTCCTAGTAGTGATGTATGCTATTATTTGTTTACTATAGAGCACCCGGAGTGTGAAGCGTGCTACTACGAGTCTCTAGGTTTTGCGAATCATCATTAAGGCAAGTAACACTTTGATCATATCCCTTTATCACCCAGTTTTTATGCATTAGTTTCAACCCTCAAACATTGCATGGTTAGGACTTGATAACATGTGGGATTGGGAAGTAGATGAGGTAGTACCTATTCACCTGTTCATTAACAAACCCTTGGGAGTTACTTCTACGTTGTTTATATTGCTATGCTATGCTCGTAGACATGGATTGGGTTTGAGTGAAACCATGACAGATGCGAGATTGTTAATTAATGTTTCAACTTAAGGTGGCAACTTTAATACACATCTGGGTGGATTGCTTGTCGGGCACCTGGAGAATCCAGTTTGTCCTAGGATATCCCGGAGTACCCGTGTGATAATCTTAAGGTCCGCCACCCAGGCTCAAAGGGAACTAAGATATTTCATGCTAGAAACTTCCATGTGCAGCCACAAGCTATTATGGGCTCTAGCATAGTTGAGTAAGTTGCGTGAAGCTCTTGAAGAGGTAGACTAGCAGGTAGTGGGTTGTAGGTGGTATAGTCTATCCGGAGTAGAGAGTTAATGCTTCTGAAAGACTGTGTCTCGGTCATCCGTTTCTCAAACATCATGTAGTGCGAGAAATCCAACGGAGGAGACCGAGTCTTGTGGGGAAAAGTGCGCAAACCTCTGCAAAGTGTACAAACTAATCATGGTTAGCCATGTCCCCGGTTATGGACATCTTGAGTGTCTAGTACTTGGATTATCATATGTATCTCATCACTCTAAATTAATAGTGTTGGGTTGATAATTACTTTTAAATGGGATTGAGTTGGAGGAACCTTCTCAATGATGTTTCAACTACCATGACAGTTAAATAAAATCTATTCCTTTGTTGTAGGGGAAAATTGGATTTTCGCAAAACTTTAACCATAGAGCTTTCCACCAGCCAAATAAGCATATAGTGATAGAATTATTTTGTTCCTGCTATACTGTGTTACATTGCCAGCATATTCCATGTGTTGGCCCGTTTTCGGGCTGCAACGTATTATGTTGCAGACTTTTCAAACGAGGAGTAAGGTTCATTAGGTCGTTGCCGTATAGCTCAGCTATGCCGTTGGAGTTGATGGACTCACTTTATCTTCCAAGCCTTCCATTGTTATCGTATTAGATGGCCTTAAGCCATATTTATTGTAATAAGTTCTCTCTTGAGACATTCAATGTAATAAGTGTGTGATTGCTACTTTGTTATAAATCCTTCGAGTATTGTGTGTCAGCATTACCGATCGAGGGATGACACTGAAGCACAAAGACTTGACCGTTTGAGGTCGGGTCGCTACAAGATGGTATCAGAGCACACGTTGAGTGTAGGACACGACCACTAAGCTAAAGCCCTAGATCACCACTCTCTTCTCATTTCTGACTCCTCTCCATTTTCTACTCTTTAGGATGGCGGACGCAAGGAAAAAGTTAGCACAACTAGATGAAGAAGCACCTTTTGAACGACACTTGAAGGAAGTCACTAAGTACTTGAACATTAGAATACCAAGCTTCACCGGGACTTACAACACTACTTTACCAGAAGAGGAGTGATGGATGATTCAAGTTCAAGTTCCAGGAAGGATATTCACGCTATTCACCAAACCCATAGAGTTTTCCTTTGATGCACCAACCTGGAATCTAGGAAAGAGTATGGCAGCTCACATCACCATGGGACGCATTGGAGAAGTTTGCCATAAGGAGCTTAAGGATACTATCCATCAGATTTGTGGGCGCCGAGATGAGCAATGGGAGATGATCAACACCAGGAAGGATAGATCAATCGCCACTTTCATCCAGGAGTTAAACCAGCACATTCGTCGCCAGGAGAACCAGATGTGCTCGGGCATGATAGATCTGAAGAAGGTAATGACAAGGATCACGGAACTGGAGGAAGAACTCAAGGCTACTCGCGAAGATTGTGAGGAGGAAATCATTGTACTAGTGGAGAAGAATGATGGTCTGGCAAGGAAGCTAGGAGTATTCATGGGAGACCCCACGCTAGGAGGAGGAGACGAAGAACCCAAGGAGATTCGTTCTGAGGACTACATCATCATCGACGACACCGACGCGGACCCCGACGATAGAGATGATGACTATGAAGATGAAGCTGGAGCAGACATCATGGAGTCTTCGACCGATCAATATTTCTAGTAGACCACCACATCAGTAGTAGTATTCCACCATGTATATAGTATAGTCTGAGCACTTTTGTAACAATAGTTATATCGATTGTATGCCTTGCTTGATTGATTGAGTGATATGATTGTGTTTGTCTCATGTGCATATGGGTAGTGTTTTTCTAACTAGACCTCATTCTATTCTATTCTCTTCCCTCTAAACCCTCAGATGCCTCCGAGACGTGACCCCGGATTTACTTTCCCACCGTAGCTCACTCAGTTGATCCAATAGCAGAATACACTGATGCAATTGTTAGTTTAGAATCAAGGCAACAACAACAACAACCCACCACCACCACCAGTTGACAACTTAGCCCACTTTCTGAGGTTGCAGCCGCTGGTGTTTTCCAGCAGCACCGAGCCGATAGTGGCAGATGATTGGCTTCGCAGGATTGGAAGGGAGTTAACCACTGCAGGTTGTATAGATGCTGAGAAGGTGCATTTTGCCGCACATCAGTTGGATGGACCAGCAGCCTCATGGTGGGAGAATTACATAGTCACCTATCCTATAGCCACTGTTACATGGGATCAGTTTCAGCAAGCATTCTGCACCGCCCATGTCTCAGTAGGAGCTATGAGCATGAAGAAGCGTGAGTTTCGCAACTTGCGCCAAGGGAACCGTACTGTGGGGCAGTACGTGGATGAATTTAGTAAGTTGTCTCGTTATGCCCCTGACGATGTGGCCACAGATCCCGCGAAGCAGGAGAAGTTTATGGAAGGGCTGAACAATGAGATGAGCATGCAGTTGATGGTGGCAACATTTAACAACTACCAGGAGTTGGTAGACAAGGCTCTTATGATTGAAGGGAAGCAGCAGCAAATTAAGAGCCGCAAAAGGAAGTATGGACAAGGAAGGTACAACTCAAGAGCTCAGCAGAAGCCTCGTCTAACCCCGAACTCGGGAGGACTTGTTCATAACCATGGAGGCCACACCCACAACGGAGGAAGTACCCATAATCATACTAGCCCAAGGAATGGGAATGGGAATGGATCAAGCAGCAATCAGAACCATTCCAATCCAGCCACACCCGCCAAGAGAGACCTAAGCCACGTTACTTGTTTCAAGTGCGGGAAGGCTGGACACTATGCCACGGAGTGCCCTAAAGCGAAGAATGGAAACGGTAACGGGAGCGCTGGGAAGAAGCCTAATCCATTCAACAAAGGACAAGTGAACCACGTTAACGTGGAGGAGGTTGAAGGGCAACCAAACATAGTTATCGGTAATTTTTTGGTTAAGTCTTTTACCGCCCTTATTCTTTTTGATACGGGTGCATCACATTCATACATATCAAGGGGATTCATGGATAAGTTTAAACTACCAACCCAAACCCTTAGGATCCCTCTGTTAGTAAGTTCACCTGGAGCAGAGTATATGGCCAGCCGATGGTGCGACCAGGTACCCCTAACCATTTGTAGCCATGTTTTTCTGTCAGACCTAATAATTTTGGAGTCACAAGGATGGATGTGATATTAGGCATGGACTGGATGTCAAAGTATGAAGGAAGCATTGACTGTGCTAGTAAATCAATTTGTCTCACCACCCCGGAGGGAAAAAGGATCAAGTATGTATCTAGGCATGCGCCTAGGAGTAGCCAAGTAAATACCCTCACGGGAGTTGTTCAGGAGGAAGTGCCTGTAGTGAAGGATAACCCAAATGTTTTTCCAAAGGAGTTACCAAGCATGCCACCGGATCGACACATCGAGTTTTTGATAGAGCTATTGCCAGGTACCGGGCCAATATCAAAGAGACCCTACCAGATGCCCGCAAATGATCTGGAGAAGATTAAGAAGCAGATCAAGGAGTTATTGGAGAAAGGTTACATCCAACGGAGTTCATCACCATGGGGAGCCCCAGTGCTTTTGGTTGAGAAGAAGGATAAGTCTCTAAGGATGGTTGTTGATTATCGTGCATTGAATGAGGTGACGATCAAGAACAAATACCCACTGCCGATGATCAATGATTTGTTTGACCAGTTGCAAGGAGCTAAGGTGTTCTCGAAGATCAATCTGCGATCAGGATATCACCAGCTGAAGATACGGGAAAAGGATATACCTAAAACCGCATTTACCACAAGGTACGGGTTATATGAGTATACGGTCATGTCATTTGGACTGACTAACGCCCCTGCCTATTTCATGAGCATGATGAACAAGGTGTTCATGGAATATTGGGACAAGTTTGTTGTGGTGTTCATTGATGATATAATGGTATACTCGAAGAATGAAGAGGAGCACAAAGAGCATTTGCATTTAGTTCTCGAGAAACTCAGGGAACATCAGTTGTATGCCAAGTTCAGCAAATGTGAGTTTTGGTTGAAAGAAGTTGGATTCCTTGGACACATTATATCAGGAGAAGGTACAGCAGTAAACCCCACCAAGGTACAAAGTCACTGAATGGTTGGCACCCACTTCAGTTAGCGAGATCCGCAGTTTTCTTGGACTCGCAGGATACTACCGGAGATTCATTGAGAATTTTTCCAAGATTGCGAAGCCAATGACAGATCTATTGAAGAAGGATATCAAATTTAAATGGGTGGAAGAATGTGAAGCGAGTTTTCAGGAGTTAAAGAAACGTCTGACTACAGCCCCAGTACTGATTCTGCCGGATATACGCAAGCATTTCCAAGTGTATTGTGACGCCTCTCGCTTAGGACTTGGAGGAGTACTGATGCAGGATGGAAGAGTTGTTTCATATGCCTCGCGGCAATTGAAACCGCATGAGTTAAACTATGCCATGCATGATTTTGAGTTGGTTGCCGTAGTGCATGCGTTGAAAACTTGGAGACATTATCTTATTGGAAACCATTGCGATGTATACACTGACCATAAGAGTTTGAAGTACATTTTCACACAGAAGGAGCTGAACCTTAGGCAGAGAAGATGGTTGGAGCTTATAAAGGATTATGACATGAAGCTTCACTATCATCCAGGCAAGGCCAACATCGTAGCAGACGCTCTGAGCTGGAAAAGTTATGCCAACACACTCATAAGCGCAGGGTTGCCAAAGGAGTTGGCAGAGGATCTCAGGGAACTTCGATTGGAGATTGTCCCTAGAGGTTTTGTTACAACAATGGAAGTTCAGTCTACATTGTTAGGAAAGATTCGAGAAGCTCAGAAGGATGACAAAGAGATCGCCGAGATAAAAGAGAGAATGAGCAAAGGTAAGGCCAAAGGTTTTCGTGAGGATGGACAGGACACCTTGTGGTTTGAGGACCGTGTTTATGTGCCCAATAACACATAGATTAGGAAGTTAATACCTCAGGAGGCTCATGACTCACCATACTCGATTCACCCCGGAAACACCAAGATGTATGTGGATTTAAAGGAGCGTTTCTGGTGGACTGGTATGAAGAAGGATATTGCCGAATATGTAGCCGTATGCGATGTATATCAGAGAGTGAAGGCAGAACATCAAAAGCCAGCCGGATTGTTACAACCTATGCCGATACCCGAATGGAAGTGGGATAAGCTTGGCATGGATTTCATCACTGGATTGCCCAGGACCAAATCAGGATATGATTCTATATGGGTAGTAGTTGATCGCTTGACCAAAGTAGCTCACTTTATCCCTGTGAAAACCACCTATACAAGTGCCAAGTTGGCAAAGATATACATGACCAGGATCGTATGTTTGCATGGAGTTCCGAGAACAGTTGTATCAGATAGAGGAACCCAGTTTACCTCAAAGTTTTGGAATCAGTTGCATGAAGCTTTGGGAACCAGACTGGAGTTCAGTACAGCTTTTCACCCGCAAACAGATGGACAGACCGAGAGAGTCAACCAGATTCTAGAGGATATGCTAAGAGCTTGTGCACTAGATTATGGATCTAGTTGGGATGACAACTTGCCCTATGCAGAGTTCTCATACAACAACAGTTACCAGGCCAGTTTGAAGATGGCACCTTTCGAAGCCTTGTACGGAAGGAGGTGCAGGACACCGCTGTTGTGGGATGAAGTTGGATACCGTCAGTTGTTCGGACCAGATTTGATTAAGGAATCAGAAGAGAAGGTTAAATTGATTAGAGATAGACTGAAGGTAGCTCAGTCCCGACAGAAGAGTTATGCAGATTCAAAACGCAAGGAGGTAGTCTATGAAATCGGAGATAGAGTGTATCTTCGGGTATCACCACTTCGAGGAGTTAAGCGCTTTGGAGTTAAGGGAAAGTTAGCGCCACGCTTTGTGGGACCATACAGAGTTTTGGAACGTATGGGAGAAGTTGCTTATAAGTTGGAATTACCCAAAGGATTGTTAGGAGTTCACGATGTGTTCCACGTTTCTCAGTTGAAGAAGTGCCACGCAGAGATGGCTGACATTCCCCTAAGAGATACAGTACCGCTGGAAGCGATTCAGTTGGACAATGATTTGACCTATGAGGAGAAGCTAGTCAGGATTCTCGAGTTTGCCAGCCAAGTTACCCACTGCAAGGTTATTAAGTTTTGCAAAGTTCAGTGGAGCCCCCATACCGAGGACGAAGCCACCTGGGAACGAGAGGATGATCTTCGCAAAGACCACCCACACCTATTTTCGAGCCAACCCGAATCTCGAGGGCGAGATTCATCTTAAGGGGGGGTAGGTTTGTAACATCCCAAATTTTCAATTTGGAATGTTATACATTAGGTCATCATTGCATATCATGTTTTATTGCATTTTGGCTTGATCCTCGAAATCCTAAGCAACTCAAGGACCCTCGGAGAGAGAGTTGGGGATTTCACTGTTTTCATATTTGAAGTTATTCAAATACTGAGACGAGGATTTTTGGTTCTAATTATTTTTCTCTCCAAAAATATTTCATGTTAAAAGATATGAGAGGAGATAATATGACTTCTCCAAAATAACTGAAATATTGGAGGAAAAATATTAAAATCAAATATTTGATTTTATTCGGATTTTATTGCTATGTTATTTGGATTAGAAAAATGCATGTTTTCAAATTTGCATTTTAGGGCCAAGAAAATGTTCATCTTGTTCTAAATATTTTATTTAGACGGTGAAAATTTGTTTTGGCATTTTTACATTTTTATTTATTTATCTAGAATTTATTTTTGGCGGAATCTGTTTTTTTAACTTCTTTCACGCCCGACTAGGCCGAGGCCCAGCCGAGCCAGGCCACCTACCCGCGCCGCGCCACCGCCTCCCGTGCCCGAGTCCGGCCAGAACACGGCCGTCGCACCGTCGCCGCCCGGGACTCCGCCCCGCCCCCTCCCGCAAGCCACTCCCTGCTTATAAGCCGAGCTCGGGGCCCCTCGGGACCCCAAGCCGCCGCAGCCGCCGCCCTCCGTCGCCGCCTGCCGAAGCCGCCGCCGCTCGCAGCGCCTCGCCGCCTCGTCGTCGCCCCGTCGCCGCAGCCAAGCCCCGCTGGAGCCGCCCCGCCTTGCCGGAGCCTGGCCGGAGGTATACGCCGCCGCCGCCGTCGTTCGGTTTTATTTTAAAACCGGTTCGGTTTTTTTGAAAACACTAGGTTTTTTTAGAATAGATCGGTTCGCCGGTTTTCTCAGTTTACTTACTTAGCGGACGTTCGTCCGTACGTTCATTTTAACGAACTGTGTTCACTCGTTAGCCGCAGACAACGAACGTTCATTCGTTAGCCTGTTCGTCAGTTTTTCTTTTCCTCGGATTTTCCACGATTATTTCTGATCGCGATTTCTGATCCGATTTTCATTTTAGTTTATCTTTTCACTCGTTTATCGGAATCAGGCGATTCAAGCGCCTAGAGTGTCGTCTCGAAACCCTCTCTATGTTTAACCAATTTGAACAAGATTTTGATACAGTAAAATTTGACCTTAGTCCAGATTAGTAATCAGATCTTGTTTTTTCGCAGTTTGAGTTTCGTTGCTCCGTTTGATTTGATTCTTTTTGCAAACCGGAGTTCTTAAGTTGAACTTTCTGGTTAGATCTCTTATTTCAGTTTTACCCATGCTTATTTGCTTGATTGCTTATGTATGCTATTGTTTGTTTGCTATAGAGCACCCGGAGTGCGAAACGTGCTACTACGAAACTCTAGGTTTTGCGGATCATCAGCAAGGCAAGTAACACTTTGATCATATCCCTTTATCACCCAGTTTTTATGCATTAGTTTCAACCCTCAAATATTGCATGGTTAGGACTTGATAACATGTGGGATTGGGAAGTAGATGATGTAGTACCTATTCACCTGTTCATTAACAAACCCTTGGGAGTTACTTCTACGTTGTTTATATTGCTATGTTATGCTCATAGACGTGGATTGGGTTTGAGTGGAACCATGACAGATGCGAGATTGTTAATTAATGATTCAACTTAAGGTGGCAACTTTAATACACATCTGGGTGGATTGCTTGTCGGGCACCTGGAGAATCCAGTGTTGTCCTAGGATATCCCGGAGTACCCGTGTGATAATCTTAAGGTCCGCCACCCAGGCTCAAAGGGAACTGAGATATTTCATGCTAGAAACTTCTGTGTGCAGCCACAAGCTATTATGGGCTCTAGCATAGTTGAGTAAGTTGCGTGAAGCTCTTGAAGAGGTAGACTAGAAGGTAGTGGGTTGTAGGTGGTATAGTCTATCCGGAGTAGAGAGTTAATGCTTCTGAAAGACTGTGTCTCGGTCATCCGTTTCTCAAACATCATGTAGCGTGAGAAATCCAACGAAGGAGATTGAGTCTTGTGGGGAAAAGTGTGCAAACCTCTGCAGAGTGTACAAACTAATCATGGTTAGCCGTGTCCCGGTTATGGACATCTTGAGTATCTAGTACTTGGATTATCATATGTATCTCATCACTCTAAATTAATATTGTTGGGTTGATAATTACTTTTAAATGGGATTGAGTTGGAGGAACCTTCTCAATGATGTTTCAACTACCATGATAGTTAAATAAAATCTATTCCTTTGTTGTAGGGTAAAATTGGCTTTTCTCAAAACTTTAACCATAGAGCTTTCCACTAGCCAAATATGCATATAGTGATAGCATTATTTTATTCTTGCTCTACTGTGTTACATTGCCAGCATATTCCATGTGCTGACCCATTTCCGGGCTGCAACATATTATATTGCAGACTTTTCAGACAAGGAGTAAGGTTCGTTAGGTCGTTGTCGTACAGCTCAGCTATGCCGTTGGAGTTGATGGACTCACTTTATCTTCCAAGCCTTTTGCTGTTATCGTATTAGATTGCCTTAAGCCATATTTATTGTAATAAGTTCTCTCTTGAGACATCGATGTAATAAGTGTGTGATTGCTACTCTGTTATAAATCCTTCGAGTACTGTGTGTGTCAGCATTACCGATCCAGGGACGACACTGAAGCACAGAGACTTGACTGTTTGCGGTCGGGTCGCTACACGGGACCAATGGGAAATTTCCACATGTAAAATTCTGATTGGCCGAAGGGAACACCTGTCAGCTCCTTAGTGGGCCAGGTGTCGCCCGTCCATTGTAGGAGACATGCCTATTATATGTCGACACGTGGTTGGGCCCAACAGAGGCCCATATAGGTTAAAAAGGCCGGCTCAGTCAAAGGCCCGTAGTACTTACTCTGGTACTAGTGGGCCAGCCCAATAACGGCCTGCTTAATAAAGGCCCATTTACGCCCCGAAGCCAGATCTGGCCCGTTAATTGGTTGTCGAATATTTGGGCCCAATTACAGCCCAGTGACTTTCGGCATATTAGAGGCCTGATGTAGACATGGGCCCATTTCAGCCCGGTGTGACTTTCGGCCTGGGAATGGCCCGTGCTGCCCATGGGCCATATATGGTCCGACAGGAAATCGGGCCCACTAACGGCTCGTGATAAAGGTGGCAACAGTTAAGCCCAATGTGACTTTGGGCCTATTAAAGGCATGTCGCATAATTCGGCCGTTGATGTTTGTACTAAGCTTTTGGCCTCTTAAAGGCCCATGATATCAGTGAGACAACTAAGGCCCGAGATATGTTTCGGCCTGGTAACTGCCCGTGATATAACTGGGCCCAAAAAGGCCCGGTCTATATTTCAGCCTCCTAAAGGCCCGTCGACGACTAGAGAAAATTGAGGCCCAACATGCATTTCGGCCTGCTAAGGCCCATGGTTTCATCTAGGCCGTAACAGACCAGTACAATATTCAGCCTCTTAATGGCCCAACGCTACCTGGGCCAAACTAAGCGCTGGGTCCATAAAAGGCCCAATTAAAATATAGGCCGGTGTAAGTTGTGGGCCTCGCACAAAGTGTGAAGGCCCCAATCATTCGGGCCCAAGAAAGATGCAGGCCGGCCCAATTGTGGTCCGCTAAAATAAAGAAATTACAACATAGTAACTAAGAATAAACCTACACTATACAATAAAGGATTTATGGTACATTACATCCACTGGGCATCGAAGTTCGCAACCAGTGATCATAAAGCGCAACGAAGAAGCAGATTACAAAAACTGGGCACCATTGCAGCGTAACAAAATAATACTGAACCGAGATCACTTCCAAGACAGTTCAAGAAAGGTTTGCCTTGTGCGGGAACTGTTGCGCAAGCTGCTGAGCAAGGCTGTGAGACCGGCCTAGCATGTCGGTCATAGCTTCCAGGTGTAGCTATTTAGCAATGAGGTTCTCATTGGTGTTCTCCGCAATCTTTCTTAGAGATAGGACTTCAAGTCGAATTGAGTTGTAGAATTCCTTTCTGCTAGAACCTGGGACTGAAGAAGTCAAACTGATTCAGACAACGAATTCTGTGAGCTTGTCTGACTGCTAGTCTCAAGTAACTTGAACACTACATCAAGACAAGACTTTGGGGTTGTCTCTCTATCTTCAAGATGTTTTGCCTTCTTTGCTGCAATATATGTTGGGTTTGTCTCACAGCCTTCAGCAGATTTGTGCATGCCATCAGGCATATCACCCTGAAACAAAGCAGAGAGATGACAGGTTTTGCACGTGTATAAACAAAGATGATAACTGTGCTGTCAATTCCATCCAATTTCAAATTAGAAAATAAAGAGTAAGTTCAAAATATCAATAGTATAATTTGGTGCTGTTCATAATGCGGGGAGCTTCACCACACTACTGGATTACCATGTCAACATAACAAGCATAGATGAAGGGCAAAGAAAATCATTGTATCTATTTTGGTTAATGTGCATGGCATGTTGTTCATATCATTAGCCACATCATTAAGATAAAATAGGAGATGACAAGGTGCAAACGTGGGCTGCTTCACCACACACTGGATTATAGATCCACAAAAACAAGCATACATATAGGGAGTATTGAGTAATGTGCATGGTATGAATAATTTGGTTTTACAAGTAAAACTTAGAACTTACGGTTCTTGCGAATATGCATTTTGGTAGAAACAACAAACTAAACAGCAGTAAACGATAAGGAGTATGACCAAATTAAACGGCGGTTGAGGATAAGGGCTTTAGAAGGACTGACTTACATTAACAGTTAACACCGGCTTTATAATGCCCTTCTCCATGTCAAGGGAAGGATAACTCAAGAATTTTAGCACATAATCTTCTTCATAAGCATTGCATGTACTCGACATTTTGTAGAGAGTAATTATAGATATGATAATACTGGAAGGGATAGAGGATAATGAAGATAAGATGCAGATTGATGCTACATAATCAACTACCAATCCCTGGAAGTACAAGTGTTATAGAAAATGTACTGACAAGAGCAATGGGCTACACTTCTGCACTAGCATTGTCTGTGTATTCTACTTTTTGGTAAAATTAAATATAGATCTGATCTTTTTTAGTAAATGGTGGGCGAGGGAGATAAGATGCAGAATGCTACACAATGAACCAATCCCTCTTCCCATAATACAGGAGTGTGTTGAACACTGGTGTATGGTACAAAACATTCTTATATTATGGGACGAAGGGAGTATCTGTTAATGTAAGTACAGTGATAGAGGACGTTCAGTCCTTAGAAGAGGACTGCAGAGCTAAACCTCTTCAAAATCATTGGGTTAATTCTAAATATATGTAAGAGTCCATACGGATCTTATAATGTCCACCAAATGGACGTTAACGAGGCTAAATGTGCAGTGATGGTACATAATCAACTAGCTATGAAAGCAAGTATGGTCATATATGGCAAGAGGTACTCACAAGAGCAATGCAGTGTGTAGTATAGTTGCGAGATTCTGTGGTCCCTTGAGAATGAATGTTCTTTTGCTAACAGTTTTCGTACAAGTGAGACATTGAGGCAAATGCAGATATGTAGTTCAAATTGTGATGTGATATCATAGACAGTACCTTACGCTGCAGCCGAGACCAATGTGTAACAAGATTATTCCAGTCACCGTCGGATAAATGTAGCACCAGAGACTTTACAGAAATTTCGTTTAGAGGCTTGCCATCGAAGTGTGCTTGCCTCAGGTAGGAACGATACTTCATCAACGAGTGCTTGAAAAGCGCAACCAACCCTTGCTCGTCTTCACAATCCAGTTTGGTCCTCACCTATTTAAAAGAATGAAATCTTGTGTCTACTGTTAGCAGAAACATATGCAGTAATGACCATGAATAATATTAGTACATTACTTACGCGTAAGTTGCGAAGGAAGACTGGAAATTGTTCTGTGTCTATGGTATAATCTTTCCATGAAGGAAAGATGCGTGCAAAGTTCCTGACAACAATATAAGCTTCGTCTTGTAAACTAGGAAGAAATGGAACAGGGGTCCTATTTACTGCAATTGGGGCTCTCTCTAGTTCGAAAAGGTATTTGGCAACTGGATTTGGTGTACTCTTTGCTGGAATGGGGGTTTTTGTCGTATAGCTGGTGCAGCCGGGGTCTGCTGAGTTGGGGCATCAGAAATGACCAGTGTAGTAGGGCTAGAGTTTACTAGAGTTGGGGTGTTTTGTGGGCTAGGTGATATTGCAACTACACCTAATGGGCTATTTGATTTATCAGGTGCCACTACCTTTCCCAAATACTTTGCTTGTGCTCCTCCATGATCAACAATCGCCCTCTTCCTTTTGAACGTCTGATACACAACGACAACATTTGAATGGATAAATATGGTATGATGACAGATGAAATATGTACTCGAAATGGATAGGCAGGGCGTATTCACATACACGATGTGTAAACTAATCTAATGGCAGTTCGACAAAGTAGAAGCAATGCAAAGCATCAGTTGCAAGATATGTGCGATCAATATAACCTTGGAAAGTTAGAGCAAGCACCTTGATGGGTGAATAAGATAGGGCATCTTCCTCCGACTCCTCCACTAGGGAGCTACATTCACTTAGGTCTCCCTCTAGCTCAGAATCACTGTTGGGATCATATTCTGAGCATGAATATGTAGGTGGAGAACATTTGCATTGCATTGCATCCAGACTTGATTTCAGTCCCTTAATGCCATGTTTGACAGCCATGGCATTGTTCTGCTTTATTCTTTTCATGCGTGCAAGCTCATAATCATTATGATGCTGTTCAGAATCTGAGATTCATGAAAACATAAAAAGTAATCAGATTATCTATGGAATGCATTGCAGATTCAACTCGAAGAGTGTCTCCCTATAAACCCCTGCATATGCAAAGTTCACCCCCCAACCGTGCTGACCAGACCACACACAGAAATACAAACCCCTTATGTCTCTACAACAGGCAGACACACATTTCAAAACTGAAGTAGGAACATTAGAATCATATGAAATTCATATTTGAACAAATAAACAAAGGAATTATGAGTAGCATAATTTTTAGCTTCAAGGGTGGAGTGTTGGTAGTGCGACACAAAGCAAGTAGGCAGATTGTATTCCATGTAAAAGATTGAAGCCTATGTAAAAGCTAGAAATGACACTTTCTTTCTATACAATGCAGTGTTCGTTGCCCACACATGAGTGAAGAGATCACATAGAGAAATACTATTCACTCATGTCTATGGTTCCACTATTTAGACACAGGGTGGTCCACCCTAAAAGAATATTGACAACAAATATGACAAGGCAAGCATAGATGTAGTGAATCAATCATTTACTTGTGAGCTTACTAGGACAATTATGCAGAATTGTAAATGCAGTAAGAGACCGTCCAAAATCCTCCTAGAGTCATGCCATCTGGGGACGGCAAGTCGCCGGCGAGGCAGGCGGCTGGGGGCGAGTAGAGATCGGAAGCGCGCAGCAGAACAGAGGGGAATCGGGGCCTGGGACAACCCAAAATCCTAGGCTGGGCTGGCCCACCGTGGGCACCTTGTAGAGATACACACCCGAGCGGTGAACATGCATTTTTTGAAACTAATTTAGGAACATTTACCTGACCAATTAAAGACTCTGTTTTAATAATATCATATTCGTATTTGAACAACTAAGCTTGTTTAGCTTGATGGGTGGAGCAGTGCTATTATGACACGAAGCACGTATTCTGATCTTATAGTGATCATAAAAGGGGGAAACTCTAAGCATATTTTTTTAGCAAAAGAGGGTTTCCCCTCCGATTTCTATTAAAGAAACCACCACGGAACCAACATGATCAATTAAACTGTATTATGACTGTGCCATGGCAGATTTGAAGCTGCAAACCGGAGAAATGATATTTAGCAGCCATTGTTTGCTTCAAACTAAGAACTAAATTCTAAGAGTTGAAAAGAAAGTAGAGTAACCAAGTTAAGATCTATTTTCTGGTTGAGATCAAAAGGTTGAGGAGATATGAAGTACCACCTCTCTTGCGGCGCCGTATAGGCATCGGGGGTGCGATGGCTGTCGGTGGCATTGAGGCAGATCTGCGACGGTAGACGGGTGCATCGGGGGATAAGTCCCGTTGCGGTGGAAGAGAAGGCCGTGTGAGCGGCCCCGACAAAGAGGACGACGGCGCCGATGAAGTGAGAGGACGTGATGCAAGAAGGTCATGATGAAGTGACACGACCGCCTCTGAGCCCATTTTGACACGGTTGGCGCCCATGGTGTATGAATGGGGCTGACAGGTAGGGCGGTTGTGTCACGTTTGAGTGAAGTTACAAACCTGCCCCTATTGATAATATTTGCCTACATCGATTTCGGCCGAGTCAAGTTTGTTTTGCCGCCCACCGTGTATGAATGGGGAAATGGAGGGAGAAACAGAGGTCTTTCGGACGAGCTTGAATCAAATGTGTTTTGCCGCCCATGTTTGGCACCCACCGTGTCGGAATGGGCTCAGAGGCGGTCATGTCACGTCTAATTGAAGTTACTAACCTGCCCCTATTTAGAGCAATGGAAATCAGGCCAATGGATTGTCTGTGTAATGGGTAGACAGTAATTTCCATCTCCCAAACACTTGGCTTCGGGCAGCCGACGTGGGAGTGGACATTTTGCCGCTTCTTTCGAATTTTGGGACAATAAGCATCCACGTTTACCCTGGCAACTAAATTCGAATCCATTTTGTACTCCTATACGAATCTTTATAAATCATTCTATGTGCTTTTATATATCTTCAGAAGGACGACAAAGATGTATTCCACTGTCATATATGAATATGGTTTACAAATGCCAATACTCAAATCCAGAAGCTAGAATCCAGTTTAAGGTGAATTCGAATATTTGGAACACTTCATGTCCAACTCAAATGTCACATGCAGCATAATGTGTACTCCCATTTAGATATGTACACAAGCGATGTATCAAGATTCAAATACCGAGTCAATCAACCAAGAATGTATAGAACTAACAGACATATAAACACATATAGAGTATATGGATCAATAATATCAACTAACATACATAAGCCAGGCCGTTGTACTTTTTTTTGCTACAATAGCATCCTTTTTTTAGCCAAGCTACTACAGCATCTTGGCCCTTTCCAATGCGTGCCACTTATGGTCCATCTATACTACTATTATTGGTGAATGCACATTCAGCCCGATTGGCATATTTGTAGGTATGGCACAGCAATCAAAATGAAATGTCTCTGAGTCTTATCAATTAATACATACTTGTCCTCAAAGAAAATTACAAACCAAAAAACAAAAAACAATTATTACATGATCTCTAAAACAAATGGTTTGATTGATACATGAACAAACAACACAAAGGTTATTCAACGATGGAAAGAAAATTTCACCTATGATTTACCAAGTGGGAATTTAATTTCCTTTTTTCCTTCAGGACCTTAACAATGTGGTCAGTCTCAGCTTGCTTCATTTTGAAATCCACCAAATATTTAATGGTTGTCTTGAGTACTGCTTGTGATTGTGTTGTTTGCTTCCTCAACATGTCAACTTCATCTCTAAGTGCAGAAGCAGAATCTCTTTCTACCACTAGTTTAGCCTCTAGAGCATCAGCAGTTGGCAATTCATAATGCACGATTGGACCGGTGCCACTGCTGTGGGATGATACAACGTCCATGGGGACCTTGCTCTTTGATCTTGGGCTAACATGTTTTGCCATTAAAGTTCCGATTGGATTCAAAAAATTTGAAGTTAGCAAAACATCTCAACTGGGAGTTATAACAGCAAACCAGTTAAACAAACAAGGAATTAAAGAGTTTCAATTGGATGCTGAAAAGTTGTTATTAACATCATTGTAACTTGTTGTTGCAGCAGCAAAGCAGATAAACAAACAAGTAGCTATTTAAGTTCAGGCAAACAGGTAATTCTTAACAGTAAGTATCAAACAGATAGATAGGCGCAGTCTATAATAGGATTAATAGGCTGTGGCATTATGTAATCAGTAGCAAACTAAATTAAGCCAAGCAACGTAATTAAACAATTTTGCAATAAGTGGCTAACTAAAATTCCGAGAAGCAGGTACCTGAACTTACGCTAGTTCTTTGGACAGGCACAATGCAACTTCTTTTTCGCTTACAAGGTTGTACGAAGGAGTCCATGGCATCAATTGCTTGGATATGCAGTCCCAATATTTCTTTCTTCCCACACTACATTGGTAAGTCAAATGGTTAATCTAGTAAGATGGTGCGTCCTTGATATGTTATATGAGGATGTGTAGTCAGACTAGTTGTAGCCACACACATCACATTGGCTTTTAATGTATATTTCATGCGATTACTTTTGGCATATCAAGATCTAAGCAATCTATAATAGGATGAAAAGACTGGCATCCTTCACATTATTGGTGAACTCAGTTCATAGAAACAAGCAATTCAACCATTTTGTGGGTAAATCAAAAGCGCCATTGGAATATTTTTTCACTACCCCAATCATACACGCAAAAAGGGGCGACGCCACCATAGGGGCTGGTATGGGCGGCCGCCTCGGGTGTCTGGAAAGTGTGCACCTAGTTTGAGTCGTCTAGATTGGACCAGGCTAGTTTTGTTTGTCCCAACGCATGAGCAGGCAATGTAAAAAATGAAGAAAAATGTTTCAATTTGGATGGACCAATAACATAAGTGCAAGGCAAGCCTATAGCAGGCTCGCAGCCCAAACGAGCGCCTCCCATATCGATCGACAACAGGAAAATCCCAATTCATTCGCTCCAGCCTCGAGTCTGGTTGGCTCCTAACCTAGCCGCCACTGGACACACCGACATAGCACTTCCTCGCGCCCTCGTTGGAGGGCGGTCACCGGGCTTGAAGAAAACGGAAGGACAAGAAGATGAAGATCCAACCCTGGGTGTAGCCTGCGTGGGAGGCAGTGGCGGCAGCATGGGCATGGCATCAAGCTTGCGCAAACGGACAGTCGCAGCTTGCAAGAGTAGCATGCGGAACGAGCAGGTACATCACATCCCTGATTATATCTAATTCAACTCTTCAATTTCTGGCCAATAGTTAAACCTGACGGTGTTGTAAAACTGTTTGTATGTAGGGAATCTATGAGAAAATGAAACCAATTTCTACTTATTTTATAACTCCCCCAATCAATACTGAACTGACTGAATCTGATGTATCTAATCAAGTTTCCGGTGCAAACATCCAAGCTCATGTTGTTCTTGAGCCTGAAGTGTCTAATGAACAGACTGCTAATGAAGGATTTGATGCGAACATTTTACATGCTCCTGGTGATGAACATATAGTGTCTAATGAGGGATCTAACGCAAGCATTTTGCAAGCTCCCATTAAAGGAATTAGTGTCTAATGATGATCTGCTATGTTGAGAGAGACATAGAGATTTGCAGGCATTGATGACAAGCAAATTATAGTGCATTTTCATGGCTTGAGGAAACGTCAAGGCCATCTACTAGAAAGTCCCCATATCATGAAAACGTAGCATAAATACTTTTCTAATTTGTTGTTTGAAACTATTGGCATACTTGTGCAGGATAGATATATTGATATGCAGTTTGCGCATTGGTTATAGGTGCAATTACACTTTGATATTTTCAGCCAGAGAACGAATAATTCAAGCAGGTACATACCATGTTTGTAGTACTTGTACACCATGTTGCATTTTGTGTTTTTTGGTGCTTGCATCATTTAGTGTTTATAATCTGAACTACTTTGGATCATTAGCTGGTTTTCAAAGTGCATGTAGCTTCACATTTCTCAAGTTTTGTTGATTTCTGGAGTGCAAGTGCCTTCATATTTTTTAAGTTAAATGTTCGCCCCTCGTAACTTGAATTCGTGGATCCGCCACTACACACAAATCATACACGAATGATAGTACGAATTAAATGAAATGCAGGGACTTATGCTAGCTTGTTGGACAGGCTCACTGCAGCTCTGCTTGCGCTTGGGATGCTCCTTGTACAACTCCATGTTACCACTTGCTTGGATGTGCAGGCCTTGTGCTCCTTGCATCCCCCTCTGCATTTGGACATGGCAAATGGTTGATCAAATAAGAGGAATCGACCTTGTTGTTGTACCGGAGGACAGATACTTACAAGGTTATATGGGTGTGCGGGATGTGTACCAGATCCCATAGCGCCGTCATGCTTCACTAAAAAAATGGATTTGCTTGTTTCAGATGATATCTCCAGAAGAAAAAAGAGTTAAAGTCAGAGTTGCATAGGTGTGTAAGCTAAGAGAGCAGGGAAAGGATATCCAAACATCGTCCGAACAGTGCAGAAGGGAGTGATGTGTGGATACCTAGTTCAGGCCGGTGTTTGGGCATGCTCGCGTAGCTAGAGTGTGGGTCACTTCAGAGTCGTTGAGGGTGATGCGCTGGCGTTGGCTAGCCGCGCACGGATGCAGATCTTGAGTGGAAGCGGAGCGCTACGATGCGGTGGACGAGAACATTGGTGAAGCCCCAGAGACCTCGGGGGGCGGAGGTGTGACGATTTGCTTGGATGAAGTAGCCCCGGTGAGCTGGGAGATGGCATCGGTGAAGCGCACCTGATGCAGTGGAAGTCAGTGTCTGTGATGCACGTCGGTTGCGGTGGCCGACATTGTCGGTGGACCACCCGGTATGGTGGACGAGGGCGTAGATGAGGTAGCTCTGGTGCGGTGCTGAAGTGTGATTGTCGTCATCGTCGTCCGGAACAGAGGTGGGGAAAGAGATGAGACGTGGGGCAATTCGAACTTTGCTTGGGTTGGCAGCGAATTAGGTATTTGAGCAATCTGGGCGCGGAAGGGGACGGTGGAGAAGGGAGATTTTGCAGGGCTGGAATTGGGGCCGCCAGATATTTCAATCCGAAACATGGAAGCGCGAACTTATTTTGTCATCGTCCTTTTTTTTGGGGGGAGGGGGTGGGTCACTGACATGTGGGCCAGCCACCTGTTGGGCCCACATGTCATGGACACAAAGGTAGGTGCCTTAAGGCACCCAAGCATCCGTCTGGCTGGGTGGTTGGGTGCTAAGACACCGTACGACACACGTGACCACCACGACACGACCCTGGTCTGCCTGGTGCGCCTACATTTGAGAGGAGATTTGAGAATGCAAACGAATCTTCTTTCATTTGCAAATGAATCTGTATGTATTACCATGCCCGTGTTTTCCTTGCAAATAATTAGTCATTCCAAACGAGATACTATAAATTAATTAATGAGGAGTTATTCGAAAAAAACGAAATGGTATCCACGGTATCCACGCTAACGTGGATTAGAGTGTGTGTCACATAATTAGTTATTTGAATTAGAGTGTGTGTCACATAGCGATCTCCAATTCTAACGTGGATTTCGCATTTCACTGTATCCATGCTACTTTTTTAATACAAATTCATATGTATATGATGAACACCATGGTAGTCAGAAAAATTTTGGATGGATTCAAACATATGACCTATAAAATAGCACAAAAAATCAAGTCAATGTCAACTTTTCGAAACCTAGTATATCACGAATTTGAAATAATTACCCATATGCATGGTTCTTAGATCAAATCTTACAATGCACACCGAATTGAAACATCGATATTAAGTCTCGTACTATCTACATTCAAATGTTGTTTTTAGCCCCCCCCCCACCGTGCGCACACGCTACATACTTCATGTACGGTCAATCTTCCTCTCCTAACCACCTTAGGAAGCTATGGGTTTCCAACACACATTCATTCTTTCTCTCCATGTTTCGATCTCTAACTCTCTCAACTACACAACCCCCCTTTTCCACTCTGTTACCAAATGTATTTACCTCACATACCCGCCATTGCACCCCATGCTGAGCTCTCTCTCTCTCTCCCTCTCACTCTCTCACGCTAAATACATGCATTGCCTATCTAGCCCCTAACCTCTCATGCGCACGCACGCACACTGCCTATCTAGGTCACTCCCTCGAGACTGTCTCACTCTTTCTTCCGCACAACGGGCCACACTCGGTCAATCTCGCTCTCTTTATCTGAGTCTCGGTCAATCTCGCTCTCTTTATCTGAGTCTCTTTAACCTCGTTTTCTTTCACGCACAAATGATATCTCCCTGTTCGGCCTCGATCGACACACTCTATACTCTCTCATGCAGATTGTCTATCTAGGCCAGTCCATCCAAGACGCCCCCACTCTTTTGACCTCATGGCGGGCCACGCTCGCTCAATCCCTCTCTCTCTCTCTCTCTTCCTCTCTCTCTCTCTCTCTTTGTATGTCTCAATTGACCTCGCTCTTTCTCGGACAAAAACGATATATCACCATGTTTGATCCCAATTCGACCTATTCACATTGTATACTCTCTCACGCACATTGTCTATCTAGGTCACTCTCTACAACCCGTCTCACTCTTTCGATCGCAAGACGACCCTATGTGATCGATTGACCTTGCTTCCTCCCACGTACAAAATATATCTACATGTCTGTGACTGGATCATCTCTCAAGCTCTATCTTACAGCCCTCACCCTTGCCAAAAGCTCAATCGGACAATATCTCTCCAGAGCATATATATATATCTGTTCAATGAATGTCAGACCACACTCACTTTGTCTCTCTATCTATATGTCTCTCGATTGACCTTGCTTTCTCATGCCGTAGCTTCCACACATTGAAGCTACCTCTCCATCCCTCGCAAAGCCGGAGCTATTTACATTGCGAGGGGCACTCCAACCTTGGATTAATTTGTGTAGGCATTTATTCCGGTCGGTTTAGATTATATTTCCATAGCATTTGGCCCACAACTACTCCAAACACCATTGCAACCCCCGCAACTTCCCTAGTTGATTTCCCTCTGGCTCGGTCATCGCTCTCTCGCACGTCCTTTCTCGCCTTCAACGTTGCACCATGGTATTATTGCAAAAAACTCGGTTGTTCTCTTTAATTATTATAAATAAGCTACAAAACTACACACTGATTGTCCACTTGGAATGGTACAAATTTCGACCCACAAATTAAAGTGCTACAAAGTACACACCGAGGGGCCCACATGTCATGAAAAAAATTTGGACCCATATACAAATTAAAAAATAAAGGATGAGGATCGAACATGCGAGCAGGGCCTTCAAGCCGCACGTCAATAGGCGACATACGTAGAACAACAATGTTTGTTGTACCTCCCTTTGTTCACATAATGTTTTTATATTACCACAACCTATTTAATGGATAACATGTAATATTATTTTTAGTACTATTCACCTTCACTTACTGGTGGGTTCCATGTGTGCTCTCTCTCTCCTCCCTTTCTGCGTTTAGACGCACGGGCAAACATGAAGAACTCGCGGGCGATGTTGCCGTTGACCATATCTGGACGCGTCACAAGTTACGGCACCAGTTTCACGTACTAGCAACACTAGTCAGTGTGTACATGCAATGCACATTAATTTGGAAGTATATTAAGTGCATGCGGATATTAAGTGCACCAGTTGACTCGTTGGATGACAAGGAATACATGTGGCTTGATGACGTTTTATATTTAATTTGATACGGCTCTAGCAGAACATTCAATTGATCAAACCATAGATTTCGCTCAGTCTGACTCCAACTTTAAATTATACGACGATCGATCTAAAATAAACGGAAATGGTAAATGTTCCCATTTTAAGCATGGCAATCCAAATGTTTTTCATGGCAAATTTAGATTACGTGGCGGCGGCGGGGGCGTCTTGCAGTGGGAAGCGGCTCCTCTGCCGTGCTCTGTGTGTCGTCGGGCCACTGACCGACGGCGACGGCGGCGCCTTGAGCCATTGTTGGCGTACTCCTAGACGTTGGCCTAGCTTCAAGGAAGACCAAAATGTTCTGGACTTCGTAGCGAGTCAACTGGAGGAAGGAGGCGACTGGCGTTGGTGTAAGTAAGCGGTCGACGGCGGCCATCCATGCCGCTGAGGGGGGCACTGGCACCCGCACGGGGACAGGCGCTGTTAACGGCACGGCGGAGACATTCGTGTGCATGGGCACCGGCATGGGCGTGCACGTCAGCGCATGCACAGGCGCATACACTGGCAGGTGCACGGGCACCGCGTTAGTGCATGCGCAGGCGCATGCACTGGCAGGTGCACGGGCGCGTGAAAGTCGGCGGGGACCTCGTGGAACCCCGTGGCATCAAGCTCGGTGACAATGTGTGGCTCCCAGCCCATCAATGCCACGGGGATAGCCGTCGGCGCAGTCGGGGCGACAGGAGCCGGAACAGGAGTGAGGACAGGCACGGCGTCTTCCTGCAAGGCCAGTTCAAGCTCGTCCCAAAGTGCCTTATGTTCTTGAGACTCCGGCCGGGTGTCTTCCTCAGGAAACTGGAAGACTAAGGGCAGACCATTGTGAAGTGGCATGGCGTACATTTAGGTCAGGCTGGTTGGAGGTAGACAACAGGAGAATCGGAGAGGAAGAGAGAATATTGTAGCGATACCGGGTAGTGCGGGGTTGATTTTAAACTGTGGCGCCGGCGACAACTAAAAGAATCTTGGAAAATAGAAGAATCGCCTAGAACAAGAGACGTTGTGGCTGGTCGAGATGGAGCTAACCACACCTATCCTTCGTGCCACGTTAGCATGATGAAGCTGTGTGGCTAGTGGGGTGTTTTCGACCGACTGGCAGGGTCCCGAGGTCGAACCATAGGTACTACGTCTGATACAGTATATTTCTACACGCACATTTTTCCTTCGTGCCGAGACATGGCACACCCTACCACGCGGTTTCGGGGTCCTCCCGGGTGGTGCACGCATATATTCTTCCTGACGTGGGACACCCTACCAAGAGGCAAAGAAATCTATGAAAGAAAAAGGTATTAAAGCTGAAGATGTTAAGAATTTACCTCCTATTGAAGAAGTACATGGTCTTAATTTACCGCCTGTTGAAGAAATACATGGTCTTGATAACCCGACACAGGTAGTAAAGGTAAATTCTCTCTATAGATATCATAAAGCTGAAATCCCATTTACTAAGTTTGCTAGCCCATGCTTGGATGAGTTTGATGACTTTATGGTTAAACAAGAAAACTTCAATGCTTATTTTGGTAGGGAATTAAAACGCAATGCTGATATGCTTGAACACTTGGGTGATTATATGGCTAATATTAAAGGTGAACTAAAACTTATTAGTAAACATGCTTCTATGGTTACCACTCAAGTAGAACAAGTACTTAAAGCTCAAAATGATTTGCTCAATGAATTGAATAGTAAAAATAATGATAATGATGTTAGATTTATGACTAGAGGTGGTAAAATGACTCAGGAACCGTTGTATCCCGAGGGCCATCCTAAGAGAAATGAGCAAGATTCTCAGAGAAATAATATTGATGCACCTAGTCCTTCTAAAAGGAAGAAAAAGAAAAATGATAGGACTTTGCATACTTCTAGTGAACCTGTTATCGACACACCTGAGAATCCCAATGATATTTCTATTTCTGATGCTGCAATCTGGTAATGAGCATGAACCTAGTGAAAATGTTAATAATGATGCTCAACCTTGTAATGACAATGAAGTAGAGATTGAACCTGTTGTTGATCTTGATAACCCACAATCAAAGAATCAACGTTATGATAAGAGAGACTTTGTTACTAGGAAGCACGGTAAGGAAAGAGAACCATGGGTTCAGAAACCCATACCTTTTCCTCCTAAACCAACCAACAAAAAGGATGATGAGGATTTTGAGCGCTTTGCTGAAATTATTAGACCTATCTTCTTACGTATGCGTTTCACTGATATGCTCAAAATGAATCCTTATGCTAAGTACATGAAAGAAATTGTTACTAATAAAAGAAAGATACCGGAAACTGAAATTTCCACCATGCTTGCTACTTTTAAGGGTGGAATTCCAAAGAAACTTGGAGATCCAGGAGTACCAACTATACCATGCTCCATTAAAAGAAACTATGTTAAAACTGCTTTATGTGATCTTGGAGCCCGTGTTAGTGTTATGCCTCTCTCTTTATATCGTAGACTTGATTTGAATAAGTTGACACCTACTGAAATATCTTTGCAAATGGCTGATAAATCAACTGCTATACATGTCGGTATTTGTGAGGATGTGCCTGTTGTGGTTGCAAACGTTATTATTTTAACGGACTTTGTTATGCTTGATATTCCCGAGGACGATAGTATGTCTATTATTCTTGGAAGACCCTTTTTGAATACTGTAGGGGCTGTTATTGATTGCACCAAAGGCACTGTCACTTTTCATGTTAATGGTAATGAGCATACAGTACACTTTCCAAGGAAACAACCTCAAGTCCACAGTATCAACTCTATTGAAAAAATTTCAACAATCACTATTGGAGGTTTTGAATTTCCTCTTCCTACTATCAAGAAGAAATATGATATTCTTATTGTTGGGGATGTGCGTATCCCCGTTGAGGTAACCTAGTGTTATTCGAAATTCTCCGGTTCCATATTATTCGGAATGAGTTTGTTAACAAGACCTGATCAACCTTGTTAGTGGATTCCTTTTGATGAGCATCAGATGGTTGAAATTAGAAAACACAACTCTCTGTACCCTCTTTTTACTTTCTGTTATTTATATTAAATAAAGCAGAAATAGTAATTTCTGTCTATTTTTTGAATTATCCATGCAATAAAATACCCCGAAAATAGAAGTTCTCCAAATGCCCTAAAATTTAAATATGATTTTTTCTGGAATATTTGAGAATATCTGGCACTGAGAACACAGCAGGGGGAGCAAGCACCTGGCCACGAGGGTGGAGGGCGCGCCCCCTGCCTCGTGGGCCCATGGTGGCTCCCCTCCACTTATTCCAGCTACCACACACTCCTTCCTCCCACAAAAATCACCAACCAGCTCAAACCCGAGTCAAGCTCATTTTGCTGCCATTTTCGATCTCCTTGCTCAAAGCTCCATTCAAAAAACTACTTTGGGGGATTGTTCCTTGGTATGTGACTCCTCCAATGGTCCAATTAGTTTTTGTTCTAGTGCTTTATTCATTGCATATTTTTGCTGCTTAGGTGATCCAGTTCTTGAGCTTGCATGTCAAATTTATGTGGTCAAAAGTAGTTTTGATGCATGATATTGCCTCTAGGCACTTGTAGGAGTAGTTGATATCAATTTCGTTGAGTTTGATTCACTTTTATTTTGAAGTTACTAAAAATTTCAGAAATTTTTCAGAGGAAGAAATATGTTTAGGAAAATGTACCAAGGTGGTCCTTCAAGGAAGCAAGGACCCAGGCTCGCAATACGCGATGCCGATGAGGAACCACCGAGGGAAGCTCAGGTGCGGGCTTGTGAATGGCCATCAGAGGACTTTATGGATCGAGCAGGAATCATGGAAGAATTTAACGCGTATGTGTGTAATGCTGATCTTGAGAGCTTCGAGGCAGATAAGTGCCGCCAATACCACTATCTCACTGATTCCTTTGTGAGGAGGTTTGAATTTTCATCATCAGGCAATTCTCAAACTGCCCTATTTGATCTTTATGAAAATTCTTATACTATGGACTTAGAGGATTTTAATACTGCTTGCAAACTTCCACAATGGGGCAGCACTAGTCAGCCTCACAAATCTGAGTTTAGAGATTTCCTTGCTACTATAACTATGGGGAAATCTAGAGATATAACACAAGCTACCATAGGGAGCATTCATTTTCCTGCTATACATTATTTTTCTCTCTTCATAGGTACATGCATTAATGCTAAGGATGAAGCATGTCACATGTGTGTCCCTGATCTCAGTGTTCTCAGGAGTGCTGTATTAGGAGATAAACATTATAATTTGGGAGCCATTGTTGCGCGTAGGTTGCATAATAATCATCTTCATGGAGATTTCTTTGGTGGAATTTATGCAACTCGTCTAGCTAATTTTCTTGATATACCCATACGTGAGTATGATATTGAGTTGCCTCCTGTTTATTTAGATTATGAGGCTATGGTTCGTCATCAGTTTGTTTACAGGAACGATCGGTTCCTCCAGTACCGACTAATCTTTGACAGACGACGCACCTATCATGTCGATCTCCCTGCTCCTGCTTTCTTTGACTCTTGGGCAAAAGGGAGATATGTTATAACCAGGGAGGAGGCGGACGAGTATAAGAGAAGGACGGAGACGGCCCGTCTCCAAGCGGCAGCTCATGAGGCAATAGCTGCTGCATCTCAGTACGACCCTAGCTACAACTTTGGATATCCGCCAGGCCAGCCGTGGCCATAGACCAACTTAGGCCAAAAGCCTAAGCTTGGGGGAGTACGTATTTCTCACTGACATTACATTCATGTTCACACACTCATTGCTAGTTGTCGGTGCTCATACTTTTTCATTGTACCATCCATGCTAGTTTATTTTCCTTTTTATGCTTTCTTCTTGTGTGTTTAATAAACCTTAAGAAAAACAAAAAAAATTAGTTGTAGCTTTTAATTAGTTTAATTTCCATGCTTGTAGTAGTAATTAAAAAGAAAACCCAAAAAGATTTCACATTCTTCTTTTGCTTGTTGGGAGCTTTCCCGTGTAAATAGTTTTGTTTCTTTTCTTGTTCTTTCGGGGTTGAGAGGAGAAGACCATAATGAAAATGTTGAGTGGCTCTCATATGCATTATTGTTGATCTAACAAAGAGCCTGTATTACCTTGTCTTCTCTCTTGAATTGAATGCTTGCAGATTCCAGCTTAGTCCAATGCACGTGCACTATTATTATTATCCACACTATTCGGTCATGCAAGTGAAAGGCAATAATGATGATTATATGATGAACTTATTGAGATGAGAAAAGCTGGTATGAACTCGACCTCTCTTGTTTTTGTAAATATGATTAGTTCATCGTTCCTGATTCAGCCTATTATGAATATACATGTTTGCAATGACAATTAGAGATTATAGTTGCTTATGCCATGCTTAATTAGCTAGGAGCTTATAATGGTTTACCTTGCGTGCCAACATGCTATTAAAATGGTTGTGATGTGGTATGATAGGGTGGTATCCTATTTTGAACGATTCAAGTGGCTTGACTTGGCACATGTTCACGCATGTAGTTGAAACAAAATCAACATAGCCTCTACGATATTTATGTTCATGGTGCATTATATCCTACTCATGCTTGCATTCGGTGTTGATTAATTTTTATGCATGTTCATGACTGTTGTCGCTCTCTAGCTGGTCGCTTCCCAGTCTTTTTCTAGCCTTCACTTGTACTAAGCAGGAATACTGCTTGTGCATCCAATTCCATAAACCCCAAAGTTATTCCATATGAGTCCACCATACCTACCTATATACGGTATCTACCTGCCGTTCCAAGTAAATTTGTATGTGCCAAACTCTAAACCTTCAAATAAACATTCTATTTTGTATGCTCGAATAGCTCATGTATCAACTAGGGTTGTCCGTATCTTCCATGTTAGGCGGGTTATTCTAAAGAGGAGTGGACTCCGCTCCTCACTCACGAGAAAATGGCTTGTCACCGGGATGCCCAGTCCCATGCTTTATGCAAATCAAATCAAAATAACTGCAAGCAAAACTCCCCCGGGACTGTTGTTAGTTGGAGGCACTCGTTGTTTCGAGCAAGCCATGGATTGATGCTTGTTGGTGGAGGGGGAGTATAAACTTTACCATTCTGTTTGGGAACCGCCTATAATGTGTGTAGCATGGAAGATATCGCCATCTCTTGGTTGTTATGTTGACAATGAAAGTATACCTCTCAAAATATTATTCATATCTATTTCAAAACCGAGATCTGGCACCTCTACAAATCACTGCGTCCCTCTGCGAAGGGCCTATCTAATTACTTTTATGTTGAGTCATCACCCTCTTATTAAAAAGCACCAGCTGGAGAGCACCGCTGTCATTTGCATTCATTACTGTTAGTTTACATTGAGTATGACTTGACTGGATCTCTTTTACCATGAATTACAATGTCTAGTCAGTCCTTGATCTTTAAAGGTGCTCTGCATTTATGTTTTGCAGTCTCAGAAAGGGCTAGCGAGATACCATCTTGTTATATCATATCATGATTGTTTTGAGAAAGTGTTGTCATCCGAGATTTATTATTATTGCTCGCTAGTTGATTATGGCATTGATATGAGTAAACATGAGACCTAAGTGTTATTGTGAATATGGTTAGTTCATAATCTTTGCTGAAAACTTGAATGCTGGCTTTACATATTTACAACAACAAGAGCAAATGGAGTTTGTAGAAGTTTATTCTTTATCACTTCCAGTTTATCAACTGAATTGCTTGAGGACAAGCAAAGGTTTAAGCTTGGGGGAGTTGATACGTCTCCGTCGTATCTACTTTTCCAAACACTTTTGCCCTTGTTTTGGACTCTAACTTGCATGATTTGAATGGAACTAACCCGGACTAACGTTGTTTCAGCAGAATTGCCATGGTGTTATTTTTGTGCAGAAATAGAAGTTCTCGGAATGACCTGAAAATCAATGGAGAATTATTTTGGAATATATAAAAAATATTGGAAGTAAGAACCACGTCAGGGGGGCCTCCACCTGTCCACGAGGGTGGGGGCGCGCCCTACCCCCTGGGTGCGCCCCCTGCCTCATGGGCCCCCTGACGCTCCACCGACCTCAACCCTGACTCCATATATTCACTTTCAGGGAGAAAAAAACAGGGATAAGGATTCATCGTGTTTTACGATACGGAGCCGCCGCCAAGCCCTAAACTCTCTCGGGAGGGCTGATCTGGAGTCCGTTCGGGGCTCCGGAGAGGGGAATCCGTCGCCATCGTCATCATCAACCATCCTCCATCACCAATTTCATGATGCTCACCGCCGTGTGTGAGTAATTCCATCATAGGCTTGCTGGACGGTGATGGGTTGGATGAGATTTATCATGTAATCGAGTTAGTTTTGTTAGGGTTTGATCCCTAGTATCCACTATGTTCTGAGATTGATGTTGCTATGACTTTGCTATGCTTAATGCTTGTCACTAGGGCCCGAGTGCCATGATTTCAAATTTGAACCTATTATGTTTTCACCAATATATGAGAGTTCTTGATCCTATCTTGCAAGTCTATAGTCACCTACTATGTGTTATGATCTGGAAACCCCGAAGTGACAATAATCGGGGCCACTCCCGGTGATGACCGTAGTTTGAGGAGTTCATGTATTCACTATGTGTTAATGCTTTGGTCCGGTACTCTATTAAAAGGAGGCCTTAATCTCCCTTAGTTTCCAATAGGACCCCGCTGCCACGGGAGGGTAGGACAAAAGATGTCATGCAAGTTCTTTTCCATAAGCATGTATGACTATATTCGGAATACATGCCTACATTACATTGATGGATTGGAGCTAGTTTTGTGTCACCCTAGGTTATGACTGTTACATGATCGATCGCATCCGGCATAATTCTCCATCACCGATCCATTGCCTATGAGCTTTCCATATATTGTTCTTTTCTTATTTACTTTTCCGTTTCTATTCTTATCATCACTACAAAACACCAAAAATATTACTTTTGCTACCGTTACCTTTTACCACCGTTACCACTACTATCATATTACTTTGCTACTAAACACTTTGCTGCAGATATTAAGTTTCCAGGTGTGGTTGAATTGACAACTCAGCTGCTAATACTTGAGAATATTCTTTGGCTCCCCTTGTGTCAAATCAATAAATTTGGGTTGAATACTCTACCCTCGAAAACTGTTGTGATCCCCTATACTTGTGGGTTATCAGCTGGCTCCCTCCACCTTCCTGTAGATTGCATTGCCTTTCAGCCGTTTCGCCCCTGCATCACCAACATCGTGCGCCTCGAGAAGCAAAGGGATTTCGGTGGTGTTTAGGCGCCCTCTACATGGGCATGTCCATGTCTCGGCGCAACATGACCGTTGGATCAAACGCAGACGGTGCAGATCAGTCACTGTAGCACAAAGCGTGTGGGTGTGTTTGGTTGCATTCTCATCTCAATATAGTTGTTTCCTCTTCGTGTATTTGTGTTAACCTACTAGTGTGGACTCATGCACCCTTCATGCACTCTGCCAAACACCCAAAAGTGGGTCGAGAAGGGAACTTTTGCTCCCATCCTGTGCACCCTTCATACACCCTGCCTAACACTATTCATGCTTCATATGGTTCATGTTTCGTGGAGTACTGTAGCACTGTACTCTCTGTGCGCTGTAGACCTAGTTCTGTTAACATTGATCTCACCGTTCATTCTCGACTGGATAGTCGAAAAAGCGGTACTATGTTACTACATTACTGTTCATATAGTTGACATGCGCACAACATCATTTGTTGTCATCATATCTTACTACACTAGCAACAAGATTATGTAGTATTGGCGTATGAACCACTGCACATGCCTAGTAGTAGGAGCACTGTGTATGTTCAAGTGGCTGCCGTGTTTCGCACTCCTCCGTCGTAAGAGTAGAAATGCTTGTTGTAATCAAAAAAAATTTAGAAAAACAATGGACACGCTCTACCGTGCGGATCCTCCTCCAGCCATGAACTAAATTACTCACTTTCGCCGACATGTGGGACAGCCAGCATCGGGGTCCACCAGCCATGCACTAAATTACTCTGTAGTAGAGTGACGGTAGACTACCATGATCAAAGCGCCGTAGTAACGCCCAATGAGCCATCAAATCACAAAAAACCCTCCTTTCCAGCAGTAAGTTGGACGGACGAAGCAACCATCATTTCACTCTTCTCTCTCAGCTTCCTCTCTACCCAACTTGCTTCTCCCTCATCTTGTTCCTCATTTCTTCAAGAAAACCCCGACCTGCTTCTGCCATTGTTCTTCTCTCCCAAATAAGGAAAGGTGAGCGCATCAATGGTGTTGATTCTGGCCAAGGCCCGGTCTTGCAACCCCGAGACCGATCCTATAACTCCCTCTCTGTTCTTCTTTTGGGTTTGTGATTATGGTTTATGGACGCTGGAGCACCGGCCGAAGTGATGTCTATGGCTCTGGCCAAAACCGTCGAGGCTCATGGTACGAAGAAGCACAAGCACCCCACGGAGACTACGGCAAACAAGCTCAAAGCCATCGCCCTGTCCAAGCCCCCCTCTCCGGTATCCCTCATTAAGCAAGTCCAGGTAGTATCTCTTCTTGACGATCTTTTTCTCGATCTTGATCGTGTTTTTTCATCTAACACGCAGTACTAGTAATACAACTTTCTGGGTGATCTTGCATGTGATGCCAAATGATGGTTCTAAATTCCTCTTTTGACCAAAACATGCGAGAGGTTGACACTGATTTCTTATAGATTACTTTCAACTGGAGTACTTTATGAACATCAATGCTACCTTTGAAGAGGGTATATTTGCCTCAGTAACTTATGTCATGGATATTGCAAGTAATCCCTCTGCTCTCATGCCTTTGAAGACATGTTCTAGTGTCTTTGTCCACTCATTTCTGTGCGTATATGTAGTCATATATGGAGTATAATATCGAAAATCATCTTATATTTCTGCATGGAGGTAGTAATAAAATATGATTTCTGTTTGAATTAGAACCAGGTCCGCGGTGGAGATGAAGTTCTCAAAGTCATGCCGTGTGAACTGGAAGACCTGAGGATGAGTTCTACTACTAAACTATCCAGCTGATGTGTCCTTGTCACCACGTGTCCTGAACTAGTGTTTTCCTGTAGCATTGTTGTCAAGCGTGTTCTCGAGGCTGTACTTGACCACAACAATTTCCTGGCTGTGCCTTCGATTACGAAGGGTGTGGTTCTTGTAAATCTTCCCAACAAATCTGATGCGGCATGTCTTCATCATCATGTTTATGAGTGGAAAGACCACACTGTTAGGTTCTCCAAGGTTGACGAGATGGTGATGGTGCATGTAGACATCTCTCACGAAGTCCATGGCCTAGTCAGTTATGCAGGGTTCATCCTGTAGGTCGGTGGCAAGAAATAGTCTGCAGAGTTTAATTAGTGCAACTTTGCTTGTCTGTAGTAAGTACTATTGTTCAGTACTTGATTTGTGTTTGTGAACCCTGTATTGTTTATTAGTACTGCCGCTTTTGGTGTGTGGTCAGTCCTGAGAACGGTCTATGTTAATGTATGTCCACTCAATTCAGTCTGTATATTTTGAAGTATCCAGATCATCTTTTTTATGAGGACGGTTTATCAATTATGGTTACAGTCCAATATCTGTATGCATTGTAGGGTTTATCGCACCCACCAGGATTTCCAGTCCCATGGATGTTCGGTCCATAAGATTTGTCACGACCTTTGGACTGTCCTGCTTGTGGGAGTAGGCGGGGCCCCTGCATGCCACCCGTAGTTGGATGATCAATCTTCTGTTTAGTACTTCAACATAGTGATTTCCTGGTAAGGATTCACTCGTGTCACATCAAGTAAATCTTATTGATTTACTGTCTAAATCTTATTGATTTAATGTCATGTTTTATTTCTTTTGCTGCAATTTTACAATGCGGGTTTTGCCATGTGACATTCATCACAGAATAAATCGTTTGGTTTGCTCTACGATGGCTATTTTTGCAGGTTACACTTCTTATGTCATGTTAGTAACAAAGGCACTGTCCATCAGTTATATTACTGGAAAAATTGGATCAGTCTGTTGTCTGAGTACAAGCTGAATCCCTATGATGAACTGCAGTTTGGTTTAACAAAAACACCACAATTAGTCCTTCTCGCGTTTAAAATAAATGAAGAAAAAAACTGGATCACAGTCACGGAGCCTAGTCAAGTTAGAAAGCTGATCATAGCAGACCACACATGATCGCCGTTGTCTCGCACATCGGTACCACCTTCAGCAACGGATCGAGCACCAGCAGTTGCTCTAGCACTGACAGCGGCAGTAGCTCAGTCTGATCCAGCTGAGGATTGGGCACCGACTGCGTCAGTGGATCAGGCTGATCTACCGAAGGATCGGGCATCGACACCGGCACCTGCTACGACACCAGCACCAACTCTACAAGGAGCACCATCTCCGGCAGCAGCGGCGGCTTCGGCACCTGCACCAACACTTGCACTTGCATCTGCTCCGGCCCGTGCAGCGGCAACCGAACGAGTAGTTGCACCGGCAACAGACTAGGCTGCAGTTCGCACTTCATATACCAAAGTCCTTACAAAAACCAACATGTCCACCTTCTTGGTAAGCACTGGTCGCCCAAGTGCTTCGTTCTTTTTTCTTCCCATGTTGTTTCGCATGATTCACTGTGTTGATCTAACTGTTTGGGTATGTCTTCTTGTTTGTAAACAGAGAATTCCTAGAGCAACGAGGGAGTCGTTCAACAATCCAGGCGACAGCAGCCAAGTTTCTCTTACTATGTCAGCCTTGGTGTGAATGAACCTGCTCAATATACCGTAAGTACAAAGGATGGTCGCATGAGGATTGATGCTAAAGGATGGTCAAGGTTCAAATCTAAATCATATCTTGCGGTAGGGGATGATCTCCAAATCGAACTTTCTCGGCAAGGAGAGCTGGTCCAAATCAACTTTGAAATTCTTCAGTAGCACGCAACTGCCGAACTGATCTATCCTCCAAGAGATTTTGATGTAATAATATGGCATGGTGAAATAGTTGTCCTGTGTGTATAAGTAATACGACAGTATTATTTATCACATGGTATATCATTGATAGAATTGCAACTCTCATTGCTGGTTAGGAACTATCGTTCGATTTCATTCCAACAGCTACCGTGCTTTATTCAACTTTGTGTATTCACCTTGCGATAGCATCTAAAACCAGCGATGTACCGATCGCTTGCAATATGAAAAGCGCTGAGGTAGAACACATGGGCCCCCAAACATGCAGGGTGGGCCTGCGGCCCAAAGTCCAGAATCGTGAGCCTGTTTGAGTATTATATTCTTAGCTGAACCCCCATAATGCCTGTGCGTTGCACGTAATATCAAGATGCATTTGTATGAGTATTTTATCTTGTGAGAGAAAAGGATGAACGAGGGAAGGCCTTATTTGCAAATGTGGAGAGGTGTGTGGGTAACTTTTTGCAAAATTACCATAGTTTCCTTCCTATTCGTCAGATATAAATCAGACAGACTATATTGCAGGATGGCAAGCACACCATCATCACCAACTCGTCTATACTGTGTTAAAAATAACTCTGTTTTTTATAATTATATATGTTATATATATTCCCCTTGATTTTTCTTATGTATAAAGTTGTGATATAAAAGATTTGTATATTTCTTTACAGAGGGAGTATCTCTCTGTCAAAAATATATTTATGTGTAACTAGTTACGCATGTCTTTCTACTTCCTTTCGCTGATATGTGGGGCATCCGGCAACGGGGTCCGCATGCCATATGCACAAATTAGAGTGCACAACTGCACGGTAGACACACTCCGGTCATAGCGCCGCAGTAATGCCCAATGAGCCATCAAATCACAACCCCCCCCCCCCTTCCAGCTTTAGCAGTAAGCTGGACGGACGAAGTGGCAATATTTCACTAGGCCTAAATCCCCTTCTCCCTCGTCTGCTTGTTCAGAGAAAAAACCCCTCTCAGGGATTGCATAGGGTTTTCTCATGGAGAACCAGGTACGAATTCTTCATCCATCCCCGATAAATCCAAGTCCCTTGGTCACGGGTAATCCTAGGATGGCAGCCACCGCCGTTGATGCATTTTTCTTCCTACTGAATCTAGTGTGTTTCATTTGCAGTGCCCACAGTGCGAGGACCCTATAGGTTTCTGCGCCCTCGGCGAGACGCCACACTTGTTCCTTCTAATCCTAACACAGGATTTTAAAATGCACACAGCATGTTCCTAGAATCCTGTTTTCTATCCGGGAGGGTGGGGTTTTTTTGAACATGTTGTCGACTAATTTGGAAATTTGGGTTGCTATATTTGGATAAAAGGTACCACCAGTACGATGGTCAACACTAATGTGAAGGGGGAAGTTATTTCTAGATTTGGATAGGGAATACATTGTATTCTCATATTATTTTTCCTGCAGTGCATTATTTTCTCTGCCAGAACACATGTGCTCAAGATGCTCGGCCTTGCCATAACTGAATACACCAGTTTAATGGTCACAGTGAAGACAAGCCATGGATATAAGTTCCGAGTTGGGTTCATGAACCAAGAAGATCGCTGCTTTTTTATGGCCGAACTTGGATAAACTTTCTCAAGTGTTACAGACTAAAAGTTGGCGCATGAATGTTGATGGAAATAGCAGAACCTGGTCTCATCTTCACTGCGATCTTCCACCCCGACGTCGTTCCAATTGTTCGTCCATGTTAGTTTTGTATCTGGTTCTTGCTTGTTGCCTCGATTACTTCTTAATCCGCCTATTCTATCTAACTAATCACAATTTAACTTTAGAAGTAGCAATGAATCTCTCACGAAGATGCTACTTCTAACTAATATTTTCTTATAATTGGTGGCACGTGTAGGTTTTTTCAGAGTTAAGAAGGCTGATCATTTGTTACTCTATAACAACTCGGCTGTTACTGATGGCACTGAAGTTGACTGGGACAACATCCACAAGTTCCTACACTTTATTGATCGTCTTGAGGTCCTTGTGGGGCGTTTCAATGGTGGAAGGCCACGTGGGATATGTGTGCCACTGCTGCACTCGTTGAACAGGTCCAATTGTGTCGAGAAACTTATGGTACGAGTTGTTTTCTGTTATATATGTTGTTCATAAACTATTGCTTATACACAGTTTTACAGCTGTGATCTTCTTGAAACAGAAATTGCCCAGTTCTATTGTTCCTATACAAATGCCTGACCATGGTCAGGTCACACTTGCGCTTGGTCATAACATGATGTTTATGTCAACCTACTCCATTCCCCTTGGAGGTGAAAAGATACTTATTCATGGGTAGTCACAAATAATGAAGGCCCGTCCATCTTGGAGAATAGGACAGAAGATTATGTTCCTGCTTTTCCATGGCTCTAAAGCGAATATCCTGTTTATTGACCACATTGCGAGATGAAGCCGCTTTCAGAAGGTTGTGGATGCCCGGGGTGGCGCCTGGGCCTTGTCCTGGGGCTTGGCGGCCTCACCCTTGGTTAACTATAGGCAAAGTAGCACTGTTCGAGGCATGCTTTGTACGGTTGAACCTGTAAAAGTACTCATACTACTTTCAGCTATGGTTGTCAAATGCCCCTGCTGGTTTCAGTTAAGGTTGTTAAGTACTCCTATTGCTTTTACAGTCTGTCGTGTTTCTTCAGTCCTGTCTTCCTCCAGCCGCCAAAACCAAACCAGCGCCAGCGAGGCCGCCTGCTTCCGCCTCCCATGGCTGGTTGTGCCTCAGCGCACGCATCGCCGCCCCACCGTCTCCTAAAATGTTAACGCCGACGTCTGAGGCCTCGCCGTCGTCCTTCGCGCGCTTTGGTGCGCTCGCCGTGGCGCCGCCCTCTCGCGTTGTCAACATGGTCAACAAACAACAGGAATCGGCAGAAGTACGTGGAGAGGACGACAGTAGGGGCCCACCATGTCAGCGTATGGAAAAATAAAATGCTTCCTCCTAGTGTTGTCCTAACATCTGGGACCCATGACATTGTGAGCATATATAGTCAATAGACAAGAGAACAGCACAAGATCGGCTGACACCTGGGACATAGCTGCTCGAGCAGTATTTTTTGTTATTGTTGGGACGGAGCAGGGTTTGAACTGGGCTGTGGCCCGTCTAGCCCAGGCTTATATTTTATGTTCACCATGTGACCAGCCTAGCTATTTTTTTCTTTGTGAAAATGAGCCTAGTTTATTTTTTCTGAAGAATACCCAATCGAGGCCTACTTATTTTTCTACGCCCTGATGGGTTGCAACTCTTTCAAGACGCCTGCAAATCTTGAAAGTAATACGAAATGGGATGTAAATATAAAAACAGATGACAACTTGGCAATTACTTTATAATTTCTGAATTTTTTCACATTTTCATATTCCTATTTCACTGGGCATTAACCTAATTTAAATATATCTTCAAAGTACTTTAAATCTGACTCGACATTTCGGTATTAAAAATAGTTTGGAACCCACAGAAATATGCCAAATTGGCCCTGGCCAACCAAAAAAACGGACTGCAATAAATTGCATAAGAAGTCGCAATGAGCTATATATAAATTATTAAAAAAGAGGAAATGGTATGACTTGTGGGCCTATTAAGTTGACGCGTATGCAAGATTTTTTTAGTTATTATATACGTCAACAAATGATTCTAGTAGAGTAACCGTTGGATGTCAATCCAACGGCCGTCGTGTTTCTTCGATCTCTGATCTTCTTGCTCCAGCCGCCAAATCCAGCGCCGGCGTGACCGCCTGCTCCCGCCTCCCGTGGCCAGCTGTGCTGCCGCGCATGCCTCACTGCCCTACCGTACTCCCATCGCTGGCCTAGCCATCTCTCTACTCACCCACACCTTCTGTTATTCTATGGCGACGGTAGACGAACCAGTAAACCCTCGTACAGTCGTACTCCCCTCCGTGTGGGAAACAACTGCTGAGTCTTCCCTGGCTCCGTGTCGTTCCCTTCCTATGCCTCGCCATTGTCCACCGCCCTAGTGCTCTCGGCGCGACCTGGTCAACGATCGACATGCATCTGAAGTGGACTGTACGTGGAGAGGCTGACAGCTGGGTCCATGGCCGCATGCAAGGAAATGCCTCCTTATTACACGCAAAATAAAGATTCCTCCACCTGACATCTGGGACCCACCGAAAGGGCCTCCGTATTTTCGAAAAAAACATTACTGCCGCTGACAGCTTGGACCCACCAGCTATATCTTCGCACGCAAGGAAGTGCCTCCTTATTACGCACAAAAAATGAATACTTCCCCTGCTAGCTGGGACCCAGTATAGTGGGAGGCTGACTTGTGGGCTTACTAAGTTGACGGGGATGGAGGGCTTTGTCACCTTAGTCAATATGCACGATTCTAGCTCCAGTGACTGTACGATGTCCATCCAACGGCCGTAGTGCTTCTTCAACCTCTGGTCTTCTTGCTCTAGCCGCCCAAACCAGCGCCGGTCGTGCCTCGTGCTCCTGCCTCTCGTGGCCGGCTGCGATGTCGTGGAGGCCTCACCGCCCCTACTACTCCCACCGCTGGTCAGGCCATCCCTCTACTCACCCACACCCCCTGTTATTCTACGATGACGGCAGCCTCACACCACAGCGAACCAGTGAACCCTCATACTCCTGTACGCGTGGGCATCCACTGCCGCGTCTTCCCCGGCTTTGCGTCGTCCCCTTCCTAGGCCTCGTCGTCGTCCACCGCCCTGGTGGCTCTTGGCGCGGCATGGTCAAGGAACGGCTTCCATCGAACATGGACTGTACGTGGAGAGGCTGGCAGTTGGGTCCACGGCCGTAGCAAGGAAGTGCCTCCTTATTACGCGGAAAATAATGATTCCTCCACCTGACAGCAGGGACCCACCAGACGAGCAACCATATTTCGCGAAAAAATGTTTCCCCCTGACTGTTGGGACATACCAGCGACATCTTCGCACGCAAGGAAGTGCGTCTGGGCAAAAAACGATTCGCCCCCTGACTGCTGGGACCCACCAGCTACATCTTCGCACGCAAGGAAGTGCCTGACAGTCGGGACCCACCTGGTCGAAGCGTACGTAGCGTTGTCATTCTGGTCGCGAACGTGTACGTACATACTGGTCCATGTAGAGGCGCGCACGTGTCGTAGTAGAGGCGCGCACGTAGCATGTACACGTACGTACCGTGGCTAGTGTACAAGAAAGAAAATATGGCCATGTACGTACATACGTGTAGGGTCTCGAACGCCTACTCGCGCATATGTACGGCCAGGGCTCGTGTACATGGCTGGGTCGAAACGGAGAAACATCATTGTCGTCGTGTTCATGGGGAGCCAACCGGCTGGGTCGGAACGGAATGTGTCGTCGTGTTCATCGGGAGGGCTTGGACGGAACAGCCGATGGAAACGAGGTCTGGCATACCGCACAATGGAGGAAACGGCCTTGTGTTCGACCGGCCACGGTCGAAACGGGATCCTGTTCATCGGGAGGGGTCTGGCGTACCGCAAAACGGAGGAAATGGACCTCCTACGGTCAAAACGGGGGTCCTGTTCATCGGGAGGGGTGTGGCGTACCGCAAAACGGAGGAAACGGACTTGTGCTGGAGTGCTACGGTCGAAACGGGGGTCCTGTTCATCGGGAGGGGTGTGGCGTACCGCAAAATGGGACTCCACGAGATACTGTTCATCTCCACCGTCGACCCCCTCCAGCCTCCACGGGCTACTGTTCATCCACCGTCGACCTCCTCCAGCCTCCACCTGCGACTGTTCATCCACGGGCTCCTGTTCATCCAGCCTCCACCGCGCGCTACTCCACCGGCTACTGTTCAACCAACCTACTGGGCATAAACCGGCCTACCTGGGCCGGATTAACTTCATCAGTAGTTCAAAGGTGTTAAAGGCCCAAAGAGGCAGATAAAGGCCCAGGGCCCGTAGTCGGTTTACAACCTGTAGCCGTACACCGGCGTTTGTACATACACTTGTACTATAAGTTAGGAACAAGGAGAGACCAACCCGGATACGAGTATGAACCGGGGTTGGGACTCTCTGAACCGGCAGGCGTCACCCGTGTATATAAGGGGGCGACCCGGCGGCGGTTCAAGGGGACAGACAACAACTCGAGACATAGGCGAAGCTTGTTTGCTCCCTAGTCATCGAAACCCCATCAATTCCATCACAACTAGACGTAGGCTTTTACCTTCCTTGAAGGGGCCGAACTAGTATAAACTCTCTTGCGTCCTTGTGTCCGCTTAACCCCTTCAAGCTAACCCGTCGCGATGGCTCCACGACTAAGTCCTTTCTCTAGGACATCTGCCGTGACAAAACCACGACAGTTGGCGCCCACCGTGGGGCTATCGCATGATGGTTTCCAGTTCTTGGAGGGCCTCTTTGAGGGACTTGAGGGCTACGATGTAGGCCGAATGACTAAGAGTCGTCGCGGCAGGCTCTACATCGACGACGCAGGCTGGGGCCCCGAGGCCGGCTCAATTGAGTACGGGTACCGGGTCCCCTTTGGTAGCATTCACGTTTTCATTGGCAAGATCGGTGAACCGGGCCCTGAGCCGGACATCTGCACCGACCTCGTCGAGATGGCTCAGCGTGCGCAATCCTCCCAGGTTAAACCGGCCATGAAGCATGCCTTCGTGGGAGTCATCCATGGAGGAAGTTATGAGGACGGATCGGAATTTCGCAGGGCGACTGTCGTTTGTTCCGGTGACGAATCTTCGACCGGAGAAACCGAATCTCTTTCTCAGCTACAAGATGGCCGGATTGGGAGTTGTTCCGATGGCGACAGTATTCCGGACCCCTCTGATCTGCCCAACCGGGTTGGAATATTCATGGCCGAAACACAAGCAGCGCTTCATTCTTCGACAGCTGCGGCAACGATTTCCGGTTCAGCAGCAGCGACGGCTATCGGGGCAGGAGGCCCTGTGCGCCTGCCGGCTCAGGTTCTATCAGAACTATTCGATGCGTTGGTTGTGCTTATGGCGGAAGTTAATCCGCCAGATCAGGACGTTCACAATACGAAGATTGCAAAGGTAAAGGAACAGATCACCCAGGCCAAGGCGGATCTGGCGGCTGAGGACACCAGGATGGCCGCAGAGCGGGCCGCTTTAGACGCACAAGCCTACCGGCTTATGTTGGACCAGAGCGTGTCGCATGAAGTCATGAGGAGGAAGCACCGATCCCGCTTACCTCCGGTTTTCGAGGCCAGAGACCTTTTCAACACTCCGGGGCCAAGAGCCGGCAATCCGCTGGAGGGGAACCGGGCAGAAGCCCCTGGGACCGGTGTACCGGTTCAGCCTTGTCAGATGGACCCGCCTTGTCAAAACACCGTTGTACCTGAGGTTGCTTTAACACCCCCGGGTCACTATTCCAACCCAATGGACAATCGTGTTGCCGCTGCTGCACGGCTGGAGGCCATTCCGATCGAAGGTGACTCGCCGCAGGCAGTAGAGACACGACGGGTCAAGGAACTTCTGAGGACAGCTTTGGCCCAACAGGAAGCGTACTCGTACAGCCGCGACCGGATCCACTCGACCCCTCGTCCAAGCCGGAGCTATAGCAGACATATGGATGAACCAGCAGTATTGAGTAATGAATGACGTGGGGCACCCCGGGACAACAACCCGGCGGGTGGTGCGGATGACGCTCAGGGAGTGGTGGACCGGGCCCGCGTGCGCAGGGAGGCCGAGTTAGCCGCACAGCATCAGGCTCGGCAGCTCACGCCGGTTCATCCAACCACCTTGACTGAACCTAGTGTTACTTCTAGTTCTTTGGGGGTGCCTTGCCTTATCCCCGTTTTACGCAGCGTGCGCCTGCCCAAGGATTTCAAAGGCCCGCGCAAGGTACCAAATTACACGGCGGATCAACCTCCAAAGACATGGGTGGAGAGCTATGAGATGGCCATGGAGATGCTTGATGTGGATGACGCGGCGTGTGCAAAATACTTCACCATGATGCTCGAAGGAACGGCCCGTACTTGGTTAAAAAGCTTGCCGGCTAATTCTATCAGTTCATGGGCTCAATTACGGGCCCGGTTTATCAGCAATTTCAAAGATACTTGTAAACAGCCTATGTCGATAGTGGACTTAGCAGCATGCGTCCAGGAGGAAGGAGAATCAACGACTCATTGGGTGCGCCGGGTTTCACAAGTGTTGCACTCCTCAGACCGCATCAACACTGACACCGCAGTATTAACCCTAGAGGGCAACTGCCGGTTTGGACCCCTGAAGCTGAAGTTGGGACGGATGAAGCGTCATTGCACCGACATGGGGACCCTCATGGACGCTTTGGTGAAATATGCTGATTCTGATAGTACCAAGGATCCCGAATCTGATGATGACAAGACAGGGAAAGGAAAAAAGGAACAGCAGCTCCAAAGGTCAGCAGCATCACTGGGTAGGCAATGGCGGAGGAGGCAAGCGTAAAGCGGATGGTAACATGGACTTTGTGGCTAATACCAACGCACAGAACAATGGCCAGCGACGCAAGGGTAGGCCGAAAAATCGTAGTGGGGCGCCCAACCCTAACCCAAACCGCCTAAACTATCTGCTAAGCCAGCCCTGTCCAAGACATGGGACGAAGGAGGAACCAGCAAACTATCTTTGGAAGGATTGCTTTATTATGCAGGAGTTCAAGAATTCTAATAATTTCCGGTATGATCACGAATCTGGTGATGGCTCAGGGTCCGGGCCGGGTTACGGTGGAGGAAGTTCCGGTTCAGGATTTAATGGTAATCCGGGCGGAAATAATGGTCGAAATAATCGGAACAACCAGGGTGGTTACAACCAACAGCAGCAACAGTCAGGTTACCAGAGCAACCCAAAGCAGTTGAGTGGTGGGCAGTACCATGTCTTTACCACTAGCTTGGACAAGCGAGACCGGAAGGTTCAGAGGCGGGCGGTCAACTCTGTTGAACCGGCCATACCCCGTTATCTACGTTGGTCTGAACAACCGATCATATGGAGCAGAGAGGATCACCCACCCCAGGTCGATAATCCGGGTCAGTTGGCTCCGGTGGTGGCGCCTTAGGTGGGAGGTTATAAGTTCACCAAGGTGCTCATGGATGGAGGGAGCAGTATTAACATCCTGTACTATGAGACCTTCCGTCCTATGGGACTAACGGATAAGAATCTCAAACCGTCTAGTGCCTGGCAGATCAGCATATCCCGTTGGTAAGATAGCTCTGGAAGTGGCCTTTGGGGATGATCATGATTCCAGGTCCGAGACATTGACGTTTGAGGTGGTGAAAATCCAAAGTCCATATCATGCCCTGTTTGGGCGACCGGCATACGCCAAGTTTATGGCTCGGCCCTGTTATGTGTATTTGCAGCTCAAGATGCCGGGTCACAAGGGGACAATAACGGTTCACGGAAGCCGCAAAATCGCTTTGGAATGCGAGGAAGGAGATGTGGCTTATGTAGAGTCAGTTTGTGCCACCGAGGAGTTGAAGTACTATAAAGACAATGTTGATCCGGCGGACATGACTCAATTGAAGAAGCCAACTACGGAGCATGATCCGGCCCTAAAGTTCAAATCGGCAGCAGAGACTAAGCTTGTTGACTTCGTGCCTGGCGATTCGTCCAAGCAGTTCAGCATCAGTGCCAACTTGGATCTGAAATAGGAAAGCGCGCTCATCGAGTTCATCCGTGAGAATCGGGACATTTTTGCATGGAAACCCTCCAACATGCCAGGTGTACTGAGGCAACTCGCTGAGCACACACTTAATGTGGATCCTAAATATAAACCGGTGAAACAGTTCCTTCGCCGGTTTAACGAAGAAAGACGCAAGGCGATTGGAGAAGAGGTAGCCAGGCTCTTAGCAGCTGGCTTTATTGTTGAAGTTTTTCACCATGAGTGGCTTGCCAATCCGGTGCTGGTCCTAAGAAAAACGGCACCTGGCGCATGTGTGTGGATTACACAAATCTTAATAAAGCTTGTCCAGCAGATCCTTTTTCCCTCCCCCGTATTGATCAAATTATTGATGCTACGGCGGGTTGTGAGCGTTTAAGTTTCTTGGATGCGTATTCTGGCTATCATCAGATCAAAATGGCAGTTAAGGACCAGGAGAAGACAACATTTATAACTCCCTTTGGAGCCTTCTGCTATGTGTCTATGCCCTTCGGGCTCAAGAGTGCCCAGGCAACTTACCAATGGTGTGTACAAAATTATCTTCACAAGCAGATTGGCCGTAATGTACATGCTTACGTGGATGATATCGTGGTTAAATCCAGGGAGAAGGAGACTCTGGTTGATGATTTAAAAGAAACCTTTGATAACCTGAGAACATACAAGATGATGCTTAATCCGGACAAGTGTGTCTTTGGTGTACCGGCGGGCAAGCTATTGGGTTTTCTAGTGTCCAACAGGGGAATTGAGGCTAATCCGGAGAAGATCACGGCGATCACCTCCCTGGCTAAACCAAAGTGTATCAACGATGTTCAATGCCTGGCAGGCCAGATTGCTGCGCTAAGCCGGTTTATCAGTCGCCTGGGTGAGAAGGCAATCCCTTTGTATCAGATGTTGAAAAAGACGGATCAGTTTGTCTGGAGTTCTGCTGCTGATGAAGCATTTGAGGACTTAAAGCGGCAATTGGCTAATCCGCGCGTGCTCGCCGCTCCCGTTGACAAGGAGCCGTTACTGCTATATGTTGCTGCTAATGTTCGGGCGGTCAGCGTAGCTATTGTGGTGGAGCGAAAGGAGGCAGGTAAAGAGCATCCGGTTCAACGTCCGGTCTATTATATTAGCGAGGTACTCATTGAGTCCAAACAAAGGTATCCACATTGGCAGAAGCTAGTGTATGGAGTTTTTATGGCAAGCCAGAAGCTTAAACAATATTTCCAAGGGCACTCAATTACGGTGGTCAGTTCTGCTCCTTTGGGAGATATCATCCAGAACCGGGAAGCAACTGGCCGGATTGCAAAGTGGGCCATAGAGCTGGGGCCGTACGATTTGAAGTATGTGCCTCGGACAGCGGTTAAGTCTCAAGCACTTGTTGATTTCATCAATGATTGGACGGAAATGCAAGCACCTGAGGAAAGGCCGGATCATGCATATTGGACCATCCATTTTGACGGATCCAGGCAGTTGGAAGGCTCGGGGGCTGGAGTCGTGTTAACTTCCCCACGAGGTGATAAGTTTTGTTATGTTCTCCGTTTAATGTTCCCTTGTACTAACAATGCAGCTGAGTATGAAGCCTTGCTCCATGGTCTCCGGATGGCTAAGGAGATGAATCTAAGTCGAGTTAAGTGCTTCGGTGACTCGGACCTTGTGGCTCAGCAAGTGTTTGGCACTTGGGACTCCAAGGACCCACTCATGGCAGCATATCATCGCGAGGTGGATACTGTCACAGGTTATTTCAAGGGCTATCAGGTGGACCACGTTGACCGACGGAAAAATGAAGCGGCAGACGCTTTAAGCCGGCTAGGCTCTCAGCGCAAACCAGTCCCACCCAATGTTTTTCTGGATGTGCTGCACAACCCGTCGGTCAAGATCCTTGGTGAAGAGGATTTGGCTATTCCTAATCCGGAGGCTCAATTGGTGGCGGCTCTTCTTGTTATTCCGGATTGGACGCTTCCTTACCTGGCGTACAAGAACCGGGGTGAGTTGCCAGAGGATGAAATTCTAGCCCGGCAGATAATCCGGTGATCCAAGTCCATGGCTATCATCAACGGCGAGTTGCATCATTGCAGTATATCAGGGGCTTTTCAACGCTGTGTGTCTCCTGAAGAAGGCCGTGAAATCTTGCGTGAGATCCACGAAGGAGATTGTGGTCACCATGCCGGTTCAAAGTCTCTTGTGGCTAAAGCGTTTCGCCATGGTTTTTATTGGTTAACTGCTCATGCTGATGCGGAGGATCTGGTCAGACGGTGTGATGGTTGCCAAAGGTTTTCAAGGCGTGCTCATGTACCGGCTCAAAAATTGAGAATGATTCCGATTACTTGGCTGTTTGCAACTTGGGGGCTGGATATGGTTGGGCCTTTCAAAAGGTCCAAAGATAAGAAGACCCACCTCCTGGTGGCGGTTGACAAGTTTACAAAGTGGGTGGAGGCAGAACCTGTTAGCAAGTATGATGCGGCCACGGTGGTTCAGTTCATCAAAAAGGTGATTTTCCGGTTTGGCTTTCCGCACAGTATATCACAGATAATGGTACCAATTTATCCAAAGATGCTATGAAGGAGTTCTGCGAACGGGAGCACATCCGGCTCGACGTTTCATCAGTGGCACATCCATAGTCCAATGGTCAAGCAGAAAGAGCTAATCAAGAGATCTTGAGAGGCATCAAACCCCGGCTCATGGTTCCTTTGCAGAGAACGTCGGGTTGTTGGGTAGAAGAATTACCATCTGTGCTATGGAGCATCAATACAACACCCAACAGATCAACAGGATACACACCGTTCTTCATGGTTTATGGAGCGGAGGCGGTTCTTCCCAGTGATATCCGCCATGATTCACCTCGTGTCATGGCTTATATTGAAGCGGACAATGAGACAGCACGGCAAGATGCTTTGGACCGGTTGGATGAAGACCGTGACATCGCAGCCGCCCGATCGGTGATTTACCAGCAGGATCTTCGTCGTTATCACAGTCGCCGGGTCAGAACCAGAACCTTTCAGGAAGGAGATTTGGTGCTTCGGCTCATCCAAGATCAGACTAATATGCATAAGCTATCCCCACCTTGGGAGGGGCCTTTCGTGGTCAGCAAGAATCTGCACAACGGGTCGTACTATCTGATCGATATTCGAGAGCATAAGGACCACTACTAGAAAAACTGCTACTAATGGCGCACCTAATTTGGCCATTAATGGCGCATCACTGGTGCGCCATTACTAGCACGGCATTAGTAATTTTTACTAATGGCGCACCACTGGTGCGCCATTAGTATCTGGTATACTAATGGCGCACCACTGGTGCTCCATTAGTATAGGCCACGGTGCGCCATTAGTATGCCTCCCAGGGGCCATGTATACCCAGGTGCTAGCATACTAATGGCGCATGACAACGGGATGCGCCATTAGTAACTTGGGCATACTAATGGCGCACTGTTTAGTGATGCGCCATTAGTGATGCGCCATTTTGAATCTAGATCTGGATCGTGATTTTTTGCCCATTTTTTGCTCGTTTTTTTGCTTGTTTTTTGGCACGACATTATTTCAAATTTTGTTCATGTTTTTGGATCTTGTACGTTCTTTTGCCGTGGTCTTTTGCCGGAGAGGAGTTCGCCGGAGAGG
>NC_041380.1:301005511-301023707 GCF_002162155.2 Triticum dicoccoides | reverse complement strand
GGAGGAGGAGCTCACCGGAGAGGAGGGAGGAGAAACCGTGAGGGGAGGGGAGGGGAGGAGGGAGGAGGAGGGAGGAGGGAGGAGGTCACCGGAGAGGAGAAGTATGGTGGAGGAGAGGAGGAGATGTAGTGTAGGAGAGGTGGAATGAAGAGATAAGGAGGAGAGGACCACGACCAGCCATATATACGGCATACTAATGGCGCACCGCGGGCAGGTGCGCCATTAGTAATTTTTTTTATTTTTTTATTTATTTTGAATTTTGAAGGCGGGAAGATACTAATGGCGCACCATGGGCAGGTGCGCCATTAGTAATTTTTTTTTTTTGACTTATTTTGAATTTTGAAGGAGGGAAGATACTAATGGCGCACCATGGGCAGGTGCGCCATTAGTAACTTTTTTTATTTTTTTGACTTATTTTGAATTTTGAAGGCGGGAAGATAGTTTTATTTTTTTTATTTTTTTGACTTATTTTGAATTTTGAAGGAGGGAAGATACTAATGGCGCACCGCGGGTAGGTGCGCCATTAGTAAGTTTGAATTTTTTTGCCTCTCCAGATCTTAAAAGCCCCGTATCTTGTTTTCTGTTAGGTTTTTGAGGATTTTGAAAATGTTTAACGGGGTTCCCCCGTTAAATTTGGATGTAACTTTTCGAGTAGATGATTTTTCATATAAAAAACTTTTTCATCCGAGTTAGTATGCAAAAGTTATGCCCATTTTTACAAATTCTCGCGAGATTTTGCAAATGAAGTCAAAATTCATATTTGCAAATTTTCCCAACAACTAGGCCACATATCACATGGGAAACTTATTTTCTTTTATTTTTTTGACATTTTCATCATTTTCTTTTATTTTATTTTAAACTGAAAAGGCGATCCAGGGGGGTGCATTCGGTGGAAGTGGTGGCCAAGTTACTAATGGCGCACCGTGGGAGTGGTGCACCATTACTAGTTCAACTAGTAATGGCGCACCACTCCCACGGTGCGCCATTAGTAGTTTTGAACAAAAATTTTTAAAAAATATTTTTACTAATGGCGCACCGTGGATGTGGTGCGCCAGTAGTATTTGGACACTAATGGCGTACCAACACATGGTGCGTCATTAGTATATAGTAATGGCGCACCACATGTCTGGTGCGCCATTAGTGTCAATTCCATCTATAGCCCTTTTCCTAGTAGTGGACTCACGTACATCAGAGGAGGAGACTAACAGGCCGTGGAATATAGCTCATCTTCGGCCTTACTATATACTTGAACCATTGGCTATACTTATGTATATATTACGACAATGTATATATTATGATTAAATATAATAAACCAGAACCTCAGCTAAAGCGGGGTATCTGTTCTTTTACATCATGTGAGGTTACACGGACTTGCTCTAAAGCGGCCTCCGGTTTACCCCTTGAGTTCGCTTTGCTAAAAGCATCGTGTTATATCACTTGGAGGATTGGTCTTGTCCGAACCAATACCATGCCTCTTGATAGGCGAAAGCCAACAGATCACTTGGGGACTAGGTCATGTCTGAACCAGTCATGCCTCTTGATCGGCCTAAGGCCACAGAATCACTTGGGGGCTTGGTCGAACCCGAACCATGACCACACCATTTGGTCAGCATAAATGCCACGGTTTCATTTGGGGACCTGGCTGACTAGAACCATAGTTACACCTAACGGGAGCTTGGTCGTGTTTGGCCATGGTAACGCCATTTGATAAGCTTAAATAAAAATTTTCTTTTGCTTCACACTTTTCTTTGAAGGGGGGTTTTTGCTTTTCATTGTGTTTTTTTTAAACCGACAAAAAAAATTCAATTGACGGAACACAGTTCACGTCAATTCAGAGACTATTTGATCGGTTTGACCCGCGTTGTTAACATCCTCTTAGGGAGTAACACGGTCTTTATTATAACCCGGCACGGTTTACAATGGTAAACCGGCGTCTTATATATACACATGAGTTGTCATCTCCTCCAAACAGTGTGGGTTTGCAAAACTCCGCTTCAAGATTGGCCAAGCCAACTTCACGCTCAATGACGGCAGGTATTATGTATCTCAAAAATTTGGTCATATACTTAAAATTTTGTTTTGATTTCATATATGCAGACATCATATTCCGCCTGACGGTACAACCACGGTGGCACTTGATGAATTTTTTATTTCAGAAAGTATTTTGGAAAGTTCATGACCACAGGAAGAGCAAATTATGCACGAATGCATATCAACATCAAAGGTATCAGCTAGCCTATTACAAGGCAACATGGTGCCCATAAATAATATAATTGTTTTTCGCGAAGAAGAGGCAGTTTTAAAACCGGCTTCCGGTTCAAGCTTGGTCACCAGCCTGGCCTGATGGTTGCGGGTCATCCTGCGCCGCTTCAGCCTCCGTGTCCCTACCTAGTGGCTGGAAATCCACAGTTGTCCAGTCGATTCCCATTAATGCTTGAAAAACAGCTTCATCGTGGATCAGCAAGGATGGGTCAATATCGGGAGCGTAAGTATGCTTACGGATTGGAGGAATCAGATTTTCCGATTCATGGATTGGCGCAGCTATTCGCTTGTTCTGACTGTCATATTGCGCTTGATAACGAGACAAGTCTGCTTCCTCAGCCAACTAACAAGCTAGTGGACGCACCTCCCGGTTTATCGCTCGCAGATCCGCTTCACCGAATTCTGACCCGTCTTCCTTCAAGCTGGGGTAGCCCTGAGCCGCTTCAATAGGATCAAAATCCGGCACCCAGGCTTTTGCCCGGATTGAAGCATTGATTGCGCCGGTTCGAGCAGTAGATTTCTTCAGCTCTTCAACCCGGGCAGGAAGCACCGACAGTTTCATCAGAGTATCTTGAATCAAAGTGGGCGCCGGTTTGTTATGAGATGCGGTACAGATGATCCGCTGGGCACCAGTATACAATTGTTCAACCAATGTATAGGCGGCTTTTAGTTTCTTCCACACATCTGACCCCAAGTGACCAATGCGTGTCCCTAAAATACCATAAAGGGTTAATAAACTGGCGACTCTGTCAGAAGGCAGAGCCAATTCAGAAGGCAAACCGGCTTACCAAAGATAGCAGCAGTCATGGCATGCACGTGCCGCTTTATGCTGGTCAGTTCATCTGCCACTGGTTTTAGTGCAGCCTCAGCATCCTCTGCTCGTTTGATCAAAGCGGATTTTTCAGTGGCCCAGTCCGCCCGTTTCTTCTTGAAGTTCTCCTTAAGTTGTTCCGTGGCGCTTAAAGCACTGGCCAATTCCTCTTTTGCTTTGGAGGTTTCAGCCTGTTGGGTTTTCAGGTTTTCTTGAAGATCGATGACTTGGTTTTCTTTCGTCTTCAGCTCCGCCTGCATGCATACAGATATATGTTTCAACAAATCGATAGAAGGATTCAAGTACCAACCACATAACAAGTTATGCGCTTAGCACTTGGGGGCTAATGCATATTTGATCTTCATCTTTCAATTGTTTACAAAGTCCCAAGATCAATACAAGTATTCAACTTGGCACTTGGGGGCTAATGGCTATTTGATCATATATATTCTGATGCGGCAGTTTCAATTACTTAAAGTACCGGTTTAACTACGCTAAAGTTGAACCGGCCCTTGGGGGCTACATCAGCAAATTTCAAAGCAACAAGATTTATATTATTTAAGTCCCGGTTTGAAAGAATATTCCAAACCGGCCCTTGGGGGCTAGGAGAGTCAGGAATGGAAGCATACAAGCAGGAAGGAGCATATGGAAATTACCTCATATTTGTCTTTCATCGTATTAACCAGACCGGCTTCGTAGTCACGGCTGGTATACAGCCGGTTCAGATAGCCGGAATGGATATCTTGGGCGTTCAGAGCAGCGTAAGTCGTCAGATTAGCGTTCCACTTGCCTTTGCCAAAGGCAGCAAATTCTTCCCTGGCAGAATGTTTGGATAAAGCGATAGGATTGTTTAGCTCAGTATGGCCAGTACCAGTAATGACAACCTCATCATCTTTGGTACCGTCGGTTTGCACTGGAGCTGTTGGCTTGTCAGTAGGCTTTGCTGGACCGGTGGAGCTTTCAATCCGGATGGAACCTGTAGGCTGATGGGTAGGACCTGAGGCGTTAGTAGGTCTCTCTTCTGCAATAAGATCATCATCTTGCTGTGGTGGATCGTTGAGAATATCCTCAGGAATAGCCGCTTCAGCATTGGGTGTCTTGTCCGCTTCAAGAATGACATCTTCTTCGGCCGCTTTATCCAGACGGGCCTTCTTGCTTGGCCTAGGTTTGGCCCTGAGAAGAATAACAAAATCAAATACAGAATATGTTTTAAGGCAATGTACTGCAAACATCACAATAAGTATAGCTTACCCAAGCACCGTTTTGAGCGGTGGGAGCTGAGTAGCCGATGACTCGCCAGAAGATGAGTGGGAAGTAACCTGATAATCGGAGTCAGACGGATTAAGAGGTTGACGAAAGCAGCACGCTTTAGGACAAGCACTGACAAGCAAATTAGAGACCTCGGAATGGCGTTTCCGAACCGGACTGTTCGGTAAACCGGCGGAGGTAACTACCTGCCCGCTGTGCCGAGTGGTGCAGCGAGCTTCGTGTTGTTGGGTCTTCATAAGAAGTTTAGGATCCAAATAAGCAAGAGGATGAGAAAATTTAACTTTCCGATTTGCCTGACGCATTTTTTGTGAAGGCAAAGTTTCTGAATCGGAAGAGAGAATAATTACCTCTGCAACATCCGCGCGGCTGGCTTCGACATCATCCTGACAAATATCATCATCAATAAGACGCATGAAAATAAACCAAGTGAGTCAAGCTCTACCTCAAAATCCGGATTATCCACCTCATCATCAGGAGACGGATTAGAAGATGCAGTGGTTCTTTTCCTATGGGCAGTCTTCTTCACAGCTTTAGTATTTTGCCGGGTTGCTCTTTCCGGTTTGTCTGGTTTTTCTGGTTTCTCCTGCGGCAGTTTTTTGCTCCAAAATGGATCATCGCCCTGATTATGCAGACACTGATATTAAAAACAATGACCAGACATATCAATAACAGATTCAGCAAAGAGAAAAATCAAAGTCTTACAGCTGGCAGTTTGTTGGTGGCACAGAAGGGAAGCAGGCCGGTTCTGGCGCAGACGTGTTCCGGTTCATTCAGTATCTTATGCACAGCCTCTGTGATTTCTTCACCGGAGAGCTGGAGTCTTGAGTGTCGCAGTGGGTCATCAACACGGTCAGTATACTCGCACATCAAACCGGAGCGCAGACTAAGAGGCAGTATGCTCCATGATATCCAACAGCGAGCAAGGTCAACCCCTGTTAAACCGTTGGCCATAAAAGCTCTGAGCTTTGATAGCTGAGGAGCATATTTACTTCTCTCCTGTGCAGTCAATCTTTGTGGAGAAGGGTGTGTGTTACTGAGCCGCTCCAGTCGAAAGCCAGGCAAAGGATTCTCACCAGCAGGGGAGGTGTCTTTGCAGTAGAACCATGTCTGATTCCATTCTTTCGGGTGGCTATGCAGTTTGGCGTGAGGGTATGTGACCTCTTTCCTTTTCTGAATCGCCACACCACCCAACTCCATATTGGAGCCGTCAGTAAATTCAGTACGACGATTTAGATGGAATAGGTCTCTGAACAGTTCCACTGTGGGCTCCTCTTGAAAGAACGCTTCACAGAGCACTTGGAAGTGACACATATTTGTAACAGAGTTGGGGCCAATATCTTGTGGATGGAGCTGGAAATCAGCTAAAACATCCCGGTAAAATTTAGAACCGGGCGGCTTAAAGCCCCGGGCTAAGTGGTCTACGAAAACAACAACCTCTCCCTCTCGAGGTGTGGGAGGGCATTCTTTGCCAGGAGCCCTCTAATGGATGGTATCTTTGCTGCCTAAAGCACCAATCAGGACTAAATCGTCCAGTTCAGCCTCTGTGACGCGAGAAGGAACCCAATTGCACTTATACACTTGCTTGGCTATGATGGAATCTACAAGGTAAAAGATCCCGGTTCAAAAATGCATTGATTAAATTGCACTAGTATGTACAATGTTAAACCGGAAACAGCCCTATCTAAACCGGAGTTCCATGAAGCAACCAACATCTGGCGGTTCAACAAGGGGACTAATGGCATATACCGGTTTGGAAAATTTTCTATAAGGTTAAACCGCCTGATCTAAACATTGAAGCAATTGAGATCGCGGATGGTTAAGTATGCAGAAACAGGTTTCACAAGATCTTGTTACGGCATTGGATCTGAAGCAAGTTCAGAAAACAAGAAAAATAGTCGAAGATCAAAGCAGAACAGTATTGAATCAATGAGCAGAAGTATATGTGAGATCTATGGTTTTGGGCAGGAAACTAGCGGCAGATACTGAAAGTCACCGCTACACAAAGCAAGGGTTCACATGTGCATCCAGGAGCTAGTACATGAGTATGAACAAGTGATGAACACCGCAAGAACACGAAGCCCTAGATCAGATCTATGTTGAGAAGAGCAGAAGACCTACCAGAGCTGAGGAAGACGCGGAAGGTCGCCGCGGCTTTCTGGTGTGTTTAGGTTGATGCAGCGGCCAAGGACGATGCAGAAGACGACGACGGCAGTGGAGCTCTGAGACTGGCGATGCGAGGAAGACGAAGAGGAAGGGCACGAAGGGAAGAAAAGAAATGACCCTTCGGGCCTATTTATAAGGCAAAGGACATGTGTCAGGCGCGTGAATCAAGGGACCGCAGATCTTGGAAGTGGAGCCGTCACCTCGGTCATTGCGAATCTATTAAACAAGAGGATATCATGGATGTTTTCTTTATGACAGATGACGTCACACAGGTTTACAGCAAACAGAGAAGATGACATCACGGTGGTTCAACAACTACAAGAAGATGTTGAAGACGAAGATTTTTTGCTAAGGATTGACATGAACCTGTTCAAATCAATTTGGGGCCTAATGTTGGGGATATTACTACTGGGCATAAACCGGCCTACCTGGGCCGGATTAACTTCATCAGTAGTTCAAAGGTGTTAAAGGCCCAAAGAGGCAGATAAAGGCCCAGGGCCCGTAGTTGGTTTACAACCTGTAGCCGTACACCGGCGTTTGTACATACACTTGTACTATAAGTTAGGAACAAGGAGAGACCAACCCGGATACGAGTATGAACCGGTGTTGGGACTCTCTGAACCGGCAGGCGTCACCCGTGTATATAAGGGGGCGACCCGGCGGCGGTTCAAGGGGACAGACAACAACTCGAGACATAGGCGAAGCTTGTTTGCTCCCTAGTCATCGAAACCCCATCAATTCCATCACAACTAGACGTAGGCTTTTACCTTCCTTGAAGGGGCCGAACTAGTATAAACTCTCTTGCGTCCTTGTGTCCGCTTAACCCCTTCAAGCTAACCCGTCGCGATGGCTCCACGACTAAGTCCTTTCTCTAGGACATCTGCCATGACAAAACCACGACAAACCCTCTCCATGGGCTCCTGTTCATCCAGCCCTCCACGGGGTGGTCCTGTTCATCCAGCCCTCCACGGGGTCCTGTTCATCCAGCCCCAACCGGCTTGATCGATCGGGGTCCTGTTCATCCAGAGGCAACACCACGGGGTCGTGTTCATCCACCCCCACCGGGAACTGTTCATCCAAAGCCCCCCAGCAATGCTCACTGTTCATCCAGAGGCAGCATCGATCGGCTTCAGTTAGCAGCAGTAGCGAAGGAATCACTCGGGTTCAGTAACGTAGCTAGTGTAATCAATCGGGTTCAGTTAGAGCCCAACACCTCACTCGGGTTCGGTTAGAGCCCAAGGCCTCGCACACACGCGCGTACGTGTATGAGAGAAATGCGCATCGCTCGGCCCCCGACCACCCACCTTAACCGGGAACTCCCCGAAATTTTCCTCCCCATTGCTTCTACCACGGTTTTTTCCGTCATGGACGGCCCAAAGAATGTCATGCAGCTGCGTCTCCGGCCCGCCCAGGACGAAAAGCCCATTTTATGTCATGATTTTTTATCATAGAAGTAGGAGCCCACCACATCTATGATGATACCGGGTTTTGTCACAATTATCGTTGTAGAAGTGTCATAAGTATGACAGAAAAAAAATCGTTCAGCCCAAAATGACACGAATCTGTCTTTTTTTTGTAGTGGTTCGAGGGGCTTGAGTTCCACCACGTTGCTCGAGACAGTAATCAGGCAGCAGACATCCTTGCTCGAATGGGCGCCAAACGCGACCCCGTCCCACCTAACACCTTTGTGGAAAGGCTCTTCAAGCCATCCGTGATATGGAAGGATGAGAGCGGAAATACTAGTCCGGAGCTAATCATACCCCCAGACGCCAAACACAATTCTGATATCGTCGGGGGTTCGGGCACCGAAATGACACCTTCCGCCCATGTAATCATGGTTGTCATTGCTCCATGGACCGACCCTTTCCCGGCCTACCTTAATAGGTGATGTCTACTACACAACCTTCTTCTTGTAGACGTTGTTGGCCCTCCAAGTGCAGAGGTTTGTAGGATAGTAGAAAATTTCCCTCAAGTGGATGACCTAAGGTTTATCAATCCGTAGGAGGCGTAGGATGAAGATGGTCTCTCTCAAGCAACCCTGCAACCAAATAACAAAGAGTCTCTTGTGTCCCCAACACACCCAATACAATGGTAAATTGTATAGGTGCACTAGTTCGGCGAAGAGATGGTGATACAAGTGGTATATGGATAGTAGATAAAGGTTTTTGTAATCTAAAAATATAAAAACAGCAAGGTAACTAATGATAAAATTGAGCGTAAACGGTATTGCAATGTGTTGGAACAAGGCCTAGGGTTCATATTTTCGATAGTGCAAGTTCCCTCAACAATACTAACATAATTGGATCACATAACTATCCCTCAACATGCAACAAAGAGTCACTCCAAAGTCACTAATAGCGGAGAACAAATGAAGAGATTATGGTAGGGTACGAAACCACCTCAAAGTTATTCTTTCCAATCAATCCGTTGGGCTATTCCTATAAGTGTCACAAACAGCCCTAGAGTTCGTACTAGAATAACACCTTAAGACACAAATCAACCAAAACCCTAATGTCACCTAGATACTCCAATGTCACCTCAAGTATCCGTGGGTATGATTATACGATATGCGTCACACAATCTCAGATTCATCTATTCAACCAACACATAGAACCTCAAAGAGTGCCCCAAAGTTTATACCGGAGAATCACGACAAAAACATGTGCCAACCCCTATGCATAGGTTCATGGGCGGAACCCGCAAGTTGATCACCAAAACATACATCAAGTGAATCACCAAAGAGGGGCCCACGAGGGTGGAGGGAGCGCCCTAGGGGGTGGGCGTGCCCCCCTACCTCGTGGCTCCCTCGTTTCTTTCCTGACGTGCACTCCAAGTCCATCAGATTTCTTCTGATCCAAAAATAAGTTCCGTTAAGTCTCAGGTCAATTGGACTCCGTTTGGTTTTCCTTTTCTGCGATATTCTAAAACAAGGTAAAAACAGAAACTGGCACTGGGCTCTGGGTTAATAGGTTAGTCCCAAAAAATGATATAAAAGTGTATAATAAAGCCCATAAACATCCAAAACAATAGATAATATAGCATGGAGCAATCAAAAATTATAGATACGTTGGAGACGTATCAGCATCCCCAAGCTTAATTCCTGCCCGTCCTCGAGTAGGTAAATGATAAAAACAGAATTTTTGATGCGGAGTGCTACTTGGCATAATTTCAATGTAATTCTTCTTAATTGTGGCATGAATATTCAAATCCGAAAGATTCAAGATAAAAGTTCATATTGACATAAAAATAATAATAATACTTCAAGCATACTAACTAAGCAATCATGTCTTCTCAAAATAACATGGCCAAAGAAAGTTCATCCCTACAAAATCATATAGTTTAGTCATGCTCCATTTTCGTCACACAAGAATGCTCTCATCATATACAACCCCGATGACAAGCCAAGCAATTGTTTCATACTTTAGTAATCTCAAACTCATAAACCTTCACGCAATACATGAGCGCGAGCCATGGACATAGCACTATGGGTGGAATAGAATATAATGAGGGGGATTATGTGGAGAAGACAAAAAGGAGAAAGCCTCACATCAACGAGGCTAATCAATGGGCTATGGAGATGCCCATCGATTGATGTTAATGCAAGGAGTAGGGATTGCCATGCAACGGATGCACTAGAGCTATAAATGTATGAAAGCTCAGCAAAAGAAACTAAGTGGGTGTGCATCCAACTTGCTTGCTCACGAAGACCTAGGGCACTTGACGAGGTCGATTGTTGGAATATACAAGCCAAGTTCTATAATGAAAATTTCCCACTAGTATATGAAAGTGACAAAACAAGAGACTCTCTATCATGAAGATCATGGTGCTACTTTGAAGCACAAGTGTGGCAAAGGATAGTAGCATTGTCCCTTCTCTCTTTTTCTCTCATTTTCATTTTTTTCATTTTTTGGGGTTGTCGGTGTCAAAACCGGTGGATCTCGGGTAGGGGGTCCCGAACTGTGCGTCTAGGTCGGATGGTAATAGGAGGCAGGGGACACGATGTTTTACCCAGGTTCGGGCCCTCTTGATGGAGGTAAAACCCTACGTCTTGCTTGATTAATATTGATGATATGGGTAGTACAAGAGTAGATCTACCACGAGATTAGAGAGGCTAAACCCTAGAAGCTAGCCTATGGTATGATTGTTGTTCGTCCTACGGACTAAAACTCTCCGGTTTATATAGACACCGGAGAGGGTTAGGGTTACACAGAGTCGGTTACAATGGTAGGAGATCTACATATCCGTATCGCCAAGCTTGCCTTCCACGCCAAGGAAAGTCCCTTCCGGACACGGGACGAAGTCTTCAATCTTGTATCTTCATAGTCCAGGAGTCCGGCCGAAGGTATAGTCCGGCCATCTGGACACCCCCTAATCCAGGACTCCCTCAGTAGCCCCTGAACCAGGCTTCAATGACGACGAGTCCGGCCCGCAGATTGTCTTCGGCATTGCAAGGCGGGTTCTCCTCCAAATTCTGTGTACCTGTTGAATAGTGTCCGGTTTCTTGTAAATGTAGTGCTCCTTGGCTTCTACACCCAATAATGGCCATTTTCCACGTGTCAAACGAATACGAAAAGTCAGGGTGTTTTTTATATTTACACCCCTAGCCGCGTGAATGAGCCGCCTATTTAAGGGGACGAGGATTTAGATCCAAACCACACCTTCTCCCTTCCGCGAGTATTCATCAGAGCGTATCCGACAAAGGTCCATTCTATCATGGCCAGCTGTCGCAGCTCCTCCTCTCGCCCTTCCAGCCCTCAGCCTGGAGATTGGAAGAGGTGCTCCATCCCTCACAGCGAGTTAGTGAAGCTCCGGACCAAGGGATTTCTCCCCCCGGCCTATATGGTCCCGGTTCGAGCCGGACTTGCCACCTATAATGGCGGAGAGCGCCCCCAATCCCTCCAAAGGAGAGCGGGTATGCCTTGCCCCTTACTTAATAAGAGGGCTCGGATTTCCAATTCATCCGTTTCTCCGGGGGCTTCTGGATTTCTATGGCCTCCAGCTGCACAACCTCACGCCTGCCTCCATATTGCATATCGCGGGCTTCGTAGCCCTTTGCGAGCTATTTTTGGGCTGCGAGGCTCATTTCACGCTATGGAAAAGGCTATTCTGCCTTATGCCCTGCTTTAAGGAGGGGTCGATATATCAAGTGGGCAGAGCCGAAGTGTGGCGCATCGCCGGGACCGGATATCTATCCGGAACCCCAAAGAAGGCATCCGAGGACTGGCCTTCGGAATGGTTTTATATAGAGGACGTTCCGCTGCCAGATCCTGTCCGGATCGGCCTCCCTAAGTTCGACAGTGCTCCCCTAAAGAAGCGCCTAAGCTGGCGTCCACGGAGCCCTCAGAGGGAAAGCGGCAGGGACGTTATTTACCTGATGGGCCGGATAAGATTGTTAGCTCATTCCGGACTGACCATGATCGGGGTCATGGCCGCATGCATCATGCGAGGGGTGCAGCCGCTCCAGTATAAAGGCCGCCCCATGTGGGACTTCAACGGGGAGGACGACGCCACCTGCTATGGCCGTAAGGGGCCAGATTCGGCTGCCGCTCTAATAAAGACCTTGTCCACTTTATACAAGGGAGAAGAGGAGGAATTTCTCCGCATCAGGTGGATTTTCTATGTACAATCCCCCGAGTTGGGTAAGTGGGCACTTTTACTTGCCCATTCGTTTTATATTCCCATTGTTAAATTTTCAGTCTAACGACTTCAACGCAGGAACTACGCCAGGATGTTAAAGAAATAAACAGCCCTCCTCCACAACCCGAGGATCCGGGACGGTCCCTCGACCCGGCCTCTCAAGAGGATCCGGACTTATCTGTGGAGCTGATTGATGGAGTGTTTCATCAATTGAGCAGGGACAATGCCTTGGTGGCCATTACGGCCGATTATCCAGGGCTACTCCCAACCTCACAGGTAACTGAGACCGGAGTCTCAGCACTTTGAAAAGGGATCTGTCCTCGCATGTTTTTGATTACCGTATGACAACCGTGTTTTGCAGGGGACGTCCTTGAGATGGGAGGCCGAGCCTGCGGCGACTAGCCAACGAGGGGCTGCAAGGCCCCGCGAGCTGAAAAGAAGTGCGGTCCGAACTGAGGCACCGGTGCAAAGGTATAGCGCGCCACCTTATTCCCAGGTGTTACTCCTTCGAGGCATATTAACACTCGTGTTCTCTTCAGGACGAAGAGACCTCGCCGGACTATATCCGGAGAGGCTGCCAATCGCGCCTCCACCAGCCAGGCTCCAAAGCCTGGTCCGGAAGCGGAGGCGAACATGAGGCGCGCACCGGACACTCCTCCGACGAAGGATGCGGGCAGGCTGCCTGCCACCAATTCCGAGGTGGAGAGTGCCATGAACCACAGGCATCACCGGATAGTTCTTCACGATGCTTGTTTCTCCCAAGAGGCATTGGATGCCTTCAATTCGGGAGACACGTACCTCCGTGCCGCTCAAAATGGTCTAGCCAGAGCCACGGAGCAGTATGTGGAAGACATACGGGTAAGAAAATTTTGGTAATTATATATGTATACCAGTAGCCCCCGAGACTTGAAACAGTTAGAATAACTGATTTAAGGATCATCTGTTATGCAGGTTCTTACAGAAAAGAATACCATGCTGTCCCAGGAGCTGGAAGAGTGCAAAGCCCAACTTGAGGCTGCACTAGCCATGGCAGGAGAGCCCAAGGAGACCCCCTCTGGTAATATACGCTTCGAAAGATAAGTATTTTGCGAAGTGCGGCGTGGGTGCAAATCTGACAAATGAAATTGCAGATGGCGCCGGATTAAATCCGGAAGTGCAACAACTCCGACGCCAGCTAAAGGCTGGTGAGAGCGTGCTGACAAAGGTGAGGCGGGAGAAGAACGATCTCCAAGATGCCAACACCAAGCTAGGCGTTGAACTAAAGGATGTTCGTGCCCAGCTGTTGGGCTCCGTGAAGGAGAATCAGCGGCTTCGACGCGGCATATATAGTAAGTGCTTAAACAAACTTTGAAAAAAGAGTTCGGCGAGGAAGTCGACTAACAGAGTAATGTCTGTAGGTATGCTGATAGGTCGTCCTGCAGAGGAAATGCCCGGTTCTATGGGTGACCTTCTTCCGGAGCTCTCACAACTGCACGAGCGAGTTCGGCAGGTGATGCAAGGCGTCGCCCAGGCCTTGTGGCCGTCCGTCTCCATGCCCGAAGGCCTTGGAGAGCTTGTAGAGAAGCTAAAGGGAGCGCGGCGGCGCTTCCGATTATGGAAGATATCGGCCTGCCGTCAAGGCGCCAGGGAGGCCTGGGCCATGGTGAAGACGCGGTACACAAAGGCTGACCCAAACCACATGGCCGAGGTCGGACCCATAGGGCCCGATGGGAAGGAGATCCCTGTGAGCTTAGTATACCGCCAAGTAGAGTTGGCCGCAAAGTATTCCCAACAGGACTGTAAACTAGATAGCCTGTTAGATGGAATCAAAGAGGAATACAATCAGTCAGATTGACTATGTAATTTTAATTGACATGTGTAATGCCTTCTAGACGGATTGTAGATCGTTTGTCATGGCCGACCTTTTCGCTTCAACCTCGGGACCTGACGGTCCGGAGTGTGTCCGAATACCCTTGCGGTTATATAAGAACCGGGGTATGCATGGAGACCAGGCGTAGGGGTCACTAGTGCTTGAACAGACAAGTGCCCAACTAGTTATGTTATATTACATGGTTAGTAAGAAACATCTTCCAGGGAGAATAGTTCCGTTAGGGGTTCCTTTCCTTGGGAGGCATGCCCTAAAGTGCATGTCCATTCTGCGAAAAGAGACGTAGGAAAAACATCTGGGGGTGTATAGATAAATAAGTGAAAGAAAATATCATCTTTAGTTCACCGACCGAATATTCCCTTAAGAACGCTAGCTTTTGGCTTCACCCAGTCTGAGGTACACATTCGGCTGACCCGGTAGTAACAATCGCAGAGGTGCTCCCTTTACCACCTAGCCGAACAATCGGGAACGTAGGGGTAAGCACAGGAGCCAGGCAACCCAGCTTGGCCAGAACTGAAGTCATATCGATGCATATAATGGCGAATAAAAGGTACATGCAGAAGTCTGACACATGTGTTGGGCATGAAGCCCGTATAAATAAGCTTCTGTTTAAAGAAGCCCCCTGGTTTAATGAGCGTGGATAGTGTGTCACTTTATGAGCCTTTAAAGGCTATAAGAGAGAGAGAGGAGAAGGAGAGAAATGTAAGATAGAAAGTATATAAAAAATGGACAGAGGAAGGAGACGAACACAGAGTCCGGCGCTAGGCATAGAATCTTCGTAGACGGGCTGCGTTCCATGGGTTCGGCTCGAGTCGGTTATCCGATGCATCTCGCAGGCGGTACGCTCCACCAGTTAGGACTTGGTCGATTATGAAGGGACCTTCCCACTTGGGCTTGAGTTTGTCCTTTTTCTTCTCCGGCAGGCGTAGAACTAATTCGCCAACGTTGTAATTTTTGGCCCGTACTTCTCTGCTTTGGTATCTTCGAGCCTGCTGTTGATAGAATGCGGAACGGGCTTTTGCCACGTCACGCTCTTCCTCCAAGGCGTCCAAATTTTCCTGCCGATCGAGCTCGGCTTCTCTTTCTTCGTACATGCGCACTCGAGGTGAGTCATGAATTATGTCATAGGGCAAAACTGCCTCTGCGCCATACACCATGAAGAATGGTGTGTATCCGGTGGTGCGATTCGGCGTGGTCCGCGGCCCCCAGAGTACGGAGTCGAGCTCCTCTACCCAGTGCGTATTAGATTCCTTAAGGGACCGCACTAATCTGGGTTTGATGCCGCTCATGATAAGACCATTTGCATGTTCGACCTGGCCATTGGTTTGTGGGTTATAGACGGAAGCATAATCGAGCTTGATGCCCATGTTTTTGCACCAGAGTTTTACCTCATCGGCCGTAAATTTCGTGCCGTTATCAGTGGCAATGCTGTGGGGGACGCCGTAACTGTGTACAACCCCGGATATAAAGTCTATCACCGGTCCGGATTCGGCCGTCTTAACAGGCTTGGCTTCTATCCATTTGGTGAACTTATCCACCATGACCAGTAAGTATTTTTTCTTGTGGGTTCTGCCTTTAAGGGGTCCAACCATGTCAAGCTCCCAGACCACGAAGGGCCAAGTGATGGGGATAGTTTGGAGGGCGGTAGGTGGCATATGGCTTTGGTTTGCAAAAAGCTGGCAACCGACGCATCGTTGGACTAAGTCCTGGGCGTCTGCCCGGGCCGTCGGCCAATAAAAGCATGTACGGAAGGCCTTGCTTACAAGGGACCGAGCTGCAGCGTGATGTCTGCCGAGTCCAGCATGAATTTCAGCCAGGAGGTTCCGCCCTTCCTCTTCGGAGATGCACCTTTGAAGGACTCGGGTAGTGCTTTTCTTATAAATCTCTCCCTCATGGACTTTATAGGCTTTAGATCGCCGCACTATGCAGCGTGCCTCATTTTGGTCCTCAGGGAGTTCCTGCCTGGTAAGGTAGGCGAGGAATGGTTCTGTCCACGGGGCGATGACAGCCATTATTACGTGGGCTGAAGGTGTTATTTCATTGGCAGAGCCTCCAATTGTGTCAGAGTGTTCGGTGTCGGGCAGTGCGGTTGGGTCCGGGCTGCTATTGCCAGGTTCCCCTTCCCATACTACAGACGGCTTGAACATCCTTTCCAAGAAGATGTTGGGGGGGACTACATCGCATTTTGCGTCGATGCGTGCCAGGACATCTGCCGCCTGATTATTTTCCCGGGCTATATGGTGAAATTCGAGCCCTTCGAACCGAGCTGACATTTTTAGGACGGCGTTGCGATAAGCTGCCATCTTTGGATCCTTGGCATCAAAGTCTCCATTTATTTGGGATATTGCAAGGTTCGAGTCCCCACACACCTCTAGGCGTTGAATGCCCATGGATACTGCCATCCGGAGACCATGTAAAAGGGCCTCATATCCGGCTGCGTTGTTGGAGTCTGTGTACATTATTTGGAGTACATATTGAACTGTGTCTCCTGTGGGGGACGTCAAAACGATGCCAGCCCCTAGACCGGCCAACATTTTGGAGCCGTTGAAGTGCATGACCCAGTTTGAATATGTGCTGTACTCTTTAGGGAGTTCGGCCTCCGTCCATTCTGTGACGAAGTCGGCCAAAACTTGTGACTTGATAGCTCGTCGTGGCTTGTAAGTTATGTCAAACGGGAGGAGCTCAATGGCCCATTTTGCAATCCGGCCCGTCGCGTCGTGGTTATTTATAATATCGTTAAGTGGCACTTCCGAGGCTACTATTATTGAACACTCTTGAAAGTAGTGTCGCAGCTTCCGGGATGCCACAAATACCGCATACGCAATCTTTTGATAGTGCGGGTACCGTGACTTGCACGGAGTAAGGACAGTGGACACATAATAGACCGGCTTTTGAAGGGGGAATTTGTGTCCGTCCGTTTCTCGTTCGATGACAAGCACTGCGCTTACGACCTGATGGGTTGCTGCAATGTATAATAGCATTGGTTCACCAATGTTTGGCGCAGCCGGGACTGGGTTTGTTGCCAAGATGGCTTTTATTTCGTCGAGTCCGGCCGTGGCTGCATCCGTCCACTTGAAGTGTTCGGTGCGCCTGTAACATCCCAAAATTCTAAATTTTGGAATGTTATAATAAATAGATAGATTTGATTGATTGTCTGAAAGTGAGTGAATTCGAAACTTTTTGAAAGTTAAATGAGAGGGAATAAAAGGACTTTCCCAAACTTTCATATTTCATTTATGATCTTCGTGAATTCAAATTCTTTTCAAATAACCCTTGAGCGAAGATAATATGACTTCTTCCATTTAAATTAAATGAAAGGGTATTTGAAAATAATTGAATTTCATTTGGAAATATTTCAATTCATAAACTTCATGTAGCTCAATGATTTTCATGAGAGAAGATAAAAGGACTTCTTCAAATTATATGAAATATGAGTTCGGAGTTTCAAATAATTAAATTCAAAGTTCTTTTGAATTTATTTTCAATTTGGAGTTATTTGAGTTTTATTCAAATTATTTTTCTCCAAAAATAAAATATATGGAAATTAGGGTAACATGATTCCCTACATTAGAAAATTGGAGAAAAATTAATTTGAAATCATTTTGGTATTTTTAAAATTTTTTGTTGGATTTTAATAGACCAGTAGCACTCTTTAATTTATCTGATTTTGTGAGGATTTTATTTGGCATTATAAAAATGTTCACGTTGTAGAAAATCTTTTTTTGAAAATTTTGATATATTATATGCCTATATAATATTTTTATTTATTTTGCTTTTATTATTTTTATTTCTCTGGAAATGTTTTTTTAAGAAGAAAAAAATCCCTTCGCCGACTGGGCCGGCCCAGCTAGCCAGCCAGGCCCAGCCCAGCCGCCTTCGTCCCACGGGACTCCGCCGCCCGCATGCCTCGCCGGCGCCGCCGTGGTCGAGGAGGACTCCTCCTCCAACCCCTCTTGCACGCCTCGGAGCCCGTTGCGCCCTTCTATAAAGCCCCGCCCCGCCTCTCTCTCCTCCTCGCCGCATCGCCGCCTCCCGCATCCCATCGCCGGACGCCGCGCCGCCTCCGCCGATCCATTGTCGTGCTGCACGCCGAAGCCGCCCGCGCCGCACGTCAGAGCCGCCCGCGCCGCGCCCCTCTGCTGCCTCGCCGCGCGCCGCCTCGCCTCGCTGCCGCCTCTGCTGCTCGC
>NC_041380.1:300997913-301005024 GCF_002162155.2 Triticum dicoccoides | reverse complement strand
CGCCGCCCTGCCTCGCCGCTCGCCGGAACTGCCTCGCCTCGCTCGCCGGAGAACACCTCCGCCACTGGTTTTCCGCCGTAAACCGCCCCGAACCGGTATAAACCTCCCCCGGTCCAGTTTATTTTATATTTTATAGGTTTTCTCTGGTTTTCTTTTAAAACTGGTTTTTGTTTAGGTTTATTATTTAGAGAACGTTCGCTGGTTAGGTATAGAAAACGAACGTTTGCCCTTTAGTTTTTTTTCTTTTTCTGTTATTTTCGGCCAGGGACCTATTTGTGATAGTTTTTCTTACAGATTAGTCCCTCGATTTCAAACGACTATAACTTTTTACTCGTTAGTCCAAATTCAACGAAACCAACGCCCACATCTTCGTTATGATCCCCTCTATCTGGATAAACAACTTAAACATGTTTTGAAAAGTTTAAAATTTGAATTAGATCAGATTTGAATTCAAACTTCGTTTGATCATAACTTGAGTTTCGTAGCTCCGTTTGAGTTGATTCTTTTTGCAAATCGAAGCTCCTGACCTAAACTTTCTGATAAGGCCAAATTCATATAATTTTGGTACTATCAGAAATTGTTTTATGTTGCAAGAGTTATTTGCTTGGTTTTGATGTTTTCCGAATTGTCTTCTTCGATCTTTCTGATACTTTGAGTGATTGCTTATGTGTGGTTACTATTGCTTGCTTACGATAGATTGACCGGAGTGTGATGAGTAGAACTATTAAGAGTTTTGAGTGCGAATCATCTTCATCAACATTGCAGGCAAGTTCACACTTTGATCATATCCCTTTCATACCCAGTTTTTATGCATTAGTTTCACCCTCAAACATTGCATGAGTAGGATTGATAACATGTGGGTATTGGGAAGTAGTTGATGAGGTAGTACCTATTACCTGTTTATTATCTAACCCTTGGGAGTTACTATTACGTCATGCTTACTTTGTCATGCTATGCTCGTAGACGTGGATTGGGTTTGAGAGTATTCATGACAGATGTGAGATTGTTAATTAAAGCTTTACTTAAGGTGGCAACTTAAACACACATCTGGATGGATTGAGGCACCGGGTTATTCCAGGATTGCCTGTCTAGGCACCTGGGTAGACCAGGATTGCCTGTTTTTTTTGGACCGCCACCCAGGCTCAAAGGGATCATGAGATTTTTCATACTGGAAACTTACGTGTGCAGCCACAAGCTATTATGGGCTCTAGCATAGTTGACTAAGTCGTGCGAACTCTTACAGTGGTAGACTAGCAGATGTAGGGGATGTAGGCGGTACGGTCTACCCGATCGTAAGGTGCTAGCGCTTCTGAAAGACTATGTCTCGGTCATCCATCTTCTCAAACACCGTGTAGTGCAAGAAACCAAATGGAGGCGATCGAGTCTTGTGGGGAAAAGTGCGCAAACCTGTGCAGAGTGTATAAACTAATCATGATTAGCCGTGTCCCCGGTTATGGACGTCTTGAGTATCTAGTACCTGGATTATCATGTGAATCTCATCATGTTACTTTAAATGAATATTGTTGGGTTTTAATGATGTTATTTAATTGGGATTGAGAATGCTGTCAACCATTCTCAATGTTCAACAACCACCATGATAGTTAAATAAAATATATTCCTTTGTAGTAGGGAAAAATTGGCTTTTCGCAAAAACTTTATAACCATAGAGCTTTTCCACCAGCCAGATATGCATGTAGTGATAGCCATTGTTCATCATTCTCTATGGTGTGAATTTGCCAGTACATTCAATGTACTGACCCTCTGTGGCTGCAACGTCTCATGTTGCAGGATTTCTTACGACGAGTAAGTGATACGTTAGGGTTACGATTTCTACACTCAACTTTGTCGTTGGTGTTGATGGGAATCCACAACCTTGTTACTTCCGCTATTTTGGATTGAGGTAATAGTATTTTACGTTACTTATACATGTGATTTACCTCTGTTATAAATCCTAGAGTACTGTGTGTGTCAGCATACCGATCCAGGGATGACACTTAAACACAGAGACTTGATCCATTCGGGTCGGGTCGCTACAAGATGGTATCAGAGCACATGTTGACTGTAGGACGTGACCCTAGAAACTGGCAAGCCCATAACAAAGATTTTTTTTCTCTACAACTTTCCCTTTCAAAAGGATCTTTTACCTCTCTTCTCTCCTGAGCTTATCCAAAAATTCCCTTTTAGTGAGACCATATCCCTTTTCCCTTTGGATCACTCGAAGATTCGACGGATAAGACCACTCCAAGAAGTACAAGATATCGGACAACTAAGACCACTTCGGAATGAAGAGTATTTTCCGTGCATCTGAATAATGGAAACTACAACGGTTGAAGACCGAAGACAAGTAGCATTTGAAGGCTCTGAATAATTCCCAGATTTGTATGACCTAGGAAGGCTACCTTACGAAACTTGGCAGACTATGGAAGTTGTCAATACCTGAGATCAAGGGGTATCGGAGAAAGACTGAAACAAGGAGCATGAGAACTCGAAGTTTTGTCAAAGAAAACCCTAAGGCAGTGGATATCAACTATGGAATGATAGCTCATGGGAATGACAAGAGCAGAAACACGGCTATCCATGAGGTTATCGCCCGCTTATGATATTGTCACCGTGCTGAGATAAGCATGCATTTCATCAGAAGGATTGGATGGTAGAAGGCTGATGGAGCATCTATCAGCAGAGATGAAGTTTTAACCTTAGCCGGTGCATCACCAGGATCTGGAGTGTTACATCAAGAAGTTAGGATGGAGCTCCATGAAGCCGTATTAGACAAGGAAGCATTTCATGAAGAACTCAGGAACCAAAAGCTGAAGTAGCCAAGCTGGAGGAGCTACAAGCTCGAGATACCGGAGATTTGTCAGGAACTGAAGGACAGTATGACCATGGCTCATGCCAAGGATGTTGAAACCCAGAAGTTTGGAATGTAACTCCAGAATATTCAAGGATGTCACCAGAGACTTTGCTACAGCAAAGATGAGCTGGCAAAAGGACTTGAGAAAGACAAGTATGACCAGAAGAAGCCATTGGAGGCATGAACAAGACTTGAAGAGTTATACGACCTTGAAGATTTATTGACCTTTAGAAGACCAAACCCCTTTCATATGCCTATGTTAGATGCGATGATTGTGAGCTGTCATTTGTTTGATGTTTTCCGACAGCCACAATAAAATCTATCTTTTCAAAACTTTTGTTTGTATTGTGTGTATCCCTCTCCCTCTCTCCCATCTCACCCCAAAACCCTTGGACCCAATAGAGGATGAATGGAGATGAGCTTGTATTTTCTAGACCGATGAGTCAATCGATGGATTCAGAACATGGAGGATCACATGGAGAATAACCCTATAGTCGGAAAGGATATGACCCAGCATGCTCTTCGGTGCTTTGAAAGAGGTGCTGCTACTTGGTGGAGGATGTACCAAAACATCAATGGATGGCAAGGAGTAACCACTTGGAAAGAATTTAAGTTGACTCTGCCAAAGTCTCGGCTTGTGTCCTAGAAGTTGAAGCCTGATGGAAAGGATATGAAGAAACCTTGTGCATGCAAGATTTGTGGAGAAATAGGACACATCCATAAAGAACACAAGGATGAATGCCTTAATCGTGAAGGAAGTCACCCAGTTGAAGAATGCCCAACAATGCAGATTACTTGTTTCTTGTGTGAAGGGACTACCCACTATCCTGCTCAGTGTCACATTTACCCCATGGTACAACGAACCATCCAGCAGAAGAAAGAAGAAATGAAAGGAGCCCTGATGGAAATTTTAGAAGAAGCTGTGATGGAGGACACACCTAAAGAATACCCGAGTAAACCCCGCACTAAGTCTTGCTATTCATGTGGAGAAGAAGGACACATCTCCCAAAATTGTTTGAATGGGGATCTAGTAGAATTCCCGACGGAGGGAGTAGAGTATGACCCACAAGAAATAGAATCCATGATTGGAACGGAAAAGTCTAGGAAAAGAAGTAGATTGGATACCAGGAAGGACCTGAGTCATATCACCTGTTACAGGTGCAAGGAGTCAGGGCACTACCTCAACAGTTGCCCAAAAAGGAAACCTCGATACTTGTCAGAAGTAATATGTTTTCGTTGTAATGAAGCAGGGCACTTTGCCAGAGATTGTCCCAAAGAGAAGGAAACTTGTGCTAGATAGTTGAGTTTGCAGCAAAAGAAATGGAGTAGTAGAAGTGAAAACATTTTCTTTTATATTGAGGTGTTGAGTTGAGACATGTAATGGAAATGCGAGAGATTGTAATCACTTGAGAATGAACAAAGTTAGCATCGTTGGTACTGATATGGATTTTATGAGTTGTTACTCTATGAAGAAGAATTTTGGCCATTCTGAGGATATGAGAAATATGGTCTATGGAAGATTTGTGCATTTTAAGAGTGGTAGTACCCTGTAAGAACCCTTGACCCCTGGAAAAGATAAGGATACTCCACTGAGTGGATTTCGGACAAAATGCATACGAGTTTTGTCTCGATAAGTGTGATACCCCAAGAGTATGTGGGATGAAGTTGGAGACCGTCAGTTGTTTGACCAAATGTGATCAAGGAGTCAGAAGAGAATGTTAAGTTGATTCGAGATAGACTGAAGGTATCTCAGTCCAGGCAGAAGAGTTATGTAGACTCAAAAACTCAAGGAGGTAGTCTATGAAATTGGAGATAGAGCATGTCTTCGTGTGTCCCCTCTGCGAGGAGTTAAACGATTTGGAGTTAAGGGACAGTTAGCCCCGAGATTTGTAGGACCATATCAAGTTTTGGAGCATATGGGAGAAGTGGCCAACAAGTTGGAGTCACCCGAAGGACTGTCAGGAATTCATGATGTGTTTCACATTTCCCAGTTGAAGAAGTGCCATGCAGGGATGGCCAATATTCCCCTATAAGGACGCTTGACCCTGGAAAGGATAATGATGTTCCAGGAAGTAGAGTATGGACTTCATAAGTATAAGTTTTTAACTCGGTATGTGGGATATCCCACGAGGATGAAGAGATGAATTACTATTGGATATAAAGGAGGTATGATGTTGGAAATATGGATCAATGAAAATTCCATGATGAGTCTGAGTAATCATGTCCTAGTTTGGTGCCAATAGAAGGAAGTAAGACAGTACAATTGGATGGATTTAAGAATACTAGGAAGTTGGAAGTTGGAATAATGATCAGTTGCCCGATGATAAGTTCAAGGTTTACAAGTGATGAGATGGGCCCTACCCCACAGGCCCCAGGACCTGCCAAGAAGCAAGCACATTCTTGCTGAAGGAAGAACCCTGGAAGAGGATATACCTTTGTCGACAGACGATTTTATAGGAGTTTACGCAAAACCTGAGAGTTGTGAAGGAACGATAGATGTTTGTCTGGCTTGCAGAATCTATGGATTTATCCGAACTTAGTTCGGCGACAAGAGAAATTCTGCAATGCTTGTGAGGATGACTGAGTGTTAGTATGCGAGATTCGCTAAACTGTATACATGGTAATGATTTGGGTGCGGGATGGATTGATCACCATACCGACTTACTCTTATTATTCGCCTTGCTATATGGGATGGAAAATCTAAGTGACTTACCTATAGTAGAGAGACGGCGATATTAAACCCTGTTTAAACTTAGAATGGTATAAGTATTTTTCCCTTGTACACGACAGTTGTTGCCAACCGTAGGTTATACGGTGAGGATCAACCCAGACCCATTTCCTGCAAGAGAAACCATAAATTGTTGACCACCATGAGATATGATTAGTTGTTTCGTTTTGGCGCCACACCCGTCAGCTAAGAAGACCCAATCTCGGAATAACCTTACCAAGAGGAAAGACAGAAGAATTGAGGAAAAGGTTATGCCACTACCTGAAGAGCCTAGAGAAGGAATTATCCTTTACGATCTGAAAAGACCGGCACTGTCAAGAATAAGGATGGAGTATATGAGTTTTGATGGAACCGTAACAATGTTTCTAAGGGTGGTAGCACCCGAGACCCCGGAGACGATCGATAGATTTTGAGAAGACCCCGAACCTAACCTATTTCTTTCTAGCCTCTCCGAATCTCGAGGACGAGATTCATTTTAAGGGTGGTAGGTTTGTAACATCCCAAAATTCTAAATTTTGGAATGTTATAATAAATAGATAGATTTGATTGATTGTTTGATTGATTGTCTGAAAGTGAGTGAATTCGAAACTTTTTGAAAGTTAAATGAGAGGGGATAAAAGGACTTTCCCAAACTTTCATTTTTCATTTATGATCTTCGTGAATTCAAATTCTTTTCAAATACAAAACCCTTGAGCGAAGATAATATGACTTCTTCCATTTAAATTAAATGAAAGGGTATTTGAAAATAATTGAATTTCATTTGGAAATATTTCAATTCATAAACTTCATGCAGCTCAATGATTTTCATGAGAGTAGATAAAAGGACTTCTTCAAATTATATGAAATATGAGTTGGGAGTTTCAAATAATTAAATTCAAAGTTCTTTTGAATTTATTTTCAATTTGGAGTTATTTGAGTTTTATTCAAATTATTTTTCTCCAAAAATAAAATATATGGAAATTAGGGTAACATGATTCCCTACATTAGAAAATTGGAGAAAAATTAATTTGAAATCATTTTGGTATTTTTAAAAAAAATTGTTGGATTTTAATAGACCGGTAGCACTCTTTAATTTATCTGATTTTGTGAGGATTTTATTTGGCATTATAAAAATGTTCACGTTGTAGAAAATCTTTTTCTGAAAATTTTGATATATTATATGCCTATATAATATTTTTATTTATTTTGCTTTTATTATTTTTATTTCTCTGGAAATGTTTTTTTAAAGAAGAAAAAAATCCCTTCGCCGACTGGGCCGGCCCAGCTAGCCAGCCAGGCCCAGCCCAGCTGCCTTCGTCCCACGGGACTCCGCCGCCCGCACGCCTCGCCGGCGTCACCGTGGTCGAGGAGGACTCCTCCTCCAACCCCTCCTGCACGCCTCGGAGCCCGCCGCGCCCTTCTATAAAGCCCCGGGCCCCGCCCCTCTCTCCTCCTTGCCACATCGCCGCCTCCCGCATCCCATCGCCGGACGCCGAGCCGCCTCCGCCGATCCGTTGCCGCGCTGCACGCTGGAGCCGCCCGCGCCGCACGCC
>NC_041380.1:300982703-300997170 GCF_002162155.2 Triticum dicoccoides | reverse complement strand
GCTGCCGCCTCTGCTGCTCGCCGCCACCGCCCCGCGCCGCCCTGCCTCGCCACGCTCGCCAGAACTGCCTCGCCTCGCTCGCCGGAGAACACCGCCGCCGCTGGTTTTACGCCGTAAACCGCCCCGAACCGGTATAAACCGCCCCCGGTCCGGTTTATTTTATATTTTATAGGTTTTCTCTGGTTTTCTTTTAAAACTGGTTTTTGTTTAGGTTTATTATTTAGAGAACATTCGCTGGTTAGGTATAGAAAACGAACGTTCGCCCTTTAGTTTTTTTTCTTTTTCTGTTATTTTCGGCCAGGGACCTATTTGTGATAGTTTTTCTTACAGATGAGTCCCTCGGTTTCAAACGACTATAACTTTTTACTCATTAGTCCAAATTCAACGAAACCAACGCCCACATCTTCGTTATGATCCCCTCTATCAGGATAAACAACTTAAACATGTTTTGAAAAGTTTAAAATTTGAATTAGTTCAGATTTGAATTCAAACTTCGTTTGATCATAACTTGAGTTTCGTAGCTCCGTTTGAGTTGATTCTTTTTGCAAATCGAAGCTCCTGACCTAAACTTTCTGATAAGGCCAAATTCATATAATTTGGTACTGTTATTGTTTTATGTTGCAAGAGTTATTTGCTTGGTTTTGATGTTTACCGAATTGTCTTCTTCGATCTTTCTGATACTTTGAGTGATTGCTTATGTGTGGTTACTATTGCTTGCTTACGATAGATTGACCGGAGTGTGATGAGTAGAACTATCAAGAGTTTTGAGTGCAAATCATCTTCATCAACATTGCAGGCAAGTTCACACTTTGATCATATCCCTTTCATACCCAGTTTTTATGCATTAGTTTCACCCTCAAACATTGCATGAGTAGGATTGATAACATGTGGGTATTGGGAAGTAGTTGATGAGGTAGTACCTATTACCTGTTTATTATCAAACCCTTGGGAGTTACTATTATGGTATGCTTACTTTGCTATGCTATGCTCGTAGACGTGGATTGGGTTTGAGAGTATTCATGACAGATGTGAGATTGTTAATTAAAGGTTTACTTAAGGTGGCAACTTAAACACACATCTGGGTGGATTGAGGCACCAGGTTATTCCAGGATTGCCTGTCTAGGCACCTGGGTAGACCAGGATTGCCTGTTTTTTTTGGACCGCCACCCAGGCTCAAAGGGATCATGAGATTTTTCATACTGGAAACTTCCGTGTGCAGCCACAAGCTCTTATGGGCTCTAGCATAGTTGACTAAGTCGTGCGAACTCTTACAGTGGTAGACTAGCAGATGTAGGGGATGTAGGTGGTACGGTCTACCCGATCGTAAGGTGCTAGCGCTTCTGAAAGACTATGTCTCGGTCATCCGTCTTCTCAAACACCGTGTAGTGCAAGAAACCAAACGGAGGCGATCGAGTCTTGTGGGGAAAAGTGCGCAAACCTATGCAGAGTGTATAAACTAATCATGATTAGCCGTGTCCCCGGTTATGGACGTCTTGAGTATCTAGTACCTGGATTATCATGTGAATCTCATCATGTTACTTTAAATGAATATTGTTGGGTTTTAATGATGTTATTTAATTGGGATTGAGAATGCTGTCAACCATTCTCAATGTTCAACAACCACCATGATAGTTAAATAAAATATATTCCTTTGTAGTAGGGAAAAATTGGCTTTTCGCAAAAACTTTATAACCATAGAGCTTTTCCACCAGCCAGATATGCATGTAGTGATAGCCATTGTTCATCATTCTCTATGGTGTGAATTTCCCAGTACATTCAATGTACTGACCCTCTATGGCTGCAACATCTCATGTTGCAGGATTTCTTACGACGAGTAAGTGATACATTAGGGTTACCATTTCTACACTCAACTTTGCCGTTGGTGTTGATGGGAATCCACAACCTTGTTACTTCCGCTATTTTGGATTGAGGTAATAGTATTCGGGTCGGGTCGCTACAGCGCCCAAGGAGGCGGTAAAGGGGTAGGGCCTTTTCTCCTAATCGGGAGATAAAGCGGCTTAGAGCCGCCACGCATCCGGTTAAGTTTTGTATTTGTTTGAGGTCCTTCGGGATATCCAATTGTGACAGAGCTCGGATCTTGGCTAGATTTGCTTCAATTCCTCTACCGGATACAATGAAGCCCAAGAGCTTTCCGTCTGGAACGCTGAAAACACATTTTTCCGGGTTGAGCTTGATGTCGTATGTTCGGAGGTTATCGAATGTTAGCCTCAAGTCGTCTACTAGAGATTCGACATGTCTTGTTTTAACGACCACATCATCTACGTATGACTCCACTGTTTTGCCGATCTGGTTTGCCAGACATGTCTGAATCATGCGTTGATATGCCGGCGTTTTTGAGCCCGAAGGGCATTGGGTTGAAGCGGAATGGGCTGTATGGTGTGATGAATGTCGTTGCGGCTTGGTCTGACTCTGCCATCTTTATTTGATGGTAGCCGGAGTATGCGTCGAGGAAACACAATGAATCGTGTCATGCGGTAGCGTCGATAATTTGATCGATGCGGGGGAGAGGAAGGGATCCTTTGGGCAAGCCTTGTTAAGGTCTTTGAAATCAACGCACGGGCGCCAGGATTTGTCCTTCTTTGGTACCATCACCAGATTTGCTAGCCAGCCCGGATGTTTGATATCTTTGATGAATCCAGCCTCCAATAGCTTGGCTAGTTCCTCTCCCATGGCCTGTCTCTTAGGTTCGGAAAAACGCCGAAGAGCCTGTTTGACTGGCTTGAATCCTTTTAGGATATTTAAGCTGTGATCGGCCAGCCTGCGTGGGATTCCTGGCATGTCTGAAGGGTGCCAGGCAAAAATGTCCCAGTTCTCTCGTAGGAACTCTCGCAGTGTGGCGTCTACATCAGGGTTTAACTGTGCCCCAATGGAAGCTGTTTTATTGGGGTCCGTTGGATGGACCTGGAATTTGACTATTTCGTCTGCCGGTTTAAAGGAGGTGGACTTGGATCTTTTATCGAGTATCACATCGTCCCTATTCACCGTGGAGCGCAGCGTAGTCAGTTCCTCAGCCGCTAGGGCTTCGGATAGCGCCTCGAGGGCCAGTGCGGCTGTCTTGTTTTCGGCGCGGAGTGCTATGTCCGGATCACTAACGAGAGTGATGATTCCGTTAGGCCCAGACATCTTGAGCTTCATGTACCCGTAATGGGGTATTGCTTGGAAGACTGTAAACGCTTCCCACCCTAGCAGAGCATGATATCCGCTACTGAACAGGGCCACCTGGAACGTGACCTCTTCGGACATGTAATTATCCGGTGTGCCGAACACCACATCTAGTGTGATTTTCCCTATACAGAGCGCTTCCCGACTGGGGATTATTCCTCTAAAGGTTGTGCTGCTTCGCTCAATGCGGTTCTAGTCTATTTCCATTTTTTGAAGGGTTTCCTCATAAATGAGGTTCAATCCGCTGCTGCCATCCATGAGTACCTTGGTAAGACGAAAGCCGTCCACTATTGGACTGAGGACCAATGCGGCTAGTGCTCGGGCTGTTCGGAATTTAGGTTCGTCACTGGCGTTAAAAGTGATAGCCGTGTCACTCCATGGGTTTATTGTTGCTACTTGGTAGACTTCGGCAAGGCCGCCGAGTGTTCTTTTTCGCATATTATTTGATGTGAAAGTCTCAAAGACTGTTAATACCGTACTGGTTTCTCTGGGGTGGCTTTCTATGGCTTCTGGAATTAGAAGATCTTCGCCAATTTTTGCCACCTGCCGGAGTATCCAACATGCTCTAAGGCTGTGAGTTGGTGTGGCGCCCTCTGCACTGTGAATTTTACAGGGTCCATCAAGCCATCCTTCCAGTACGGTTCCGTGCCCTGTAGAGGGCTTTTGCTTTTTGGTATTGAACCCGGGTGTCTGACGATGATGCACCCTTTTATTTCGGACCGGGTTTGTATTCAAGGCCGGATTGTCCCAAAATTTTGTTTCGGTTTTCTAGGTGCTTTCCATCGCATAGTAATTTCATACTATGGACGCCAAGTCAGCAAAGCATGTAATATCACGGCGACTTATGGCGTTGAGGATTCCCTTGTCCGTGCAATTATTGCAGAAGAATGAAATTGCATCTTCCTCGCGGCAGTCCTTTATCATGTTCATAACCAGGAGGAATCTGGCCTAGTAATGATGTACTGTTTCTTTGGGCTCTTTCCTAATTTGGGATAAATCGCTTATGTACGGGTGGGTGGGTGGAATCAAATCCGAAACCTCACCCAATCTGAGACCCAGGGGCCAAGGAGTTTCCGAACTCGGACGTTGGGATTCTTGGATGCGGCCCAATGAATCTAGTCCGTCGCCTGACTTTAAGTTCAGGTCTTGAGTGATATCCTCCCCTCCGCGGGTATCGGGCTTGGAGGGATCGGGAATCCGGACATAGCTAGTCCTTAAGATAGATGAAGGGTTGTCGCACTGTCCCTCTACCACGGCAACGTGATGGGTGACCTAGGGAGATTTTATCTCTCACAGATCGGGTTTAGGCCCAATCTGGTCGTAATCCGTAGCGACTCCCAGGGCCGCGATGCGATCCAAGAGCTCGTTTAGGGAAGAGAGCTCCATTGGATCTAGCTGCTCGGCGAATTCCGAGCTGACGCGAAGATTGCTTTCGATGACCCGAGAGGTCATCATCGGCACAGCAGCCGAACAGGCGGTCATAAGGAAACCGCCTAGCCGGAGAGTCTGGCCGACAGCCAAAGCTCCCTTAGCAACGGTGCCGTCTTTAAAGACGGGATGAGGCATCCTTCCTGATGGCGACGGCATAGAGGAACTCTCAATGAAAGCACCAACGTCGGTGTCAAAACCGGCGGATCTCGGGTAGGGGGTCCCGAACTGTGCGTCTAGGTCGGATGGTAACAGGAGGCAGGGACACGATGTTTTACCCAGGTTCGGGCCCTCTTGATGGAGGTAAAAACCTACGTCCTGCTTGATTAATATTGATGATATGGGTAGTACAAGAGTAGATCTACCACGAGATCAGAGAGGCTAAACCCTAGAAGCTAGCCTATGGCATGCTTGTTGTTCGTCCAACGGACTAAAACTCTCCGGTTTATATAGACACTGGAGAGGGCTAGGGTTACACAGAGTCGGTTACAATGGTAGGAGATCTACATATCCGTATCGCCAAGCTTGCCTTCCACGCCAAGGAAAGTCCCTTCCGGACACGGGACGAAGTCTTCAATCTTGTATCTTCATAGTCCAGGAGTCCGACCGAAGGTATAGTCCGGCCATCCGGACACCCCCTAATCCAGGACTCCCTCAGGGGCCTTCTCTTTTTTGGGGGCCTTCTCTTTTTTTTATTCCTCACTTGGGACAATGCTCTAGAAAATGATGATCATCACACTTCTATTTATTTACAACTCAATGATTAAAACTCGATACTAGAACAAAGATGACTCTATATGAATGCCTCCGGCGGTGTACCGGGATATGCAATGAATCAAGAGTGACATGTATGAAAGAATTATGAACGGTGGCTTTGCCACAAATACTATGTCAACTACATGATCATTCTAAGCAATATGACAATGATGAATGTGTCATGATAAACGGAATGGTGGAAAGTTGCATGGCAATATATCTCGGAATGGCTATGGAAATGCCATAATAGGTAGGTATGGTGGCTGTTTTGAGGAAGATATAAGGAGGTTTATGTGTGACAGAGCGTATCATATCACGGGGTTTGGATGCACCGGTGAAGTTTGCACCAACTCTCAATGTGAGAAAGGGCAATGCACGGTACCGAAGAGGCTAGCAAGGATGGAAGGGTGAGAGTGCGTATAATCCATGGACTCAACATTAGTCATAAAGAACTCACATACTTATTGCAAAAATCTACAAGTCATCAAAAACCTCGGTACTACGCGCATGCTCCTAGGGGGATAGATTGGTAGGAAAAGACCATCACTCGTCCCCGACCGCCACTCATAAGGAAGACAATCAAATAACACCTCATGTTTCAAATTTGTTACATAACGTTTACCATACGTGCATGCTACGGGACTTGCAAACTTCAACACAAGCACTTCTCAAATTCACAACTACTCAACTAGCACGACTTTGATATTATTACCTCCATATCTCAAAACAATCATCAAGCATCAAACTTCTCTTAGTATTCAACACACTCATAAGAAAGTTTTACTAATCTTGGATACCTAGCATATTAGGATTAAGCACATTACCATGTTGTTTAAGACTCTCAAAATAATCTAAGTGAAGCATGAGAGTTCATTTATTTCTACAAAATAAAACCACCACCATGCTCTAAAAGGATATAAGTGAAGCACTAGAGCAAATAACAAACTACTCCGAAAGATATAAGTGAAGATCAATGAGTAGTCGAATAATTATGCAACTATGTGAAGACTTTCTAACATTTAATAATTTCAGATCTTGGTATTTTATTCAAACATCAAGAAAAGCAAAATAAAATGGCATTCTAAGAATAGCAAACATCATGTGAAGAAGCAAAAACTTAGGATCAACCGAAACTAACCGATAGTTGTTGAAGAAGAAAGGTGGGATGCCAACCGGGGCATCCCCAAGCTTAGACGCTTGAGACTTCTTGAAGTATTATCTTGGGATGCCTTGGGCATCCCCAAGCTTGAGCTTTTGTGTCTCCTTAATTCCTCATATCACGGTCTCCCTAAATCTCAAAAGCTTCATCCACACAAAACTCAACAAGGACTCGTGAGATAAGTTAGTATAAACCATTGCAAAAACCTTATCATACTCTATTGTAGCAAATCACTAAAATTATTATTCAACATTGCATACTAAATGACTCTGCATATTTAATAGTCATATCCTCAAATAGAATCATTAAAGAAGCAAACATATGCAAACAATGCAAACATAACAGCAATCTGCCTAAACAGGATAGTCTATAAAGAGTGCAGCAAGATCCATACTTCCCTAGCTCCAAAAAATTTGAAAGAAAATTCCCACTGTATTAAATTTATCAGATCTTAATATGCAAAAGGTTTCAACATTTTATCACATTCTGACTTTTCTAGGGAATTATTGCAACAGCGGTAAACTTTCTGTTTTCAAACAGCAACATGTGGACTTCTAAAATAGACATAGTAAAGGCTATCAATGCCACTTTTATTGAACTAAAAGATGCAAAACATTTTTCTAAATAAAATCAAGCAAATCTTAGCAAAATAAATTGATACTCCAAGCAAAACACATATCATGTGGTGAATAAAAATATAGCTCCAAGTAAAGTTACCGATGAACGAAGACGAAAGAGGGGATGCCTTCCGGGGCATCCCCAAGCTTAGGCTCTTGGATATCCTTGAATATTACCTTGTGGTGCCTTGGGAATCCCCAAGCTTAGGCTCTTGCCACTCCTTATTCCGTAGTCCATCGAATCCTTACCCAAAACTTGAAAACTTCACAACACAAAACTTAACAGAAAACTCGTAAGCTCCGTTAGTATAAGAAAATAAATCACCACTTCAAGGTACTGTAATGAACTCATACTTTACTTATATTGGTGTTAAACCTACTGTATTCCAACTTCTCTGTGGTTTATAAACTATTTTACTAGCCATAGATTCATCAAAATAAGTAAACAACACATGAAAAACAGAATCTGTCAAAAACAGAACAGTCTGTAGTAATCTGGATCAAACTTATACTTATGGAACTCATAAAATTCTCAAATAAATTTCTGGACCTGAAGAATTTATCTATTAATCATCTTCAAAAAGAATTAACTAAATAGCACTCTCCAAATAAAAATGTCAGCAATTCTCGTGAGCGCTAAAGTTTCTGTTTTTTACAGCATGATCAACAAGACTTTCCCCAAGTCTTCCCAACGGTTCTACTTGGCACAAACACTAATTAAAAGCATAAAACCACATCTAAACAGAGGCTATATGAATTATTTATTACTAAACAGGAACAAAAAGCAAGGAACAAAAATAAAGTTGCGTTGCCTCCCAACAAGCGCTATCGTTTAACGCCCCTAGCTAGGCATGATGATTTCAATGATGCTCACATAAAAGATAAGAATTGAAACATAAAGGGAGCATCATAAAGAATATGACTAGCACATTTAAGTCTAACCCACTTTCTATGCATAGGGATTTTGTGAGCAAACAACTTGTGGGAACAATAATCAACTAGCATAGGAAGGTAAAACAAGCATAACTTCCAAATTTTAAGCACATAGAGAGGAAACTTGATATTATTGCAATTCCTACAAGCATATATTCCTTCCTCATAACAATTTTCTGTAGCATCATGAATGAATTGAACAATATAACTATCATGTGAGGCATAATCCAATTGAAAACTAAAATCATGATGACAAGTTCATGGATATCATTATTCTTTATAGCATACAAGTCATCACAATAATCATCACAGGTAGCAACTTTGTTCTCATAATCAATTGGAACCTCTTCCGGAATAGTGGATTCATCACAAAATAAAGTCATGACCTCTCCAAATCCACTTTCATCAATATAATCATCATAGATAGGAGGCATGCTTTCATCATAATAAATTTGCTCATCAAAACTTGGGGGGCAAAAAATATCATCTTCATCAAACATAGCTTCCCCAAACTTGTGGCTTTGCATATCATTAGCATCATGGATATTCAAGGAATTCATACTAAAAGCATTGCAATCATGCTCATCATTCAAAGATTTAGTGCCAAACATTTTAATGCATTCTTCTTCTAACACTTTGGCACAATTTTCCTTTCCATCATACTCACGAAAGATATTAAAAAGATGAAGCGTATGAGACAAACTCAATTCCAATTTTTTTATAGTTTTATTTTATAGACTAAACTAGTGATAAAACAAGAAACTAAAGACTCGATTGCAAGATCTAAATATATACCTTCAAGCGCTAACCTCCCCGGCAACGGCGCCAGAAAAGAGATTGATGTCTACTACACAACCTTCTTCTTGTAGACGTTGTTGGGCCTCTAAGTGCAGAGGTTTATAGGATAGTAGCAAATTTCCCTCAAGTGGATGACCTAAGGTTTATCAATCCGTAGGAGGCGTAGGATAAAGATGGTCTCTCTCAAGCAACCCTGCAACCAAATAACAAAGAGTCTCGTGTGTCCCCAACACACCCAATACAATGGTAAATTGTATAGGTGCACTAGTTCGGCGAAGAGATGGTGATACAAGTGTATATGGATAGTAGATAAAGGTTTTTGTAATCTGAAAATATAAAAACAGCAAGGTAACTAATGATAAAAGTGAGCGTAAACGGTATTGCAATGTGTTGAAACAAGGCCTAGGGTTCATACTTTCGCTAGTGCAAGTTCCCTCAACAATACTAACATAATTGGATCACATAACTATCCCTCAACATGCAATAAAGAGTCACTCCAAAGTCACTAATAGCGGAGAACAAACGAAGAGATTATGGTAGGGTACGAAACCACCTCAAAGTTATTCTTTCCAATCAGTCCGTTGGGCTATTCCTATAAGTGTCACAAACAGCCCTAGAGTCCATACTATAATAACACCTTAAGACACAAATCAACCAAAACCCTAATGTCACCTAGATACTCCAATGTCACCTCAAGTATCCGTGGGTATGATTATACGATATGCCTCACACAATCTCATATTCATCTATTCAACCAACACAAAGAACTTCAAAGAGTGCCCCAAAGTTTCTATCGGAGAGTCAAGACGAAAACGTGTGCCAACCCCTATGCATAAGTTCACGAGCGGAACCCGCAAGTTGATCACCAAAACATACATCAAGTGGATCACATGATATCCCATTGTCACCACAGATAAGCACATGCAAGACATACATCAAATGTTCTCAAATCCTTAAAGACTCAATTCGATAAGATAACTTAAAAGGTAAAACTCAATCCATCACAAGAGAGTGGAGGGGGAGAAACATCATAAGATACAACTATAATAGCAAAGCTCGTGATACATCAAGATCATTTCGAATCAAGAACACGAGAGAGAGAGAGAGAGAGAGAGAGAGAGAGATCAAACACATAGCTACTGGTACATACCCTCAAACCCGAGGGAGAACTACTCCCTCCTCATCATGGAGAGCACCGGGATGATGAAGATGGCCACCGGAGAGGGATTCCCCCTCCGGCAGGTTGCCGGAACGGGTCTAGATTGGCTTTCGGTGGCTACGGAGGCTTCTGGCGGCGGAACTCCCGATCTATTGTGCTCTCCGATGTTTTTAGGGTATATGGAGATATATAGGTGGAAGAAGTAAGTCAGGGGGGCCACGAGGGGCCCACAAGGGTGGAGGGAGCGCCCTAGGGGGTGGGCACGCCCCCCTACCTCGTGGCTCCCTCGTTTCTTTCCTGACATGCACTCCAAGTCCATCAGGTTTCTTCTGATCCAAAAATAAGTTCCGTGAAGTTTCAGGTCAATTGGACTCCGTTTGGTTTTCCTTTTCTGCGATATTCTAAAACAAGGTAAAAACAGAAACTGGCACTGGGCTCTGGGTTAATAGGTTAGTCCCAAAAAATGATATAAAAGTGTATAATAAAGCCCATAAACATCCAAAACAATAGATAATATAGCATGGAGCAATCAAAAATTATAGATACGTTGGAGACGTATCAATAGGCAGGAGCTCCCTGATGACCAGAATGAGTCATGTCGCATAGTTCGACGTTCTAAAGCCTACAAAGTTCATGAAGATGAACTCTACAAGAAAAGTACCACTGGAGTTCTTCAGAGATGTATCTTCAAAGAGGAGGGGCGACAGCTCTTGGCAAAAATACATGCTGGTCTCGGCGGCCATCATGCAGCAGCTCGGGCCCTCGTAAGCAAAGCTTTCCGTACAGGTTTGTTTTGGCCAACAGCCTGGGCAGATGCACAGGTCCTTGTACAGCGCTGCGTAGGATGTCAGATTTTCGCCAATCGAAGTCATATGCCGCCCACGGCCCTAAGAACAATCCCCATTACTTAGCCTTTTACGGTCTGGGGGCTAGATATGGTCGGACCCCTTAAAGGGGGAAGCCACAAGAAGAAATACTTGTTGGTTATGGTGGATAAATTCACTAAGTGGATAGAGGCCAAACCAGTAAAAATGGCGGAAGCTGGGCCAGTGATCGACTTTATATCTGGCGTTGTACACCATTATGGTGTCCCGCACAGCATCATTACCGACAAATGGCTCCAACTTCACAGCCGAGGAGGTGAAAAATTGGTGTGCTAACCTGGGCATTAAGCTCTGTATATCACCCCCAAACAAACGGTCAAGTCGAACGGGCTAATGGCCTGATAATGAGCGGCATCAAACCCAGACTAGTGTGATCCCTACGGGAGTCAGATAAACACTAGTCGAGGAACTTGATTCCGTACTCTGGGGACTGCGGACCACGCCCAATCGCACGATCGGATACACACCCTTTTCATGGTGTACGGCGCAGAGGCTGTCTTGCCCTGCGACATTATTCATGACTCACCTCGACTGCGCATGTATGAGGAGAGAGAAGCCAAGCTCGATCGGCACGACGACCTAGACGGCCTAGAGGAGGAGCGCGATATTGCAAAAGCTCGTTCTGTATTCTATCAACAATAGGCTTGGAGATACCAAAGCAGAGAAGTGGGAGCCAAGACTTATAATGTCGGTGAACTCGTTTTACGCCTCCTAGAGAAGAAGAAGGACAAGCTCAAATCAAAATGGGAGGGTCCCTTCATTATAGATGAAGTTCTCACAGGAGGAGCCTATCGCCTTCGTAATGCATTGGATAATCTCCTAGAGCCGAATCAACGGAACACTGCTCGGCTCCGAAGATTCTACGCATAAGTTCGGCCATACCCTTTTCTTCGTTCCCTTTTTCTCCTCTTCATTTTGTTTTTTTGTTTTCCCGTTTTTATGCGATTTCCAGGATGTGTTCGGATAGGCCGAACACTTGAGGGGTACACATACTAAAATGCATACACCCCACCATGATTGAGGGATTCTTTAACCGAAGCTTATTATTATTCCGAGCCTAGAACTCACAATGTATGTGTCCTTTGCTTATATACAACCTTTTTGTCATTATATGCACCTCTATGACTTAAGTTTTTGCCAAGCTGGGTTGCCTTGTTCCTGTGTTTATGCCCTACGTTCCCGATTGTTCGGCTAGGGCGTAAAGGGAGCACCTCTGCGATTGTTACAACTGGGTCATCCGGACATGTACCTCAAACGGGTGAAGCCGAAAGCTAGCGTTCTTAAGAGAATAATTGGTCGGCAATCAAATGACAGATTGCTACATTATTGTAACCACTTTAACACTGCGGGACAACTTTCTTCGTATTGCAGACCAAAGCCACGGCACGCATAATTACTGCATGCCAACCCAAGGAAAGGAACCCTTAACGGAACTATTCTCCTTGGAATATGTTTCTTACATATGTAATATAACATACATCCTGAACTAAAAAAATTGTATGTTCGAGCACAATGACTGGGTTGCCTGGTTTTCGGACATAGTGAATGCTTCTAGTATCCGGAAACACTCCACCATTTGGGTTTGGAGGTTAAAGCCGAAAGCCTGCGATGACAAACTTTTCACATGTTCGGATAAAGGTACATGTTGATCATAACGTACATTAATACATTAACCAGATACCTATTCCTTATCTATTCCATCTATAAGACTGTCTAACCTACAGTCTTCCTGCGAGTACTTCGCAACTATCATTACTTGGTCATACACCAAATTCACTGGAATTTCTTTCCCGTCTAGTCCCTGTGGTCCCACTCGGGCCATATGATTTGGATCTAGCTTCATGAAGCGTGTTTTCAGCATGGCCTGGGCTTCTCGTGCGCCTTCACGGCAGGCGGATGTCTTCCACAGCTCAAACCGGCGCCGGGCACCTTTGAACAGGTTGGCCAAGCCCTCCAAACTTTCTGGAGGGGTATCACATGGCCATAATGCCTTCACCATACTCCTCATGGCTTTCCGGGCCCGAGCATGTACCACAGACAGCTCCATCAGCACGTCTCCTTGAAACATGGATACTTCCTCTTCCGGTCGACCAGTTAACAGGCCTGCAACAACAGAGTCATGACGTTCCGAATTATGTACTAAACATGAGCCCTTAGGGTGGTTTTAAATAAGAAAGGAAGACATACCGAACATGCCGCCCTTCAACTTCTCATTTTCTTTCTATGCCTCCATGATGTCTACTACACAACCTTCTTTTTGTAGACGTTGTTGGGCCTCCAAGTGCAGAGGTTTGTAGGACAGTAGCAAATTTCCCTCAAGTGGATGACCTAAGGTTTATCAATCCGTGGGAGGCGTAGGATGAAGATGGTCTCTCTCAAACAACCCTGCAACCAAATAGCAAAGAGTCTCTTGTGTCCCCAACACACCCAATACAATGGTAAATTGTATAGGTGCACTAGTTCGGCGAAGAGATGGTGATACAAGTGCAATATGGATAGTAGATATAGGTTTTTGTAATCTGAAAATATAAAAACAGCAAGGTAGTAAGTGGTAAAAGTGAGCGTAAACGGTATTGCAATGCTAGGAAACAAGGCCTAGGGTTCATACTTTCACTAGTGCAAGTCCTCTCAACAATAATAACATAATTGGATCATATAACTATCCCTCAACATGCAACAAAGAGTCACCCAAAAGTCACTAATAGCGGAGAACAAACGAAGAGATTATGGTAGGTATGAAACCACCTCAAAGTTATCCTTTCTGATCGATCTATTCAAGAGTCCGTAGTAAAATAACACGAAGCTATTCTTTCCGTTCAATCTATCATAGAGTTCGTACTAGAATAACACCTTAAGACACAAATCAACCAAAACCCTAATGTCACCTAGATACTCCAATGTCACCTCAAGTATCCGTGGGTATGATTATACGATATGCATCACACAATCTCATATTCATCTATTCAACCAACACAAAGAACTTCAAAGAGTGCCCCAAAGTTTCTATCGGAGAGTCAAGACGAAAACGTGTGCCAACCCCTATGCATAAGTTCACGAGCGGAACCCGCAAGTTGATCACCAAAACATACATCAAGTGGATCACATGATATCCCATTGTCACCACAGATAAGCACATGCAAGACATACATCAAATGTTCTCAAATCCTTAAAGACTCAATCCGATAAGATAACTTAAAAGGTAAAACTCAATCCATCACAAGAGAGTGGAGGGGGAGAAACATCATAAGATACAACTATAATAGCAAAGCTCGTGATACATCAAGATCATTTCGAATCAAGAACACGAGAGAGAGAGAGAGAGAGGGAGAGAGAGAGAGAGAGAGAGATCAAACAAATAGCTACGGGTACATACCCTCAGCCCCAAGGGTGAACTACTCCCTCCTCATCATGGAGAGCGCCGGGATGATGAAGATGGCCACCGGAGAGGGATCCCCCCCCTCCGGCAGGGTGCCGGAACGGGTCTAGATTGGTTTTCGGTGGCTACGGAGCTTCTGGCGGTGAACTCCCGATCTATTCTTCTCTTCGATGT
>NC_041380.1:300940028-300982266 GCF_002162155.2 Triticum dicoccoides | reverse complement strand
ATATATATATATATATATATATATATATATATATATATATATATATATATATATATAGGCGAAAGAAGTCGGTTAGGGGAGCCACGAGGGTGGGGGCGCGCCCGGGGGGCAGGCGTGCCTCCCTACCTCGTGGCCACCTCGAAGCTTCCCTGATGTCTACTCCAAGTCTCCTAGATTGCTTCCGTTCCAAAAAGAACTCTCCCGAAGGTTTCATTCCGTTTGGACTCCATTTGATATTCCTTTTCTTCGAAACACTCAAATAGGCAAGAAAACTGCAATTTGGGCTGGGCCTCCGGTTAATAGGTTAGTCCCAAAAATAATATAAAAGTGTAGTATGGAACAATAAAAAATTATAGATACGCTGGAGACGTATAAAGCATCCCCAAGCTTAATTCCTGCTCGTCCTCGAGTAGGTAAATGGTAAAAACAGAATTTTTGATGTGGAATGCTACCTAACATATTTATTCATGTAATTCTCTTTATTGTGGCAAGAATATTCAGATCCATAAGATTCAAGACAAAAGTTTTATATTGACATAAAAATAATAATACTTCAAGCATACTAACAAAGCAATCATGTCTTCTCAAAATAACATGGCCAAAGAAAGCTATCCCTACAAAATCATATAGTCTGGCTATGCTCTATCTTTCATCACACAAAATGTTTAAATTATGCACAACCTCGATGACAAGCCAAGCAATTGTTTCATACTTATGATGTTCTCAAACTTTTTCAATCTTTACGCAATACATGAGCGTGAGTGAAAGTGCATCTATCCCTGGGTGGTTTTGGTAATTCCTAACAACATATAGCTCATTGAGCTAATGCTATTCCAAGATGAATATTTCAGGAAAGCTCAACGGTTGGCATGGCATGGATTAGAAAATGGAGCCTTCAAAATGCTAAGGATAAAAGATTGGCTCAAGCTCAAAGCACAAGACTCTACATTTTCTATTTTAGTGATCCAAGATCACATTGAGTCTATAGGAAAAGCCAATACTATTAAGAAGGGATGAGGTGTTGCTTAATGAGGTGCTTGCTCAAAATGCTTTGTGATATGCTCCAAAACCCTCCACTACTTTCTCATATCCACATATGTCCCACACCAAATATTCAACTCGACCCCACTGATTCTTTCTATCCGGCGCCACCGAGTTCAGTTGACATAGCCACTGCCAGAAACCCTAGTCTTTTCGGTCTCACCGATAGGGATCTCGGTCTCACCGAGATGGGATTGTAATCTCTCTGTTTCCCTTCGTAACGTTTCGGTCAAACCGAGATGAGCGATCGGTCCCACCGAGATTGCAATGTAAACTCTCTATTTCCCTTTCGTAACACTTCGGTCCAACCGAGATGAGCGAATCGGTCCCACCGAGTTTGCTTGACCAACTCTCTGCTAGTCCATTACCAAAATCGGTCTCACCGAGTTTGTGTAATCGGTCTCACCGAGATTACGTTATGCCCTAACCCTAACGAAATCGGTCCCATCGAGTTGACATGTCGGTCCCACCGAGAATTCTAGCGTTCACATTTTGAACTAAATCGGTCTGACCGGGTCTCATGATTCGGTCCTACCGAGTTTGGTGATTTGTGTGTAATGGTTAGATTTTATGTGGAGGCTATAAATACCCCTCCACCCACTCTTCATTCGTGGAGAGAGCCATCAGAACATGCCTACACTTCCAATACATATTTTCTGAGAGAGAACCACCTGCACTTGTGTTGAGGTCAAGATATTCCATTCCAACCACATAAATCTTGATCTCTAGCATTCCCCAAGTTGCTTTCCACTCAAATCTCCTTTCTACCAAATCCAATCCTACGAGAGAGAGTTGAGTGTTGGGGAGACTATCATTTGAAGCACAAGAGCAAGGAGTTCATCATCATCACACCATTTGTTACTTCTTGGAGAGTGGTGTCTCCTAGATTGGCTAGGTGTCACTTGGGAGCCTCCGACAAGATTGTGGAGTTGAGCCAAGGAGTTGGTAAGGGCAAGGAGATCGCCTACTTCGTGAAGATCTACCATAGTGAGGCAAGTCCTTCGTGGGCGACGACCATGGTGGGATAGACAAGGTTGCTTCTTCGTGGACCCTTCATGGGTGGAGCCCTCCGTGGACTCGCGCAACGGTTACCCTTCGTGGGTTGAAGTCTCCATCAACGTGGATGTACGATAGCACCACCTATCGGAACCACGCCAAAAATCTCTGTGTCTACATTGCGTTTGCTCCCTCCAAACTCCTCCCTTTACCTTCATATGCAATTGATTTACATTCCGCTGCTACACTCTTAGAATTGCATGTGTAGGTTGATTACTTGTTTGTGCTAAGTTGCTAAAATCTGCCAAGAACTAAAATTGGGAAAAGGCTAGATTTTTATTTGGTTAAGTAGTCTAATCACCCCCCCCCTCTAGACATACTTTCGATCCTACAGTGAGCCATGGACATAGCACTATAGGTGAAATAGAATGGTGGTTGTGGAGAAGACAAAAAGGAGAAGATAGTCTCACATCAACTAGGCGTATCAACGGGCTATGGAGATGCCCATCAATAGATATCAATGTGAGTGAGTAGGGATTGCCATGCAACGGATGCACTAGAGCTATAAGTGTATGAAAGCTCAAAAAGAAACTAAGTGGGTGTACATCCAACTCGCTTGCCCACGAAGACCTGGGGCATTTTGAGGAAGCCCATCATTGAAATATACAAGCCAAGCTCTATAATGAAAAAATCCCACTAGTATATGAAAGTGACAACATAGGAGACTCTCTATCATGAAGATCCTGGTGCTACTTTGAAGCACAAGTGTGGTAAAAGGATAGTAGCATTGCCCCTTCTCTCTTTTTCTCTCATTTTTTATTTTTTTTAGTTGGACCTTTTCTCTTTTTATAGATTTTTTATTTTTTTATTTTTAGTCCGGAGTCTCATCCCGACTTGTGGGGGAATCATAGTCTCCATCATCCTTTCCTCACATGGGACAATGCTCTAATAATGATGATCATCACACTTTTATTTACTTACAACTCAAGAATTACAACTCGATACTTAAAACAAAATATGACTCTATATGAATGCCTCCGGTGGTGTACCAGGATGTGCAATGACTCATGAGTGACATGTATGAAAGAATTATGAACGGTGGCTTTGCCACAAATACGATGTCAACTACATGATCATGCAAAGCAATATGACAATGATGGAGCGTGTCATAATAAACAGAACGGTGGAAAGTTGCATGACAATATATCTCAGAATGGCTATGGAAATGCCATAATAGGTAGGTATGGTGGCTGTTTTGAGGAAGGTAAATGGTGGGTTTATGGTACCGGCGAAAGTTGTGCGGTACTAGAGAAGCTAGCAATGGTGGAAGGGTGAGAGTGTGTATAATCCATGGAATCAACATTAGTCATAAAGAACTCACATACTTATTGCAAAAATCTATTAGTTATCGAAACAAAGTATTACGCGCATGCTCCTAGGGGGATAGATTGGTAGGAAAAGACCATCGCTCATCCCCGACAGCCACTCATAAGGAAGATAATCAATAAATAAATCATGCTCCGACTTCATCACATAACGGTTCACCATACGTGCGTGCTACGGGAATCACAGACTTCAACACAAGTATTTCTCAAATTCACAACTACTCAACTAGCATGACTCTAATATCACCATCTCCATATCTCAAAACAATTATCAAGTATCAAACTTCTCATAGTATTCAACGCACTTATATGAAAGTTTTTATAATGCCAAAAAGAAAATTACCATGCTATTCTAAAGACTCTCAACATGATGTAAGTGAAGCATGAGAGTCCATCTATTTCTTCAAAATAAAACCACCGTCGTGCTCTAAAAGATATAAGTGAAGCACTAGAGCAAATGACAAACTACTCTGAAAGATATAAGTGAAGATCAATGAGTAGTCGAATAATTATGCAACCATGTGGAGACTCTCTAACATTTAATAAATTCAGATCTTGGTATTTTATTCAAACAGCAAGAAAAACAAAAGAAAATAAAATGACGCTCCAAGCAAAACACATATCATGTGGTGAATAAAAATATAGCTCCAAGTAAAGTTACCGATGAACGAAGATGAAAGAGGGGATGCCTTCCGGGGCATCCCCAAGCTTAGGCTCTTGGTTGTCCTGAATATTACCTTGGGGTGCCTTGGGCATCCCCAAGCTTAGGCTCTTGCCACTCCTTATTCCATAGTCCATCAAATCTTTACCCAAAACTTGAAAACTTCACAACACAAAACTTAACAGAAAACTCATAAGCTCCGTCAGCATAAGAAAATAAATCACCATTTAGGTACTGTTGTGAAATGATTTTAAATTCATTTTGGTGTAATATCTACTGTATTCCAACTCATCTATGGTTCATACCTCCCGACACTACTCATAGATTCATCAAAATAAGCAAACAACACATAGAAAACAGAATCTGTCAAAAACAGAACAATCTGTAGTAATCTGGATCAAACGTATACTTCTAGAATCCCAAAAATTCTAAAATAAATTATTGGACATGAGTAATTTGTCTATTAATCATCTTCAAAAAGAATTAGCTAAATAGCACTCTCCAATAAAAAATGGCTGCTAATCTCGTGAGTGCAAAAGTTTCTGTTTTTTACAGTAAGATCGCAAAGGCTTCACCCAAGTCTTCCCAAAGATTCTACTTGGCACAAACACTAAGTAAAAGCATAAAACCACATCTAAACAGAGGCTAGATGAATTATTCATTACTAAACAGGAACAAAAATCAAGGAACAAAAATAAAAATTGGGTTGCCTCCCAACAAGCGCTGTCGTTTAACGCCCTAGCTAGGCATGATGATTTTAATGATGCTCACATAAAAGATAAGAATTGAAATATAAAGAGAGCATCATGAAGAATATGACTAGCACATTTAAGTCTAACCCTCTTCCTATGCATAGGGATTTTGTGAGCAAACAACTTGTGGGAACAAGAATCAACTTGCATAGGAAAGCAAAACAAGCATAACTTCAAAACTTTAAGCACATAGAGAGGAAACTTGATATTATTGCAATTCCTACAAGCATATGTTCCTCCCTCATAGTAATTTTAAGTAGCATAATGAATGAATTCAACAATATAACCAGCACCTAAAGCATTATTTTCATGATCTACAAGCATAGAAATTTATTACTCTCCACATAAGCAAAATTCTTCTCATTCGGAATAGTGGGAGTATCATAAAAGACTCGAATGCTATAAATTGTTTTCACATTTAGAAAAAGGGTAATCATAATCATGACAAGTTTTATAAGTATAACCATCACTACTTTCTATATCATACGTGTCATCACAATAATCATCATAAGTAGCAACTTTGTTCTCATCATAATCAATTGAAACCTCTTCCAAGATAGTGGAATCATTACTAAATAAAGTCATGACCTCTCCAAATCCACTTTCATAATTATCACAATAAGATTCAACATCCTCCAAAATAGTGGGATCATTACTTCCTAAAGTTGACACTCTTTCAAACCCACTTTCATCAATATAATCATCATAAGTAGGAGGCATGCTATCATCATAATAAATTTGCATATCAAAACTTGGGAGACTACAAATATCATCTTCATTAAACATAGCTTCCCCAAGCTTGGGACTAACATTAATTCCAGCAAATACATTCTCAAACATGTCACTCTCATCAGACATAGCATCCCCCAGCTTGGGCCTTTTCATATCATAAGCATAATCACTCTCATCATTAATAGTATGGATAGCACCAATAGTATAACAATTATCATCATGACAATGAGTAGTAGGAGCAACATCATTTGGGAGGGATACATTTTTACCTTTGCTTCTCTGTCTTTTCTTTTTCTTCTTCACATCATGTGTGGGTTCAATCCTCTTTTTGGAGCTCCTTATTGATGAGATTGGTTGAATAGAAGGCTCCTCCTCGTTACCTGATTCATTATAAGAAATAATAGGAGGATATTGGGAAGCCTATTCCCTTTCATTAGTATTCTCTTCATCCTCTATTTGTTTTCTTTTCTTTATGTAATTGGCAATATAAGGATTTTCAATGCAATTCACCGCACATTACATAAAAATTTCTTCTAGATCAATATAAAGGAATTTCTCAAGGTTATATTCTAGAATATGCTTAGTTATATTCTAGAATTACATCAGTTCGAGCTTAACAATGTCTGGGAACTGGCCAAACGTCTAGATCCACGCAAGCACAATATCATTGGCACAAAGTGGATCTACCGCAACAAGCAAGATGAAAATGGCCTTGTGGTGAGGAATAAGGCACGGCTTGTAGCTCAAGGCTACACACAGGTTGAAGGAATTGATTTCGATGAAACTTTTGCATCTGTTGCTAGACTTGAAGATATTCGCATATTACTTGCTTATGCTAACCATCATGACATCACTCTATATCAAATGGATGTGAAAAGTGTATTCCTCAATGGTAAGCTTGAGGAAGAAGTGTATGTTGCTCAACCCCCAGGTTTTGAAGATCCAAAGAATCCTGACAAAGTCTTCAGACTCAACAAGGCCCTCATGGCCTCAAGCAGGCCCCACGGGCTTGGTATGATACTTTGAAGGAACTCTTCATGAAGAAAGGCTTCAAACTCGGTTCACTCAACCCTACTCTTTTCACTAAATCTTATGATGGTGAATTGTTTGTGTGCCAAGTATATGTTGATGATATTATCTTTGGCTGTACTGACCAACGTTATAGTGATGAATTTGCCTATATGATGAGTGAAGAATATCAAATGTCTAGGATGGGAGAGTTGAAATTTTTCTTAGGTCTTCAAATTCGTCAACAAGACAATGGCATATTCATATCTCAGGAGAAATACCTCAAGGATGTACTGAGGAAATTCGGCATGCAAGATTGCAAAGGCGTCAAAATTCCTATGCCCACAAATGGCCATCTGTGCACTGATGAAAATGGTATTGACTTCGATCATAAGGTATACCGCTCCATGATAGGTTCTTATTATACTTATGTGCATCTAGGCCAGATATAATGCTTAGTGTTTGCATGTGTGCCCGATTTCAAGCTGCACCGAAGGAATCACACCATAAGGCTGTGAAGCATATTCTTCAATATCTAGCTCACACACCAACACTTGGATTATGGTACCCCAAGGGCTCGGCTTTTGATCTTGTTGGATATTCTAACTCTGACTATGCTGGTGATCGTGTGGATCGCAAGTCAACATTTGGTACATGTCATTTCCTCGAACGATCTTTAGTCTGTTGGTCCTCGAAGAAACAGAACTGCGTATCACTATCTACTGCTGAAGCTGAGTATATTGCCGCTGGTTCTTGCTGTGCCCAATTGCTATGGATGAAGCAAACTCTCAAGGACTACGGCGTCAACATGAAGAATGTACCTCTCTTCTGTGACAATGAGAGTGCCATCAAGATTGCACACAACCCAGTTCAGCACTCGAAGACAAAGCACATTTAGATTCGTCATCATTTTCTTTGTGATCATGTGTTGAAAGGCGACATTTCTATTGAGCATGTGAAGACTGAAGAACAGCTAACCGATATCTTCACAAAGCCCTTGGATGAGAAGAGATTTAGCAAGTTGCGGTGTGAGCTAAATATCTTAGAGTCTTCGAATGTTCTTTGAAAAGGACACTCATCCTAACACTTATGCAAAATTGATGACTTAGATGTGCAACACATGAAAAAACGTTTTTCTTCAATCAATGAAGAATAACACTCTTAGTGTGAAGAAATTAATGAAGAATTTGATTCTCAAAACCCTACGATAATTGTACGCGGTGTCTGAAATTATCATTCTTATACGGTGGGTAACGCCACCACCAAAAGTTGAAATTCCTCAAATTATTCATATTCTTCAACTTTGCATAGTCTTCACTGGTTCCGTCATTTTTCTTCACTGGCTATATATATATATGAGTTTATGTCCTCTATAGCATTCACTTATTGCTATTTCTTCAAGTTGGTTTTCTGCTAAGTGAATGTGATCGGACCCTTCCCCTCTATGCTACACTCAACCCAATCTGTTCACAAATTCTTCATGTGCGTTCTATTTGAAACTTGTTCAAAATCTTCACTGTGTCCTTGTCAGGTGAAGAAATTGCGAACGGAACTTTAAAACCTATCTTATCGAAATTTTCGATTTTGCCGCTCAAACCGTTCCGCATCCCTCGATACACTTATCCACTCACCCACGATCTAACGCGATCTCCACCTCTCACTACGTGGGTGACACATGTCATGCGAATGAGAAGGGTCAGGGGCACGTTCGTCCAATTTCTTCGGGCGAGCAGTTTTTCACCGTGGCTATAAATACCCCTCATTCCCTTCCTCGCTTCTTTTACTCTGCTCGACCTCTCTCTCCAGCTCGAGCTTCTCAAACCCTAGCGCCGCCGCTACTTCATCATCGCCGGTGAGGAAGAGCTTCACTGCCTCGACCTCGTCGCCGACGTACTCGCGCCGACAGCGGACATCTTCACTCCACCGCCGCCATAGCCGTCTTCCTCCGCCAAGTTAGGGCGTGGAAGATCTGCACAGACGAACTTCACATCTCCTCACTCCAGTTCGTCGTGTTCTTCATCCAGGGTAAATAAAAGTTACTTTTAGTGCCCTCGTTGATTCGAATGATTATCTACAAAATCTTTAAAAGTGTTTTTCTTCATATCTTCACACACTGAACACCTCACAAGTCATCTGTTCTTGATTCGTTTCTCTAAGCATCATTTTTCTTCAAGATTCCTCAATTGTGTGGATCATCAATCTATACAACTCTGGAACCTAAGACAAAGAACGCTTAGTGAAAATCTTCAAGACTCATCTAGTCAAATTCCTCAAACCTGTTCATTTTGAAAAACCTTCTGAGAACACATATGACCTCTCCAAATTCCTCGCAACTATACTCTGTTCACAGGTACACATGTCAGCTACTAAATCACTAGGTTCTCATCAACTTAACTCATTTGCAGCGTTCCTCGAAGAAAATTTGCATACTTCTTCAGAGAATTCGATTGTTCAAATTCCTCAACTGAAGAAAATGGCTGATGGTAAAAGGCCACAGAAGGGAGGAAAGAGACCTGAGGTAAATACAACGTTTGAGATCCCTGATGACATATATGCTGGGTACTGCACACCTACTGAGGAAACCAAGAATGAGCGCAAAGTGCGCATTCAGAAGATAGAGAGGAGATGGGCAAGAGAATGGAGGGAGTACAGATATGTCACTCCTAAGTATATGAAGAAATTCGCACTCAATCCTCCATGCCCAAGAGCACCACTGGCACCTGGCCAAATAGCAGATCCCACCAGCCTCAAGCGCGGTGAGGACTATCCTGATGAATGGGCCAAGCGCCAAGGCAAGTTGGCTAAGCAAGCCAAAGAAGCAGTGAGGAAATTTAATGAAGACTCTGCCGCTGCTGCTGCCTCTACTGAGGCCTTTGCTGTCAAGCCAAAGAAGGCTATGTCAAAGAAGCCTGCGCGCAAGCCAAGTGCTTCCTCAGCAATGCCCTCACGGCCAGAATCATCAAAGCCCTCACGGCCAATTCCTCATGCTGCTCCTATTCCTCCAAAGTCCTCAGCTCCTCCGCCAAAGCCTTCAGCTGTTTCAACCAAATCCTCAGCACCTGTGCATCTCGCTTCGTGCCAAAGGACTGTCGGCATCTCCATTGCCTCAGGTGTCTCAGCTAGTTCCTCAGCTGCACCAAGTTCCTCAGCTGGCCCCTCACTGCTCAAGACAAAGGCCACTGCTGGACGAGGTCCACGCTCAAGTCCTCAAAAGAAGCAAGTCGCTTTCCAAGTGTCGTCTGATGAAGAAGAAGCTGATGATGATGAACTTGCAGAAATCATCAGAGACAGGCAAGTCAGGGCCGCTAGAGCCAAAGGATCAGAGGTGCCACTGCTTTTGGATCCCAAGCTGATCCTCGACTACATTGATGATTGGCACAAGGACCCCAACACTCCTTTGCCTGACTTCAAGCTGACTCCTGGCCAGAGTCACATGCTGACCCACTTCATTCAAGAAGAAAAGTGGAAATTTGAGAAGGCCAGGCAGATCAAGAAAGCGCAGTACAAGAAAGAGCGCTATCTGAAGAAAAATGTTGTCTCTATGACAACTGAAGAACTTGTCACTACTCAGACTGAGATTAAGAAACTCAGTGATGACTTTGAAACATATCGCGCTGATTGGCTTGAAGCCAAGGTTCATTTTGTGAAACTTGCGGATAACTTCACTTCCAATGTTGCAGCCCCAACGCAACATAAAATTCCTCAGGCTGAAGCATCTGCTCAGCCTACTGAAGAAAATGCCAGCACCGCTGATGACAATCAGGCTGCTGAAGATAATGTGAGTTCCAGGGCTGATGACTGCATTCCAGCCGCTGAAGAAATTGCCAGGGCACCCACTAGTGGTGTGCCTGAAGAAACTGAAGAACTCAGGACAACTGCATCAGTTGTGCCTAAAGAAAATCAACCAGATTCCTCAGCTGCTCCTGCACCAACTTCAACTCCAATCCTTCCATCTGCATCGGATGTGAAGAAGACCAAGGCTGCAGAGCGTGCTGCACTGAAGAAAAGGAAAGCATCAGCTGCTTCAGATTCTTCAGCTCCGAAGAAACTGAAGCCTATGACAAGCTCATTTGCAAATATGATTGATGTTGTTCCCATCTCAACCAGGCCATCAAAGGACCTTGTTCCTCTTGATGAAGAATATGTGATCCCCAGAGGATCTGATGAAGAAACCCATTCTGCTGCTTCGTCTAAACCATTGGATGAAGAAATTGAAGTGGATGCGATCCCTTCAACACCTATCATCTCCTTGCCTATGCCTTAGTTCACAGCTGAAGAGGCTGGCGTTGAAGAAATGGAAGATGATGATGTGGACATTGGATGCTCCACACCCGTCATCAGTGATGAATTCTGGGAAAGTCAGCATCCAAACTCTCGAATGTTCACTCCTCTACAGAAAATTCCTCAGTCCCCCACACAAACTGTTCACATGGGCTCTGAAGAAACTCATCCCACTGCATCTGTCCATGAGGAAATTCCAGCCACTAGCACTGATGAAACTGCTGTTGCTGCACAACCAACTACGCAGACTGCCACTGAGGAGGAACCAGAAATTTCTCAGCCTGAAGAACCTGCGATTGAGATTCCTGAGGTCGTGATGCAACTCACAGACACTCCTCTGCCGAAGCCAAAGGATCCATTCTCACGCAAGCAAAAGTTCAAGGCTGATGATTTCTTCGGCGAGCACGTATTCTTCGAAGATTACAACCCTTATGACTCTGCTCGCATTAGGAAGAGGCGTTTCTGGACTGCTAGTCAAGCCAATTTCTATTCCTCAGTGTTGTTCAACAAGGAGAAGATTTTCTACCATGAGCATATTTCTCACGTGGATATGGAATCTCTGTCGTGCTTCGCATCAGTCCTCAGTGTTCTTCACGATGCTGGGCTGCTCAACTTTTGCTCTGACATCTGCGATTGGAATGAGGAACTGATTCTTCAATTCTATGCAACGCTGCACATCACCGGAGATGCTGAAGATGTGAATTTATGGGTGCTGGACTGGATGTCTGAAAACACTCACTACACTGCACCAACCTCTGAATTGCTTCGTGCTCTACCACTCAGTCCTCCCCTTGAAGAAGCTCGCTGCATCTACAGTGAATCTGAGCTCACACATCATTACATGCATGTGCTGATGAAACCTTTGAAGCCAGGTCAATCACCAAGAACCAAATTCCTCGTGAAGGAATTGTTGTACGTGCCCAAAATTGTCTATCGTATTCTTACGAAGACAATCAGTCCTATCAAAGGCCACGACTCATCTGATGAGGAAATTGTTGGCATCATGAAGAATCTGGTATTCAACATCGTTCATGGCATTCCTATCAATTATCACGATTTCTTCATAAGGACTATGGCCAATGTTGCACTGTCTCTGTTTGAGCTGAAGCCTTATGCACCTTGAATCATGAGATTTCTCAGGACAAGGTCTTCACTCAACTACAAAGCTGATTTCCAGAATCATCTCAGCTACTTGCCCCCAATTGAAGTCCTCAAGCAGACATATTCCTCAGTTGATGGAAAGGGCAAGGCACCAGTTGTAATTGATGAAGGCATTCATCCATTGGATGGTCAGTTTCACAAAGTTGCATCTTATTCCACCAATGATGACTCTGCCACACATGACTCTGCCAATGCACCTAAGTCCACTCCTCAAGCCACTGCTCTGCGCGTGATGACTGACCGTGAACTTCTGCTTAGTCTTCACCAGAAGGTGGATCGAAATCATAAATGGGTTAAGCGTCAGTTTGGTTCACTTCTTCACAACATGACTGCCACACACAATGCAGTGAAGAAAAACCACTACTACCTCCATCAAGTCTTCGGTCGCACCTGGGCAATCCTGTCACATCTGTATGGTGAAGAAGATCTGAAGAACATGGGTCTTAATGAAGATTTTGACTGGTCTGCACCTCCACCGAAGAAATTCAAGAAGGTCAAGGTTCCTTCTCTGGTGGCCAGCTCATATTCTTCATCGCGCGACACTGATGAACATGAAGATTTGGACGACACTGCGGCAGGCCCTACATCAACAAACGATCCCAACAACGCTGGCGCTCCTTCATCAACATGATTGTCTTCAGGGGCGTTAGTCCTCATTTTCGATCCTTTTGGTCATTCGATGACAAAGGGGGGGATATGAGTTAGTCTTCAAGCGGGTCTACTATATGGGCGCTTTTTTTGCTAAGTTACAACTCTCGTTCTTCTGAAACTTTATTGGATCGAGTTATAATCTTAAACCCGATGGTGCTCTGATACTTTTGATGCACTATGCTCTGATACTCTTGATGCACTATTCTGCATGCTTATTCCTCGTTAATATTATTGCACGCATGCTGAATTTCATCAGGCACCATATTTCATCATGCATTTCAAATTCTTCATATTATATGATTAAATGCGTGTATGAATTACAAGATATAGGGGGAGATCTCCATGATTCAACTCTTCAAGTGTGCATTGCTTCAAAAGCAAATTCCTCACTATGCACATCTTCAGGGGGAGTTCTTCTATATCTTGCAATCAAATTCCTCAATATCAGTATTTACACTTCATATGTTTATCCCCGTTGAAAACTTAACCTATATTGTCATCAATCACCAAAAAGAGGGAGATTATAAGTGCATCTAATGCCCCTTAGTGATTTTGGTGTATTGAAGACTTATAGGTTAAGGGACTAATGCGTGTGTGAGTGTACACAGGTCTATAAGTCTATGAAGAGTTTGATATTTACAGGAAAAGTCGACCCCTAAAAATGAATATCTTCGACTGAAGATTTTGGTATTTCTGAAGACTTTCATGAAGACTTTGAAAGTGAAGAAATTGGTGTGTCCGTGAAGACTTGATATTCATGCGAGAAATATGAAGTTTGAAGACTTTCGTGTGCATAGTTTTGTTTTTTCTCTTTCTTGAGTCATAGGAAACACCATACTGTTAAAGGGGGTCAAGGAAATGCTGAGGAAAAATTTCCATGTGATGCTCAACTCAAAATCCTACACCTACTAATCCCTTCGAGTGAAGCCATTGGAAATCTCATACAGTTCAGTCAATTTCTTCAGTGACAGAGACGAAGTTCTTCTGGTCTCTGAGGAATTTGTCCTGACTGAGGAGTTAGGAATTCGCCAGTGTAGATTGCCTACACAGTGAGGAACATGATAGCCCTGAGGATTTTACTACTCAAAATTCCGACCGTTGATGTGCTATGCGCCAGCTATCCCAAAATATCTATTCACCTAACGATCATATCATTGAAGGGCATTTATGTCTTATCATGTCGGGCTGCTCCCTAGGCTATAAATAGTCGCCCCCTACAACCACTAGCTGGTTGGCTGCTCCGAGAGAAACTGACACTTGTCATTTGAGAGCAACCCATCCTCCGAGGACTTTGAGCAAAAATCATCAAGTGAGGAAAAACCAAAAACCCAAAACCCAAACACCTACAAACCCCAAGTGATTGAGCATCACTGAAGAGATTGATCCTGAGTGGATCCGACGCTTGTTACCTTTGAAGACTGTGCTTCTTCCAGACGGTTAGGCGTCATGGTCTAGAGCATCCAAAAGGAATTGTGGATCGCCGAGTGACCAAGTTTGTGAAGGTTTGGAAGTCGCATGAAGACTTACCACGAGTGATTGGACGAGGTCTGTGTGACCTTAGTTCAAGGAGAATACGGTGAGGACTAGGTGTCTTGGACTAAGTGTCCTTGACTGGGTGTCCGGGACTGTGTGTCCTCGAGTTTAAATACTTAGCCGCTCCAACCAGACGTACAACTGAGACAGCAGTTAGAACTGGTCTACCAAATCATTGTCTTCACCGAGCTTACTGGTTCTATTTCCTCAACTCTTCCACTTCCTCATAACTGTGATGTGTGTTTGTTCATATCTGTGTTTGAAGACTTTGACTGAAGACTTTCTCAATTTCCTCAGTTCAATTTCTTCAATCTGTTTGTCTTCATCCTGTGTTATCCTGTGATTACGCTTCCTGTACTTTGTGCCTGTCTTCATTTCATCATGATGACTATGCTTGTATTCTGTTATGTTTACCTTTGAGTACTTATTCCGCTGCTAGTAGTTTTTCGCTAAGGAATTTCCTCACCGGCAAATTCCTCAGTGAAGAATTTCATAAAAATCGCCTATTCACCCCCCCCCCCCTCTAGTCGATATAACGCACTTTCAGTAGTGGAACGTCGTCCATGTAGAACCATTCCGAAGACCACTGTGGGTATACCTCTTTGGGGGTTCCTATGAGGTATCCGGATCTGGCTATACGCCATACTTCGGCATCGCCCACTTCAAATATGGAGCCTTCTCGATGGCGGGGAACGAGGCAAAAGAACTTCCTCCATAGTTCAAAATGGGCCTCAATGCTTAAGAATAGTTCGCAAAGGGCTACGAAACCTGAGATGTGCAGAATCGAACCTGGGGTAAGGTTGTGCAGTTGGATGCCGTAAAACTCCAATAGGCCCCTGAGAAAGGGATTGATTGAAAATCCTAGGCCCTGCAACAGGAATGGGACGAAGCACACCCTCTCCTCCTTATTAGGGTTGGGGAAGTTCTCAGCCATCACATCGTTGCCGATGGAAGCCAATCCTGCTCGAATGGGGACTAGATCTGCGAGGGGAAGATAGACCTACGTCTGGAGTCGACTCAGCTGAAGATGAGGCACTAAGCAACTCTGCCAATCACTCTCTTGAGGGCCATGGGGGCGCGAAGAGGAGCCTGGGGCACTGGCCATGTTGGAAGGCTTTTTTCGTGGCTAATCTTGATGGTTTTCCTTTTGCGCGATATGAGATGGCATTTGGGGATCTAGATCTCCTTATATAAATGTCGTCCGAGCGTGATGAGGGGCTTATTTGCAAAAAAATCACGGTCCGTTCGTATTCACCCGGTGCATGGAAATCGAAGCGACAATAGGAAGGAGTCATAAAGATAGAACATAGAGGTCAGAACCAGACTATCGTTGGTCCGAAGTACACTGAAGAACCCGCCTTGCAAAGCCAAAGACATAAACCGGATACTACAACGTCATTGAAGGCAAGTTATGGGGCTACTAAGGGAGACCTGGATTCGCGGGTCCTCAAGTGTCCAGCCAGTTCAAGCATGGGTCGGGCTGATGGGCCGTGAAGATAGAAGGGAAGATTATTCCCCGTGTTCGGATAGGACTCCTGGATGCCTGGAAGGCAAGATTGGAGACTGGATGTATTGTTTCCTTCGCTTGTAAACCGACTCTCTGCCCCTCCGGTGTATATATAAACCGGAGGGTTTAGTCCTTAGGGATCATCAGAATTCATATAGGCTAGACATCTAGGGTTTAGCCATTTTGATCTCGAGGTAGATCGACTCTTGTAACCCCTATACTCATCGAATACAATCAAGCATGACGTAGGGTCTTATCTCCATTAAGAGGGCCTGAACCTGGGTAAACATCGTGTTCCCTGTGTCCCTTGTTACCTTCAATCCTCAGACGCACAGTTCGGGACACCCTACCCGAGATCGGCCGGTTTTGACACCAACAACTGTCACTTCATGTTGTTCTCCCTACCATCCTTCTTTCCTTTGTTGCTGCCGTTTGTGCGACGGCGGCACCAACACTTGGCTCAGTAAGCACAAAGGCTGAAACCTCGAACGCATCTGAATCAGTCGGCATCTATTCATCGAGGGGGCTGGGAGTCCTCGACATAGGACGGAGGGAAATGGCTCTCGAACAGGACAAGGGCCTAGCTAAGATCTTGCATTTGCGTGGTCATGTCCTACAATCGCAACACACATTGACAATGAGCATAGCACACACTACCGGACAATCTAGCTCAACATAGCACAATATGAGTAGCATACATCACAACTAGCTACAAATCCAATGTGTTCAGCACTACCCTAGCATGCGACAAATCGACCACCAATAGGGACCACAACATCATAATCTCACATATCGGCACACAAATACAACCCTAGCATCTACAAGATGTTTACAGGTCAAACTCTACCACAAGCTCGAACATCAGACCCTACCACATGGTCTCAGATCTAGCTACAACGAGTACAGAGAAGGGGATGATTGAACTCACAGAGGCCATCTAGCTCGAGGAAGACGCTTACAATGAGTACAAAGGGGGTGACCGAACTCATAAAGGCCATCACTATAGCTCGAGGAAGACGCTGAAACGGTCAGAGAAGATGAGTTCAGGAGTCGTTGCCGCCATGGCCCACCGAACGGGGAAGGAGCGGGAAAGCTCGAAAGAGGGGGGAAGGATGGCGTGAGTTTCAACAGTGGGACAAAGAAGGCTATATAGGGTGACCGAATCAGCGAAGGTGAGCCAAAATCATGCCGTCAACTTCTCAAAGACACGGGCAAGCTCACGCCATCTCCGTGGCCGCACGAGCTCAGCGTCACGTTCCCCTCCCTTGCCTCGGCCGAGCCTAGCACACTAGAAACTATTGATTAAGCCGTTCCTAGCGGACCAGACTGAAAGGTGCTTTAATGTTCGTGCAATGCAGACCAAGTAGTGTATGCAGGGAGCCAAACAGCCTATTTTCGTCCCACACGGGCCTGGTTGGCCTCTATGTGGGCTGCCAAACACCGCCCAAAGAGTATCATTAACAGTATGCTTGAGAAGGGGTGGGAAATGCTAGCTTGCGAGTTAACATACTTGAATACGTGGGCACTAAGCTTTATACATATACACCAGTTTAATGCTCCGCTCCACTTTTCTGGAACCAATAATAGTGACCTTAGTTACACCACATGACAATCTGCACACAATTGTTGCTTATATTTCACGAAAGGGTTCCTGTATGAAGAATGCCACGAGGAAAACACTGAAAAACCACTCATAACTTTCTTTAACGTGTTTCAATTCGACTGGTCCAAATAAGTTGGCTCTTTCTAATGCAGCAAGTCTTTGGCCTCAACTCGTAAATTGGGTGGGTCAGCTGAGAGAAGTGGAATGAGAAATGCTCACCATTCAAGTTGGCAGTGGGCTATTTGAGCTATTTCTCTGGTCATAAATTTCTTCACCCTCTCATCCACCATACTGTGGGGCCATCTCCGCCACGATCCCCGTATATGGAAAATGTGATGCTCGGCGAAAGCCCAATTTGCTCCAAAGGTAAACTATGTACATTACCTCCGTTAACTGTACATCAGCATGTGTGATTGCAGAATGTCCTGATAACAAATACAATATTCAGTCTCCTGCTGTATGCAGACATCAAATAAAGGTAAAATTAAGTAGAAATGGCCTCTTAGGAGGAGAAGGACAACCAACATACGCGATCCAATATCACAAGTATTTCTAGTTGTGGCGAAACGTAGTGTATCACCAAATTGCAGATATCACATAGATATATGACAACGCAGGTGCTTAATGATGTCAACTAATGGCCTCTCAGGGCTCATTAGTCACCCAAGTTGCCGGTGAAAACAGAAGCAACTAATGAAGTCTCAACTCTCAAGGCTCCCAACAAGTTACAAGAAACCGTGGTCACCTTTCACTGCTGGGCACTTCTTTCTTGTGTTCAGTGATTTGAATGACAACAAAGAAACCACGAATCATGATACCTGCGTTAGGTGACTGATTCCTTAACTGGATAGGCCAGTGGTGCAAGTGAGTGGGCTGTCTATACAGATTCAAGTGCAAATAAACGCACCCTACACCTGTCAGCATGCCCCTGCCTCAGGTTCCACCCCTTGTAAGGATCTCAAACCTTGGGGCTCAGGATCTATAGGTCTCGTATTGATTGAGTTCGAGTTACAGGCCTGCAGCGGACCATTTGTAGGCTCATGACAATCGACAAATCCACTAACAGAACGTCAATTATAGGAACATGGCCTAGTACAAATTATGAGGATACTGCCTGTTGGGGTGAGTAATGTAGAGCAAAAAAAGTCCACCTGGGGACTGTCCTGGGTTCCCACAGATCGACCGGTCAATTGCTTCTGTACAAAGGACCTCCCAGGTGGTCTTTTGGGAGTGTCCTTCCCGTCAGATGGCAAACAACTGGAAGCTTGTGATCATGTGGTCTCTGGGAACACAATGGTTCTTGGACTGAGGGCAGAGCTAGACAGTTCCTCCAACAAGCACCAACCAGTCAAGAAGAGCAGTCCAACACTGTGTAATCAATGACACGGCAGCTACTTATATAAGCATAATGGGCTAGCAAGGCCCCGTTCCATCAATTGCACCGCCTAAAGGGCTGTCTCTCCTGACAATGTAACGTGGACTGCATTCAACTATCAGCAACATCAGTCTGCCAGCACATCTCTCTATTTAAGAACCTGTACTTGTACTAAAATAAGGATCAAACATGGTAGGATTCTCAGGTGACAGCTAAAGTAATTTATTCTTCACAAAGCAAAAAAAGACAAGTGCACCACCATACAATAATCATGTTTTCTCTGAGCTATCTATCAATCTAAAATGCTCAGACCAACCAGAATAGACCAAATACCCTTTTTCTCAAAACAAGCGAAAACAACCAAACACAGCCTTGACTAAAAACAAAGAGGCCATAGCAAAACCATGGTGGCTGCCTATAAAGAAGCTTCAGTAGCAACTCACCCAAAAAGCAGTTATATTTATCTTAGCCAAATAGGCATAGAAAGTTTATGCACTTGTTTTGGCTTTGGCTCTGTGTTTTACCCTATGACTGAGCACCATTTGCCTTCACAAAAGACATTCAGCTGATAAGATTTTGTCCAATTTAATACTAATTGGCTCACACAAAGATTACGCGCATTTAGAATGAATAGTAATTTACACGCATAAGATCATCAAAGCCAACACAAACCACTTTTGAATGAACAATTAACAATATTGAGCAAGTGCAACAAGACGCAACAGTAAAGGACATGATCGTTATCATTAATTTACAATAGTAGTTGTATAGTAAACCAAGATAAGATGAAATTCACTTCACCTTGAACTGCGTCTCTTAAAATGAAACTAGTCAGGAAGACTCAACCGCCTAAAGAATTCAAAAAGATGGAGATTTGATGTCCAGTAGAAGAAAGCTATCACAGGACCATCTCTGATGAACTACAAATTGCACAAAGGAAATCTGTTCAAAACAAATAATGAATAATAATATGCAAACAAATATGTACTTTGTATGAATGATTTCACCTTTCCATCTAGTATCAAAAGCTCGCCGTCAACCCATCGAGGATTTTTGAAGCCAGCATCTGCAATTCTCCTTTGCCCCTTATACCTAGCAACCTGTGTCATAGTGTAACATAAGATGAGCAGTTTGATGGTGAAAAGGTAAAATCATTAATCCTCTCACAGAAAATACCACTCCAAGTTCTCTAGGGATGACCCCCTTATGAGGAAGCTGATAGTGTTTGCCAACTTTCGCACGGAAGACAACCTGGGATGCAAATAATATCAAATAGGATTGAGTTAGTAATGGTATTATTACAAAAGAAAATAGAATATCTACTTACGAGTGGACATATACTAATTAAGAAAAATAACTACCACATGCTGTTAATATCCACGCCAGCACTTAATTTGAATTTGTGTAGATCATTTTATTATGTGTGGCAATACTTAATTAATATCAGTGCTTATCAGTTCAAATATTGCATAACTATTTCAACATCATAAAATATGCTCCCCTCGGCCATGGCCCCCGCCGATGCCCGCTCCGGCGACTCCAGCCCCGAAGGTCGCATCCGCTGGAGCGGCTCAGCGGGCGAATCCTCTGACTCGCGCTCCTACCGCGAGGTCGTCAGCACCCCGCCGGCCCCGCGCCCCCCTCCGCCGGCCGCGCCGCGCCCGGCCCCTGCTTCCTCGGCCCTGGTGCCGCTCCGCTCGACTGCGCCGGCAGCACGCGTTCCGGCTGCCGCCCGCCTGGGTCCACACTCGGAGGTCCATCGCGCGTCTGGAGGCCCTGTTCTCGACGCCGATGGGTTCCAGCAGCCGCGGCGGAGGTACCGTCGCGACGCGCGGCCACCCCTCCTTCCCAGCGCCGTCGCCGCAGCCCGTCGCCCGAGGAAGTCGCTGGCCTGTGCTTCAGGTGCCTGGAAGCCGGACACCGGGTGCGGGCCTGCACCAACCCCGTACGCTGCCGTCGCTGCCTCATCTCCGGCCACGAGTCAAGCTGCTGCGAGACGCTGCTGCCCGGTGACCACCGTGCGCAGCCTCCGGCAGTCCACCGTCCGGTGCCTGACACCCCGCCGCGTAACCCCCCTCCTCAACTCCCCCGCGACGCCTCTCTGCCGCGCAACACCGCACCATCCCCACCGCCCGTCTCTGCGCCGGCGCGTGTCACCATCGCTCGTTCCATCGAGATGGAGGAAGCGGAGGAGGTGCTTGCGCGCGGTATGGTGGCCACCATTACCGGCACCAGGCCCTCTGTCTCCCCGTCCGACGTGGAGGCAACCTTGCACGCCATGTTCGACCTGCAGCCTGGCGACTTCACTGTCCACAAGCACGCCCCGGAGGATTTCCTCATCATCTTCTCCTCGCGGCTGATCATGGACCGGATGGCCGGCGACCACCTCATCAACGCCGCCCGCTTCACCCTACTGCTCCGCCCTTGGTGCAAGCTCGCCCACGCCACTGCCGGGAGCTTTGCATTCTCTGTGCAGCTCGAGCTCCGCGGCATCCCGGCGCAGGCATGGCACCTATCCACGGCCGAGCACATCCTTGGAACCGGCTGTTGGATTGAGCGATTGCACCCGGACACGCGTTCCCGCACTGACCTTGCCACATTCCGGCTCACCGGGCGCGTGCGGGACATGGCCTCCATTCGCCGGGACGCCATCCTGGAGATTGTCGAGCACGTCCCCGACATCCGACCTGACATGCCGCCGGCCGTCCGCACCCTGGAGTACCCCATCTCCATCCGGCTTGTGAGGTCCGCTGCCCTTCCCAGGGCGGTCGACGATGCTGCCATTGGCGATGGCAATGGCGATGGCGAGGCTCATGGCAGCGCGCAAGACCCTCCAGGCCGCGGTCATGGACGCGGGCAGCAACGCCGTCGTAGCCGGAAGCGTCGCCGACCAACCTCTGCCCCCGACGGACGCGCCGACGGCATGGCGGTCGACTCCGCTGGCTGGTTTTGCTCCGGAGGCCGCCTACGGGCTGACGGCGAGGCGGTCGACCCTGGCTGGCCGGCGTCCCGCGCCGCCGCGGCTGTGCACGCGCCGCCGCCCGTACCATCCCGTGCCAGATGCATGGATGCATGGCCGCAAGCTGGGGCCCAACCGCCTAGTCGCAAAGCCAAAAGAGGAAAGCGTGGCGGCAAGAAAAAGCGCGCCAGGGTTCAGGCTGCGCTGGCCAAAGCTGCAGCTGCAGCGGATCCCAGGCCGACCGAGTCGCCTACCCCAGTGTTGGTGCTTGCCACCCCGACAGCTGGCAACAGCCGATTGGCGCCCGCCCACCCTCCTCCTGCAGTCGGGCCCGCAATGACCCGGTCTTGCGCGTCGCCGTGCGCGGAGGGCGACAACCTCCCTGGCGACGGACCCACCACGGCCAATGCTTGTGCGCTTGGGGATCCGGACAGCTTATCCTCTGCCAGTGAGGTCCCGGACTCGCCTCCTGTGGCCGCCGAGGCTGATCCGCTGTCGGGGCAAAGCAATGCTTTGACCTCGTCAGCTCCTGTGGCTGATGAAGTACCTGCTGGTGCCGCTTTGCATGCCGGCCCCGCCACTGAGACGAGTGATGCAGCGCCCTCATCCACCCCTGCGGCCCTGGTGGATCTGCTTGCCACCCCCTACTCGCCAACCGGGGACGCGGGTCCTGTGATCCCATCCATCGCGCCTTCGCCCCCGCCTGCCACCGCCATCGGGAACGCTGACTTGGGATGCCCCTCCCCCGCGGCCCAGGAGCCCAGAAGTATTCTTCAAAGGCCCGCGCCTCCTGAAGCGCATGCAAACAGGCCCACTCCCCCAAGCCCGTCGACGCTGCAACCCATGCGCCTCTGGTGCGCAGCGCAGGGCGTTTTGCCACACCACCAATCACCCTGCGACGAACCAGACAGCCGGCCTCTGTCAGCTCCTGGACCCTTGGGGAATTCCTCGCCGCGGCAACAAAGCAGACTTGCTCTGCTCTCCCCAACCCTGCGCGCAAACGACGTCGACAACCCCTGAACTTCTCGTCGCGCCGTGGACGATCTGCTACCGCTGCGAAGGCCAAGCCCGGCGTGCCGCCCACCGCTGAGCGCCGTGCGCAGGTTCAGATACTGCGCACCCTTGGCATCATCGGCACCGATCAGGTGATCTCCGCCGAGGCCATGAAGGCATACGATGGGGTCTTCGCTGCGCCCCTTTCTCATGCCGTTTTGACAGCCATTGCCGCGCTCGTTGGTCGCGTGCTACCCGCCGACCCGTCCACAGCGCCTGTCACCACGGTGATCTCAGGCAGCCCGATCGAGGCCTAGCCGCGCCGACGCGTGCCTTTCGTCGACCTCTGCCTAATGGATCACGGCCTCAAAATCATCAACTGGAACGTGCGTGGCCTAAACGCCCGTGCCAGACGCACGGCAGTTCGCTCGCTCGTTGTAACCTCCGGCGCTTCGATCGCTTGCTTCCAAGAGACTAAAATGGAATTCGTCTACTCGTCGACTGTCCTTGAGACGTTGGGATCTGAGTTTGATGAATATGTTTATCTCCCAGCGAGCGGCACCCGTGGCGGGATCCTGCTGGCTTGGAAGAGCCGGGACGTGACGATCACGGACCCGATGTTCACCACCAACACCATCTCCGCCCGGGTTGCGACCTCTGGCAGCTCGAGCGTGCCGTGGTGGCTCTCTATCGTCTATGGCCCCCAGGACAACAACGCCAAGATCGCCTTTCTGCAAGAGATCCGCGACGTCCGCGACGCATGCCCTGGCCCATGGCTCATCTGCGGGGACTTCAATATGATCTACCGCGACGAAGACAAGAACAATGGCAATCTCAATCGGAGAATGATGGGGCGGTTCCAACGCGTCCTCAACGACCTCGCGCTCAAAGAAATTTATCTCAGCGGCCGGCGCTATACGTGGTCCAATGAGCAGAGCCCGCCCACCTTGGTCCATCTTGATCGAGTGTTGTGCTCCACGGACTGGGAAGAGCTGCACGGCGAATGCCATCTGCGTTGCCTAGCCTCAGTCGTCTCGGATCACTCCCCCCTCTTGCTCGACTGTTCGCCTCTCCCATCAGCACACCGACGATTCCACTTCGAGGAGTACTGGACTCGCCTTGCCGGTTTCCCGGAGATCGTGGCGACCTCGTGGCATTCGGTGAACGACGCCAACCCGTTCCGGCGGTTCATGCGGCGCATGCAGGCCACTGCGCGTAAGCTCACCAGCTGGAGCGCGCGCTCCGTTGGCAACGTGCGAGACCAGCTTGCGATCTCTCGTGAGTTGCTGCTCCGCTTCGACGCCGCGCAAGAACAGCGGGCCCTATCGCCGCATGAAGAATGGCTGCGTCGCCAACTCAAGTTATCCTACCTCGGCCTGGCTTCTCTCGAGCGGACGATCGCCCGGCAGCGCGCACGTATTGCATCTCTCAAAGACGGCGACGCGAACACTACGTTGTATCATCGCCAGTGCACATACCGTAAGCAGAAGAACTGGATCCATGGCATCTCTGTCGACGGCACCGTGCTCACTGCTCCTGGCGACATGGCTGCGGCCACCTTCGAGCACTTTGACAGCCGGATTGGGACGGACGTGCAACGTGACTGCACCATTGACCTGTCGCAATTCATTGAGGCCTCAAATCTTGAAGACCTCGACGCGCCATTCAGCGAAGATGAGATTTGGCAAGCCATCAAAAGCTTGCCGTCTCGCAAGGCGCCCGGCCCCGACGGCTTCACCGCGGAGTTCCTCCGCTCCTGCTGGTCGGTCATCAAGTACGACCTCCGATGCGTCTTCGACCAGGTTTACGCGCTGCGTGGAAGAGGGTTTAGCTGCCTTAACCAGGCGCTAATTACGCTCCTCCCCAAGCGCGCCGATGCCAATGGCCTGGGAGATTATAGGCCCATAAGCCTAATTCACATTGTCGCCAAGGTCCTGGCCAAACTGCTTTCGCTACGCCTAGCTCCCAAGCTCAACAACCTTGTCAGCAACGTCCAGAATGCGTTTATCCCTGGGCGAAGTCTTCATGACAACTTCATCCTCGTGCGTCAATCCGTGCGGCTTCTGCACCAGCTTGGTGCCCCTCGCGCGCTCCTGAAGCTTGACTTGGCGCGGGCTTTTGACTCCGTCTCGTGGCCCTTCCTGTTCGAGGTACTGCGATGCCATGGCTTTGGCAACCGCTTTCTTGGGTGGATCGCCCTTCTCCTGTCGTCGGCCAGCACGAAGGTTCTCCTCAACGGCAACCCAGGACCCGCGATTTGGCACCGCTGCGGACTGCGCCAAGGTGATCCAGTTTCCCCGCAGCTCTTCGTCCTTGCCGTCGATACGCTGGGCAGGCTCTTTCATCGCGCGGTCGAGCTCCGAGCCATGCAGCAGCTCCACCCGCGCCGCACCATCCCTACCATATCCCTTTACGCCGACGACGTCATTCTCCTATGCCACCCATCGCCGGACGATATCGCGGCGGTGAAGGAGATCCTGGAGCTCTTTGGGCGCGCCTCCGGCCTGCACGTGAACTTCCAGAAGAGCGCTGCAGCCCTCATCCGCTGCGACACCGAGGACGCTGCTCATGTCGTCGCGCTCCTGGGATGTCCCATTGTCGAATTCCCGCTCACTTATTTGGGCATCCCGCTCACGTTGCGTCGCCCCACTGCTGCCCAGCTCCAACCCGTCGTCGACAAGGTTGCTGGGAAGCTGCCCTCCTGGAAGGCTTGGCTAATGAACAAAGCCGGCCGCCTTGCCTTCGTCAAGGCTGTCTTGAGCGCGATCCCCATCCATCAGCTCCTTGTGCTTGCACCGCCAAAGAAGATCATCAAACTTTTGGAGAAGATTGAAAGAGGATTCCTTTGGGCTGGCCGCGTCGAGGCTAATGGAGGCAATTGCCACGTCAACTGGCGGCGTGTCTGCCGGCCTATCCAGTTCGGTGGCCTCGGCGTTCACGATCTCGAGCGCACTGGCCTTGCCCTTCGCATGAGGTGGCAATGGCTCAGCCGAGTCGATGATAGCAGGGCCTGGAACGGCCTTGACCTGCAATTCGCGCCCGAGGAGCGCGCGCTCTTCCTCGCCTCCACTACCATGACTATTGGCAATGGCCAACGCGCCCTATTCTGGGAGGACAGATGGATCAACGGGCGCGCAGTCCGCGAGATTGCGCCCCTCCTTTTTGCTCACATCCCCAAACGGCGTCGCAAGTCCAGAACCGTAGCGGACGGCCTTCATGCAAACCAATGGACCACAGACATCCATGGCGCGATTGGCGTCCCGGAGATCGGAGAATACTTGCGCCTCTGGCACATGCTCACCGAAACCGCCCTCACCGACGCTCCAGACTGCATTCGCTGGAAGTGGACCGCGAACGGCGAATACTCCGCCAAGTCCGCATACCTCGCCACTTTTCAGGGATCCACCAGATGCCAGGCTTGGAAACTTACCTGGAAGTGTTGGGCACCACCTCGGGTGCGCTTCTTCCACTGGCTTGCCAACCTCGATCGGTGCTGGACGGCCGACCGCCTCGCGAGACGCAACCTGCCGCACCCACAGCACTGCCCTCTTTGCGATCAGGCTTCGGAGACGATTCATCATCTTCTCCTGGAGTGCCCTTTCAGCCGCGAGGTGTGGCACGAGATTCTCTCATGGTTGCGCCTCTCTTGCCCGCTGCCCAATAACGATGCCACTCTCCACGACTGGTGGTGCTCTGCACGACAAGACACGCCTAAACCCATGCACAAGGGATTGGCCTCCGCTGCCTTGCTTGTCCCTTGGATGATTTGGAAGCATCGCAACGGATGCGTGTTTGAGGGCGCAACACCGTCGGTTACCTCCCTGACTGCTAGGATTAAGGATGAGGCCGCGCTCTGGGCAAGAGCTGGCGCATTGGGGCTCCGGGCCATCTTGCCACAAACCTGGGATGTCCACTAATGTGCATGTACTCTCCGTGTAAATCTGCCTCCTAGGAGGATTGTACCAAACCCCTTCTTTTCAATGCAATGAAACGCAAAAGTCTTTTGCGTTTTCTCGAAAAAAACATCATAAAATATGCATCATTGTAAAACTGAAATAACCATCTCCAAGATCAGAATAATGTGAGCAAGAATGACATCAACAGGAATTAAGGTGTCTTAATCAGTTCTAGTAATCGAACTCTCAATTACTCTACATGACCACATAAAGACAAGAGAGGTCCCACAATGCAACTAAGAAACATAGCAAGGAGACTCGACGTGAAAAATTCAAAGTATCGGTGTGCAACTCCAAATATTGAGTGTGGTACCCCTAAGAATGTTCTGTAAAACAAAGGTATTACACAATTATTCAAGAATGTGCAATGCATGAAAACTCGCACTTCTTACCAGAGAGAACTAGTGAATACGAAATTAAACATCAATGTACCCAAAAAATGATGCATTTCCACTGCAAATGAGAAGGACATAAATCAAAGCATAATAATACCTGACCCGCTGGCACAAGATTGTCCCCAGTCAATTTTGCAGCTTCGACATACTCATAAAACTTAAGATCCAAGTGCTCCTCAGATGAATCCTCCTCCTGCCATTGACCGAATTTCCGTTGTAAACTAAGAACTTCTGAGTCAAACCCAGATGCAGTCTCGTATAGACCTGCCAAGAAGTACCTTTTCAGCCAATACCAGAAAAGAGAGACAGCAGATAATGATATCATGAAAAGCTAAGTTGAAGAAATGATTAGGAATATAACCACTAAGAGGATCTGAAGAGATGGGCATCTGAATACGGCTGAAGTGGGTAACTCCATATAGTTTTGGCTGAACCTTGTTATTAAGTTGCTTAATACCAAGTTGTAGTACCTGCTGCAGATAAGCTGAGGTGAAAAAGTCTTCTTTCTTAATGTGACTCGGCAACACTATTAGAAAATACATGCCCAGTATAAATATATATTTCAGGGCTTAATGAATTAGTCAATATGTTTTGTCTTCAAATACTTTGGAGAGAAAAAAAACAGTAGTGGTACGAAAACGATTCATAGTGTGTTCATGTCAAAAGGTGCTCGACACATATAACTACTTTACTTAACAACCAATAGCCGACTTCAAAAGGCAGATATTATATGTATTTTGCAGATTTTTTTTAATTGATGTATTTTATCATCAAGACAAAAGGTGGTGCATTTTACAAAATGTAGTTCACCAATTTCCTAGAAATTTATAAAAAGCACAGTTTGATGTTTTAACAGTTTGTGCAGATTAGCAACATTTAAAGAAAAACTTAAATAGCATAAGAAGTCCATAGTAAATAGTAGGTTCTTTGTTCCAAAGCTATTGCAAAGCAGCTCAGCGTTACAATATTTACCGGTAGTTTCCTATTGCCCCCAGACAACTTTAAACGATCAAACTTGAGATCACCATCCTGCTCAGTGGTACGGAAGCCAACCCGTTTCCTCGGAATCTGCTGAGCCTTTTCTGCAGCTGGCTTTTTACTGGATTGTTCAGTATAGAAGGTAAATGAAAAGCGGTCTCTCTTGTCTAATTTAGCTGGCATGCGTTCAAATGTTTTAGGTGAGGACTGTGAAGCAAAATCCTTATCATTATCAACTTCAATTCCAATCGATAACAATGCTTCAATATCACTTTCCTCACCAGACTCATCATTATTCTCTTCTGCAGAAATTGTTCCTGCTTCTTCATTGTTATCTTCATCGCCAATATCTTGTGAAGATTCATTTTCGATCTCAGCTTCATCATTGTCATCATCTTCCTCTGAAATCTGGTCAAATATTTTAATTATATAGTCCTGGTTGATGTTTTCCATAGGCGCTACCTTCAATATTTTGATCCTGGGAATTGGAGTTGAATCATTTGACAAGTTTTTCAAACCAGCTGGACCAGCAGCAACATCACTATCATCGCTATTTTGATCGTCCATGCTTATGCCTTCATCGTGTTCCTCGTGTTTAGCACCTAAGGAACTGCTAGATATGTTTATATTGTTGACATCTAGTTTTCCACTCAACATGTTTTGCAACTGGTCCGAATCACTGACATCTGGTTTCAGATGCACTGCCTGGAATAAAAGCTTTATTTTGTTAGAAAATGAGCATGGCTAAAAAAATAAGGCTAGCAAATTGTTAGATAGCAATTGTTGTAAGCTTACGGTTTTATACCAAAACTAGGTCAGATCAGGTATAGGAATCATGTCATAGCAAAGGACAGCTACACTTGCCAGATACCATATAAATACCAGAGTTCAATATCAACAGGTACGGACTAGTGGCCATAAGAAAATTAATAAGCAGCTATGCTGAAAAGGCCATTAACTCAAACAATCAAACTTATGAAGGATGCATATAAAAAGCCTTGCAACCATAACAATATATATGGAAGTCGAAACATGGCATTTCATGTGCATCAGAAAAATACCAGTGCTTGGATGGACTACAACTACATAACTCGAAGATGCATATAAAAAATTGTAATGTCTATCAGTACTGGCATCATGATACTCTATAATGATATTGTCATATCAAAAGACATAAAGGATGCAATGGTGAGTTTACATGAGCATGAGCAAATACGGTAACTTGGCATTCTACTCATGCAATTTGTGATGAGTGGGAATGAGAATTTTTTTTCAGTTGATTATTAATTTTGAAGTGTCAGTCAGCATACCTGCAGGTTGTATCCTCCATTTGCCTCTGCAAAATAAATTTCGAATATAGGGTAACCATGGCCATCTGAAGCCAGCTGCCTGAACATACGTGAGAGAGAATTAAAACCTAAGGCTATTTTAGCAAATAAAACACACGTGATACTATTCATTTCATGGAAAGCCCATTCCATAATAATATGATGAATATTTATTCATTTCTTTGTTGCCCCAGAGGGGCCCACCCTGGTGGGACCGAGAGAACTAATGGATATTGCTATTTCTTTCATGTGGTAAAATAACAATGTCATTCTTAAGAATCCAAGTTCTGTTTCATCAATGGAAAATAACGATTTAACCCAGTTTCTTCAGCATAAGCTTACTGATTTCACTACCATGTTTTCTATCACCTCCTTATTTGGTCTCATTTCTCTAGTAGTAACACTCGTGACCAAAATTTCCAACTAACATGCCGTCATTCTATAATGGCATAGGCGCCTTCAGAGTGAACACCCTGGAGTAACTAACCCACTCTATCACAGGGATATTCTTTTTCATCTCTTTCTCAAAACAACATTAATAGGAACAAAACTAAGAACTCAAGTCATCCATAAACATAATGCATGTACTGAAAGTGCACCTAGGAAATGATTGATCAAAGAAAATATACACAACTTGCAATATAGGACAAGAAAACTTTGTAGTTTCGACATACCAAACATGAACTTTTGAGTGTCAATAATAAATAAACAGAAAAAGCAATACCTGATATCGTAACTTTTTGCCACGTATCGACCATGCTCAGCGCTTATACGGATTATAAGACCATATGGATCAGACAAACTTCCAGAAATCCCAGACCACCATCCCAACTGCATATGCTCTAAAGGATCAGGTAATGGCATATCCATAAACTAGAGTCCAATGACTAACAGAAACTTGGGAAAGCTACTCATTTACAAGGCTATATTTTTATAACACGTGCAAATTCATGTGCATTCCAGCTTCCAAAACAAGAGATTCAGGCTTATTAGCTGGTAGCCTGCTACATGACTTTATCCTGCCTGAACTTTAAGCTGCTAGGCTACAGTTATGGCCTTGTGGGACATAATCGTCATACATAAACAACAGTGCTAACAGTAGAATCAACTAGAAAAGCCACAATGGGGGTACTAACTAAGATGGGTAACATGATTACCCTCTTTTAATCCCTCTGTTCAAGAATGCATGGTGTTTTGCTCATGGTCTAAGCAACGGTCTGATATGTGGCATGTGTTTATAGCCAGTGGGCATGTGATGTCATACCATACCATACCTCTTCAGCTTAACTTGGGCTTAATCCAGACATAACTAAAATGGTACTCCGTATGTGATACTGCATGCTACATATTTCATAGTTGCTAATTTGTAGGCATAGAGTCTAACAACACAAAAATTAACAGACTGTTGAGCCTTTGTGTTACTAACCAGTCCTGCACCAGCGTGGTCTCTAATATAAGCTGCATCCACATAGCGCTCCTCTTCTATGGCCCTCTGTAAGAGTTAAAACATTAGATAAACGGTGCTCAATTATCAAATTAATAATATCATACTATCAATCTACACATGGTATCATGAATCAAATCAGTTACTCTACTTGAAAGCATTCAGATTGGTTCCTCTTATCTACAGCATAGTTATGGAAACTGGACAGGTAGATGGCTCGGTCAGGCTCCCAGTTCATGGTCCCTGGTTGGATTACCGGAGCAGAACTAGTACATGATGAATTGAAGTTATGCACAAAACCCAGAAGGCAAGTGTGCAATTGCTCCATTGTTCAGGACGTGGGCTCAAACCACCATCACTTCATATTTCATTTCCTTATCCAACAATTTAATCCTCCAAGCAGATGCAACGGTTGCCAATTTCTAGACAGCTGTGTGAAAGAATTCCAGCTCAGCCTTGTTGCCGCTGGTTCATAACAGCCCAATAGCACAAAACATAAAATTGAACAGCCTGTCACATCCAGTTGCAACACTGATATGAAACAGTGACTGGTGAAAGTTAGTCACTCTGTTACCAGTGGCATTTCAACACCTGACATGTCTGATATTGCTGATTGAGATGGGGAAAGTAAATAAAATAGGTGAGAGAAATTTTCGGTGAGAGTATGCCTTGATGGCCCCCATAATTGGGTTATCTCAGTTATTAGATAAGTTATTAGCTACTGTTTCCATCCAAAGCAGTAAGCATGCCAGACATTCATCCCCCTGTAGCATAGGACTATTTCACTAGCTATTGACAGGCACATAACTAGGATATTTTAAAGTAATAATAGAGGAAACATGATGTCGCAAGCGAACTAAAATGATCAAAGGTGCCATTCATCATTAACTATACACAGACAAAAGAGCAGATATTTGCGGTTTCTTACATGTAACTCAGATATTGCTCTGCCGACAGTATCATTTCTTGATGTAGCAGCAATAGCTAACTTCAGTTTGTGGGCACTCCTATAGTCTTCTCTACACACAGCAGTGCGGAGTTGTAGCTGAAACACAATACATGGCCATCAGGAATTTGCAATCTGATAGAAGCAATCGATTAAGAGGAAAAATATCTTGACAAAAAACAAAATATGCACATGGTATATCAGCAATGCGCAAAGAATTAAGTTATGCCTAATATTGCCCATACATTTTTTTAATTAGTCATATACAGATACGACACAACCAGCACTCAATGGTTCCAAACAATTCCAGATACAAAAAAAACTGGCACACCTAATGAAAAACAATTTTAAAAACATCAAACATCGTATAAAATACAAATAAGCTCCTGGCTCTTCTTTATGCTGCCATGAAGTAAGACCTTTTTGCCATTAATATATGGCAGCCAATCATGAAGCTTGGTAGTGTGATTTCAGAAAGGTAGTCCAAATTGTAACTCATATATGATCATTGTTTCTACCATAACTTGTAGTCCCAGCTCTACAATAAAAGCATAGGTGTTCTATCAGCCTAAACCACAGTATGATGCACGCTTTGTAAATCTATTAGATCACTGAGCCTATCAACGGTATGATTGTGAATCTATTAAACCATTGGGCCTATTAACGGTATGATGCATGCTTTGTGAATCTATTAGACCATTGAGCCTATTAACAAAAGCGTATAAGCATTGCAAACCATCAATACAAGTGTTGACACGGTATCTCCCACATGCTGTTGGCATGGTAACAGATGGCATAGGCCATAAACGGAACATGTTATGGTGCTAAGCCCAAGATATAGCCTACCATCAATGGATTGACCTAACACAACATTAGTAGTTTCAACACACGAAAGAACTTTGGCGACTAAGTCACATTGATACTTGAGAGAAAAAATGTGTCGCTCCAAAGAAGCCAGTTTAAGTTTGAGTCTGGCTTCAGTAGTGCTTCAGCTCCCTAAGGAGTAAGTTTCTTCAGAACAGTTAATCGCCATCGATTGAGCTTATCCGCACTAGGTAAATTTCTTCAGAACCTAACTCCTTCATGCTACTAGTTCCTGGGATAAGGCAAGTATAGATGGTCTGGCAGAAGAAAGGGGAAATATGGAATTTGGGCATGGTCCATGGAGACATTTGTACTGCTAAACGTTCCATGTTTGTAATCACATGTAATGAAAAATCAATAACGGTGCGTTTTGTGCAAGCCTCATCCATATTCACAAGTAGTCACTGATCAGTGAGAAAAATCAACCTGCAGTTCATCAACAAGGCGCTCGCTCTCCTGAATGAGGGCGAAGTGCTGCTTCCACCTCTCCCAGCTCCACTTCCCTGCTTCCTGCACCACGTCCACCTCCTCACCGTCTTCCTCCACTCCCTGCCCTCTCTCCTCCAGTTCGTGAGAACTCTCCGCTCCCTTCGCGAGACCCGCCTCCTTCGAGGGGTGTGCGGAGGGCCAGTAATTCCTGACGTACTCGCTCCACCGCCGCACGGCGCCCTGGAGGGCATCGTGGAAGAGAGCGTCCCAGCCTCGGCGTGGCTCGCCGCCGGGGTCCGCACCGGGGCTGCGCGCGCCGCACCGGAACACCGAGGCGACGTCGGAGGCGCGGCGAGTCGGCGCGGCGCCCGCCAGGCGGCGGACGCGGAGGAGGCGCTGGCCGCGGTGCGCGGCGAGGAATCGGCTAGGGTTGGGGTCCAGCTGCCGCGAGGACGAGGACGAGGAGGGGAAGGAGGCGGCCGTGGCGGGCAGCGGCGCGCGGGGCGCGGTGTAGACGGACGCCATGGAGGCGAAGTCAGCACGGCCGCGGAGATGGAAGCCGCCGCGCGACGCACCGGATGAATCGTGCTCGTGCGCTCGTGGCGCGTGGTCGGCTTTGTGTTGTCCCCCTTTCCTGTGGATTGGGTCGAGGGCGGGCGTAACTGATAAGACTTTCGCGGGGAGCAGACGAACCTCGTGGGGGGCGAACATGACGGGTGGGGGCCCCGGGCGAGCGAAACCTGTTTGCGGGCCCGGGCTCCGAGTTTTTGCGGCTAGATGTTGTGTCCTCGGAAAATGCTGTGCCGCTCACAGTGGCGGTACAAAGGACGATGGTTGGTGGGGTCCGGCCACGTTCTTCAAGAGTGAGGCTTCTCGAATGCACCTCGTGTCGTCCGCGCCGGCCGAATGAGCCGAGGGGTCCCGTCCGCGGCAAATTTGACAATTTTAACTTGTGAATGTAAGGGCATGTATAATGGTTAATAAAGCAGTTTTTTTTAAGTCTTGCATGTAATTTAGAGATGACAAAAGAATATGTCTACAATAGATTATATATTAGCCTTATCTTCAATAACTAACAATTTCTTAAAACATGATAAGACAAATTGTGCTAAGAGATCATCTCTTGTCTTATCTTAAATAAGAGAAGACGAGCATTTTCTTATGAGTTCTTTCTTCTCCACCTCATCATTTATCCTACGTGGCACTCCTAAGAATAGCACCATTGTACATGCCCTAATCAATTTATAAAATGAACTGTCCTTAAAATTATTTCACTCAGCTGATCGTGAAAGCCCCTGGGCCCGCACCCAGCAGTGCAGCGCCTCAGAGCTAGGCGCCACACGTGTAAAGTGCAGCGCCTAGCACTATCTGTTACTAGTTGGCTGGCCGGCCCCCCTCCCCCACTCTCTCCACACACGCCCCAACCCCCAAAGCATTCCCACCCGAGATTTGCCCCTCTCTCCCCTTCTCAAAATCTTCTCCAAATCTTCCAAATTTGAAGAGTTTGTCCATGGATTTCGAAGTCAAACCCTCTCTCAAGGTAATCTTCTCCGATCCCTTGTTTTGATCCAAGTAATGTTAACAAATTGCCCATTTGTTGCTAGTTTGGGGAAACCCTAGTTTTGTATGGATCTAGATATTTGCATGGAGATGTGAGATATTGTTTGCCAATTTCCTATGATTAGGCTTGTTAGAGTGTTAGGGCTATCCTTATGGTGTTCTTATATTGGTGCTAGGGTTAGGCTTGTTAGAATGCTAGGGTTAAGGTTATGGGTGTTGTTATGTTGGGGCAAGGGTTAGGGTTAGGGTTAGGATTGTTGTTTCATATATATGTTAGGGTTTGTATTTCGTGTTAATCCTTGGATTAGTACTCATGGAAGAAATGTTACTTGTATTGTTTGAATGCTTATAGGGATGGAAAGAACATGTGTGTTTGTTCATCATGGAGACAAAGACGCCTTCTTGAAAGGCAATATTGAACCGGACCCGGATGAGCTTGACATGGTGTTTGATAATAGTCCTAGCTATGCCTAGCTTTGCAACAAGTGAGGAAAGATTTGAATAGGATGGACCCTAGCGATATCGTTGAGTTGGAGGAAAGGCATAATGTTGGTTTTGAAATGCACATCTGTTGAAAGACAATGCGTGTCAACTCGGAGCAACGTTGGGTTGCATACAAGGAGACGACGGCTGAATCACTAGACAAGGCTCTTGAGTTATTTGCAACGAAGAAGGTTGATTCAAGTTTGCATTTGGACTTGAACCGGACCCCCTCCCCTTTGGTTGCTAGTAGCCCCCCGCCCTTGAACCGAGATGAAATTATTGAACCTCTTTTGACCCAAGAAGTGAGGCCAGCATTGAGCCCGTTTCCAAACAACCAAAATGAAGCTTTGCAAGAGGAGAATGATGAGTACGCGGACGATGACAATGAAGTTGATCTCCATGACAACAATGTGGGTGATCTCGACAAATATCATTTGCAAGAGACAATGGACCATTCCGTCCCTTATTCTTGTGGCTATGCATTGGATTCGGATGACAAAGGTCCCGATGAATAAGTTGATGAGGAGAGGTTCACGGTGAAGTAGGCCGAAACTTTCGAGAAGGTATTTGGGGCGGGATCATCGGACTACATTGTTCAAGGATGTTAGTCTTGCGGATGAAGCCGTGGTAGATGGTGGCCAAGGTATATCTCTTGGGGTTAGGCCAAGATCTCACCGTGATTTGGAAGACGACAAGAACGGGATTGCTAAAGGGTCTAAGTTTGAAACCTTCTTGGAATTGAAGATGTGTCTTGACAACTACTCGGTTACGCATTATCGTCCACACAAGGTGGTGAACTCGGACATCAATGTGCGCTACACGGATGCATGTGCATGTGAAGATGAAGAATTTTCATGGATTGTGCGTGCAAGACCATGGAAAGGAGGTCCCACTTGGCACGTAGTGAGTTGTGTGCCAACTCACATGTGCCGAGGCAAAAGGGTGGATGGCAAGGTTGTGTCCCAAGACCACAGACAACTCACGTCCGAGCTCATCGCTTACGGGCTCTCCAACTCAATATCCACACTTCCAACAAATGAGCATCCAACATGTCATTGACCTTGTGAAAGCCATCTTTCATTACAAGGTGAAATACGGCAAGGCATGGAAGGCGAAGCAAGCCGCATTTAAGATGTTGTATGGTAGTTGGGAGGAAGCATACAACCGAATCCCTAGGTTGTTGTTAGCCATGGCCGCCACAAACCCGGGCATTGTTCATGTGGTCGAGCCTCATGGGGAAAAACAACGGTTCATGGCGGAAGGAAAGTCTGAGTATTTGGCCGTGCATTTTGGGCATTCGAGCAATGTGTGAGGGCTTTCGAACACTGTAGGCCGGTCATCGCCATTGATGGCACGTTCTGGGCCGGACAATACAACGGCACCTTGTTGGTTGCGATAGCAAGTGATGCCAATAATCGGGTGTTGCCATTGGCATTTGCTTTGGTTGAGATGGAGAACAATGACAACTGGGAGTGGTTTTTGCGTCTTTTGAGGACAAAGGTGTTACCCGCTCAGAGGGAAATTTGTGTCATATCGGATCAGCATCAAGGAATTCTTAACGCGGTGGAGATTGACATTCTCGGGCATGCTCTGTTGCACCATCGATGGTGCATGAGGCACTTTTGTTCGAACTTCTATAGGGCATGTGGCCTTAAGGAGTTGGCCGATGATCTTCAAGATTGTTGTCTCGCTTTCTCCGACAAGCGGTTCGCCACTTTGTTCGACAAATTACTCGCACACAAAAAACTTGATCTCGGGGGTCAAGACTTTCTCAATAGGCACATTGAATACCGGAACAAGTGAGCACGTGCTTTTGATGAAGATGGCCGAAGGTACGGTCAAATGACAAGCAATATGGTCGAATGCTTCAATAGGGTGCTCAAAGGTGCACGTGGATTACCCGTGACGGCAATAGTTCAATACACATTTGACAAGATGAATGCGTACTTTCTAAAATACTCGATGAAAACGGATGCACAGATAGCGGGTGAGAATAAGCGCAAGTACAAGTACAAGTTCCCACCTGATGCGGCTTGAAGCTATGTCGGTATTTCCCCAAAGAGGAAGAGATGATGCAGCACAACGATGGTAGGTATTTCCCTCACTGATGAGACCAAGGTTATCAAACCAGTAGGAGAACCAAGAAACAACATGTAAGCGGCACCTGCACACAAATAACAACTACTCGCAACCCGACGTATTAAAGGGGTTGCCAATCCCTTTCAGGTAACGGTGCCAGAAATTGGCAAAACAGACGTGAATAAATTGTAGTAGATTGATAGATCGAACGCCCCACACTTGTGCTTCAAAGTAGCACCATGATCTTCATGATAGAGAGTCTCCTATGTTGTCACTTTCATATACTAGTGGGAATCTTTCATTATAGAACTTGGCTTGTATATTCCAATGATGGGCTTCCTCAAAATGCCCTAGGTCTTCGTGAGCAAGCAAGTTGTATGCACACCCACTTAGTTCTTTTTGAGCTTTCACACACTTATAACTCTAGTGCATCCGTTGCATGGCAATCCCTACTCACTCACATTGATATCTATTAATGGGCATCTCCATAGCCCGTTGATACGCCTAGTCGATGTGAGACTATCTTCTCCATTTTTGTCTTCTCCACAACCACCATTCTATTCCACCTATAGTGCTATGTCCATCGCTCACGCTCATGTATTGCGTGAAGATTGAAAAAGTTTGAGAACATCAAAAGTATGAAACAATTGCTTGGCTTGTCATCAGGGTTGTGCATGATTTAAATATTTTGTGTGGTGAAGATGGAGCATAGCCAGACTATATGATTTTGTAGGGATATCTTTCTTTGGCCATGTTATTTTGAGAAGACATGATTGCTTAGTTAGTATGCTTGAAGTATTATTATTTCTATGTCAATATTAAACTTTTGTCTTGAATCCTATGGATCTGAATATTCTTGCCACAATAAAGAGAACTACATGGATAAATATGTTAGGTAGCATTCCACATCAAAAATTCTATTTTTATCATTTACCTACTCGAGGACGAACAAGTTTGTTGCCAGAGGTATCATCACCAAGCTTCCTCCTTCGTGGAGGAACTTTGCTACCTTACTGAAGCATAAGAGACAGGAGTTTTCCATTCCATATCTCATTGGTACTCTTGATGTCGAAGAAAAGGCGAGAGCAAAGGACACACGTGCTCGAGGTATTGAGGGAGGATCTAGTGCCAATCTGGTACAGAAGAAGAACTTCCAGCCCCACAAGTTCAAGAACAAGGGCAAGTTTGATGGTAAAGCAAAATTTTATTGGAAGAACAAGGTTGTGCAACACACGAACTTCAAGAAGAAGAATGACAATAAGAAAGGTGTTTGTCATGTGTGTGGGGATCCTGATCATTGGGATCCTAGTTGCCCTAATCGCTATGACAAGCGTCATCCTGGGAAAGGCGGCAAGATTGCTAATGTCGTCATTGGAGACATTGACATGAAGAATGTTGGGTATGGTATATTTCCCACTATTCTTTCAGTATGTCATTTTCCTGATTGGTTGATTGACACGGGTGCTAATGTGCATGTATGCGTGATATTTCCACGTTTTCATCTTATCAGACCGCAGGGACTTCAACCGTGCTGATGGGCAACGGTTCAAGTGCTTCTGTTCATGGTGTTGGCACGGTCGATCTGAAGTTTACTTTGGGGAAGATCGTGCGGCTGAAGAACGTGCATTATGTCCCCTCCGTCAATAAAAATCTTGTTAGCGGATCTCTTCTGTGTAGAGATGGCTATAAGATTGTCTTTGAGTCAAATAAATTTGTAATATCCAAGTATGGAACCTTTGTTGGTAAAGGCTATGAGTCAGGAGGCCTGTTTCATTTATCCTTATCAGACGTTTGCAATAAAGTTGTTAATCATGTTTGCAACAATAGTGAATCAAATGTGTGGCATTCACGTCTTTGTCATGTTAACTTTGGTTACATGTCACGACTAGCGAAGTTGAACTTAATCCCTAGTTGACGCCCCCGATTCAATCGTACACTAATCATGCACGCAAATGTGTACGATCAAGATCAGGGACTCACGGGAAGATATCACAACACAACTCTACAAATAAAATAAGTCATACAAGCATCATAATACAAGCCAGGGGCCTCGAGGGCTCGAATACAAGTGCTCGATCATAGACGAGTCAGCGAAAGCAACAATATCTGAGTACAGACATAAGTTAAACAAGTTGCCATAAGATGGCTAGCACAAACTGGGATACAGATCGAAAGAGGCGCAGGCCTCCTGCCTGGGATCCTCCTAACTACTCCTGGTCGTCGTCGTCAGCCTGCACGTAGTAGTAGGCACCTCCGGTGTAGTAGGGGTCGTCGTCGACGGTGGCGTCTGGCTCCAGGGCTCCAGCATCTGGTTGCGACAACCAGGTAGAAGGGAAAGGGGAAAAGAGGGAGAAAGCAACCGTGAGTACTCATCCAAAGTACTCGCAAGCAAGGAGCTACACTACATATGCATGGGTATATGTGTAAAGGGCCATATCGGTGGACTGAACTGCAGAATGCCAGAATAAGAGGGGGATAGCTAATCCTGTCGAAGACTACGCTTCTGGCAGCCTCCGTCTTGCAGCATGTAGATGAGAGTAGATTTAAGTCCTCCAAGTAGCATCTCCAAGTAGCATCTCCAGTAGCATCGCATAGCATAATCCTACCCGGCGATCCTCTCCTCGTCGCCCTGTAGAAAAGCGATCACCGGGTTGTCTGTGGAACTTGGAAGGGTGTGTTTTATTAAGTATCCGGTTCTAGTTGTCATAAGGTCAAGGTACAACTCCAAGTCGTCCTGTTACCGAAGATCACGGCTATTCGAATAGATTAACTTCCCTGCAGGGGTGCACCACATAGCCCAACACGCTCGATCCCATTTGGCCGGACACACTTTCCTGGGTCATGCCCGGCCTCAGAAGATCAACACGTCGCAGCCCCACCTAGGCAAAACAGAGAGGCCAGCACGCCGGTCTAAACCTAAGCGCACAGGGGTCTGGGCCCATCGCCCATAGCACACCTGCACGTTGCGAGGGCGGCCGGAAGCAGAACTAGCCCCCTTAATACAAGAGCAGGCTTACGTTCCAATCCGGCGCGCGCCGCTCCGTTGCTGACGTCTGAAGTGCTTCGGCTGATACCACGACGCCGGGGTACCCATAACTACTCCCACGTAGATGGTTAGTGCGTATAGGCTCGTAGCCAGACTCAGATCAAATACCAAGATCTCGTTAAGCGTGTTAAGTATCCGCGAACGCCGAACAGGACCAGGCCCACCTGTCTCCTAGGTGGTCTCAACCTGCCCTGTCGCTCCGCCACAAAGTAACCGTCGGGGACCGTCGGGAACCCAGGCCCACCTCTACCGGGATGGAGCCACCTGTCCTTTCAGCCCCCAACTCCGAACAGTATCACAGGTAATGTAACAGTGTAAAGTATATAGTATATGCCCGTGATCACCTCCCGAAGTGATCACAGCCCAGTAGTATAGCATGGCAGACGGACAAGAGTGTAGGGCCACTGATGGAACACTAGCATCCTATACTAAGCATTTAGGATTGCGGGTAAGGTATCAATGACTGTAGCAGCAATGACAGGCTATGCATCAGAATAGGATTAACGGAAAGCAGTAACATGCTACACTACTCTAATGCAAGCAGTATAGAGAAGAGTAGGCGATATCTGGTGATCAAAGGGGGGGCTTGCCTGGTTGCTCAGACAAGGAGGGGTCGTCGGTGACGTAGTCGACCACAGGGGCATCAGCATCGTCACAGGGTCTACCGGAGAGAAGAGGGGGAAGAAACAGTAAATACATAGCAAGCAAGTGCATAACAGGACAACAAGCAGAGCTAGACGTGTTCTAACGCGGTATGAGGTGATACCGGTGAAGGGGGGAAACATCCGGGAAAGTATCCCCGGTGTTTTGCGTTTTCGGACAGATGAACCGGAGGGGGAAAGTTGCGAGTTCGATAGGTTAGGAGGGTGTGGCGGACAAACGGGTTGCATATCCGAAATCGTCTCGTCGTTCTGAGCAAGTTTCGTGTTGAAAATATTTTAATCCGAGTTACGGATTAAAAGATATGATTTTCTAAAGATTTTATTAATTTCTGGAATTTAATTATTTAATTAATTAATTCGAAAAATGGATTTATGACATCAGCATGATGTCATGCTGACGTCAGCAGTCAACAGAGTTGACTTGGTCAACCTGACGTGTGGGTCCCACTAGCCATTGACTGTTTAGTCTAATTAGTGTTTAACTAATCTAACTACTGTTTAATTAAACTAATTAGTTAGTTAGGTTAATGTATTTATGATTAATTAACTTAACTAATTCCTTAATTAATTAATTAATTAAATTATTATTATCTATTTATTTATTTTATTTATTATTTTTAATTCCTTCTCTTTTTTTTAACAAAACGTTCTGGGGCTGGGGCCCCCATGTCAGTGGCCCCAGGGGGCCATAGCGGGTGTGGGCTACGGGCACAGGGAGTTCGGGCGCATGGGTGCAGCCACGAGGACGCACCCGGTGGGGCGCGCGGGCGCCGATGGGGTCGGGGAGAGGGGCGGCCAGCGCCGGCGAGCAGCGGGGCCGGCAGGAACGGCAGCAGGCAGCGGGGCGCACGCGGCCAATGGCCAGCGGCGATGCTAGGAGAGGGGCGAGGCCATGGCCGAGGTGGCCGGAGCAGGGGAGGTGATGGCGCAAGGCGGGGCCGGAGGCCACGGTGCCGGCCAAGCGGCCGGAGCGGCGATCACCGCGGTGGGAGGCGACACGGGGACGTGGGGACAGGGGACGAAGGAGCGGCATCTTCGGGTGAGGCGAGCGCAAAGTGGCGTGGTCGGACGGGGCGCCACGCTTGGCCAGGGCGCGACCCGGCCGCGGTGAGCGCGTGAGACAGAGGAGGGGAGGAGGAGTCGGGGCTCACTGTGGGATGCAGGGATCGGGGCAATGGGGCGCGGGGAGGAGGATGGTGACGCGCGTCGGAGAGGAGGCAGTCCGGCGGGGTAGAACGACGAGGTGGAGGCGGCGGCGGCCCGGCGAGGTGCGACGGCGGCGGGGTCGGGTGGCGTGGCGACGTGGTTCCGGCGAGGGGGAGGATGGTGACGGGCGACGCCGGTGACGCGGGATCTGGCTCCCCCCGTCTCGATCCAGACGAGGGAGAGAGGGGAACGTGGGAGGAGAGAGTGGGGGGGAGTGGAGAACG